>NC_056744.1:460130994-460333494 GCF_019279795.1 Protopterus annectens | reverse complement strand
TGTAAATGTGTGGTATGGAAGAACAATCATGGTAGGGCTAGACACCCAGCAGTGTGAACCTTGGCTCTAGAGGATTGGCACTGTTGAAGTGATACCCTGACCCCACATACAAAAATGGGGAGAAGGAGCTGTGGCTGGCTGGATGGATGGATTGATTCTGACTGGAAAAGAGATAATGATGTTGTTGTTGTTGTGTCTTTCGACTTTTTTTGGTTAGGGGTCACCACAGCGGAACTCCGGTCTGCTAATGACTGGCAGTAGATTTTTACATGCCGAGTTGCTGGCCCTGATGCACAACCTTCAATGAAGGTACGCCCATTCACACATGTCTCCACACAGAAGACGCTCTAGCTGAGAATCGAACAGGACAACGTCTTACTGTGAGGCGACAACGCTACCGCAGCACCATCACCGCAGTGGAAAAGCGATAATGATACAATGCCAAAATACTTGATTTCTTGTGGCTTGCTTATTAGGCTGGAAATTAGATGTGGGATAAACTTACAGTGAATGAATAAATAGAGGCAGCAAATGTTTAAAAAGGGGTTGTGTATTAAACATTCAGACAGGATGAGCATAAATGCGGATAACGAGTGAAAACCAAATGGAGAAAGGTAGAGATAGGGGACATCCTGCATCTCACCAAAATGAAAACCATACATAAAAAGTGAGTTTAACTGACTAAAAGAGCAGTTTGATCATTTGGGTAAGGTTTTATTTAGACACTGAACTTGACAATGCAGTTACCTGTCAAGGTTGTTATGTTGTATGCATGTTTCTGCATGTAACAAGTTAGTAAGATTACAAAAATAGCATCTAATGAACAGGTGTTTCTATAATTAATAATACAAACTCAATTATGTGTGTAAATATAATAAGCACTGTCATTATAAACTCACTGAAGATTGTCATCAACTGCAAAGTCTCCCAGGTTCCACAAATATTTGTGTGTGTGTGTGTGTGTGTGTGTGTGTGTGTGAGTACTGATGTGTGTGTATTTTTGTGTATATGTGTCACAGTACTCAGGCATTTAACAATGAATTCTGCCATTAATTGGTTTTCCAGTTTTGTTCTCAACTGGTGTCGCCTTTAGATGGAGATTATATGTTATTCCTGTATTCATACAGGTTTTATTGGAGATGGTAATTTTTTCCCAAATCCCCAAAAGATGTGGGTAGGTAACTCAATGATGTTTAATCTGCCCCTACCTGTGTGAAGTATGTTTGTGTGTTCTGTGATGGACAGGTGTCTCATACAAAATTCATTATGGCCTTACATTCATCGCTTGCTTGCATTTGGTCAGACTCACCATAACCCTGAATTAGATACATTTTGTATACAAATGGATGGATGGACAGAAAAACTGATGGATGAATAATACTCATGATACTGCAAACAAATTTTAAATGTAATCATTCAGTATTGCTTGTTACCCTCGCAACATCAGCAGGCAGAATTAGTCTAATGTTTTCTTGCATGCAGAAGAATATGCGATACCCTTGCATTTGTCTAGGGCTAATACATGATGTCATACTCCAAAAAGTGTCCCTTTTAAGTCTGAATACCAATTTATTTATTTATTTTATTTGCATTTGTTTACCAGGAGGTCTACTGGGTCAGGGAGAGGCCATTTTCAGTAGAGGCCCGGGGAGAAAAGCTCCAAAAACAAACAACATGATAAAGCTACATAATCAAAATACATAAATAAAGCAGTGATGGTACAGAACGGTACATTACAGAATAGGTGATACAAGAAAATAGATAATACCGGTTACACAGGTGTTAGATTTTAAGTATGCAAGCCAAACAAGAATACAATTGATGACGTGGGATAATAGTGAATGTGTGAACAATACAGGATTGTGGTTTTACAGTAGAGAGGAAAAGATGGAGAACAGCAGATTAACGATTCAGAGAGTAAGGTATAGCCTTAGCGCTATTGTTGTACAGGCATCAAGATTGGATAGAAGATATGATAGGTAACTGATACAGTAGATTATGTGTGGCTGGGTGGCACATGTTCGACTTAGTAAGTTGGTAGCACTGAATGTATATATGAGGAGTCTGAGCCTTAAATGAGATGGGGGAGGAAAAGTAGGAAGGCTATTAATATTGGGTTTTTTTAGAGAATGCAGCACTGTTTGTATTTTTAACATTATGACTCACACCATCTTGTAATTCATAATCTGTGATTGAATAGGTGATCATACACATAATTCCCTGACTCTACAGAAAACAGAACTAAAAATTGCCTCCACATATGTGTCAGATACATATTTTGCAGTGTTTACTGAGATAGGTCTGGATCAAAATGTATGTTTGCTAGCTGTAGCAACAAAACATATTGCTGCAGTGTGGAGGGTGCATGGTGAGGGGATCATCACTTGAAAATTAAAAATTCTGTTCAGTGATTTGAAACACTTCTCTGTTTCTATAAGCCTCAGGAGAATTAGAGATAGCACTGAATGGCTTGGTCATGTGTAAATATGCTGTATATATGACATAACTACTACCTAACACTATCAGCTACATTTTAAACAACTTGATAAGGTTAAGGAAGTGGGGTGTAACAACATATCCATTGCTGATCCAGGGACAGGACATTATCAGTGTCTAAATTTATGACATATACTGTATCTTCATAGAATGAAACCAGCTACCAAGCCAGCTATTAAAGCTAATTATCTTGTCTTTGAATCCTGCCATTGTTCTGGGTGATGGTAAGATGCCACTCAAGACCAGAGTCTTCATTGCCTCAGACTTATGCATAAAAAGGTCAATCATATCCTTCTACAGCTCTGTCAGGGTGGTCATTTATACCCACAAGGGCTCTTATTAAGTCATACTTTTATTTACCAGAATGAAACAATCTTAGATCCCAGAAAACATTTCAGATATTGGCTTCAGAAATACAGTTGTTATCCTGTTCCTATTCAGCCTAGTGATGGTTGTGTTCATGTTCCTAACAATGGAATAATTGATTATCAAAACATTTTGTTGAGTGGTTATTTATGTATGTATGTATGTATGTATGTATTTATCCTTTGTTGACTAAGTTAGTCTCAGTAGGCTATTAGCTTCTTTTCAGGGAGACCTGAGGTGGTAATATAAAAGTATACAAACTTTCCAGCACGCCAAGAAAGGTTTGAAAACCAAAATTCAGGCAGGAGTCATAAAAGACAGACTGGTAAACAATGTAATTTGATTTAAAGGATCACCACAATCCTTAAAATACTGCATTCATTAATTTACATGATCACCCTTTTCAAATAATAAATGTGCCCATAAAATGAAATAGAAATCCAAAATGTAATACAGAGATTAAATATCATCAGACAATTTTAGAACGCTTTGCTTTCTGAAAGAGTTAAACTATGACTATATTTTCTAAATATTTCATCACCCTGTATATGTAATTGATTGAGTAACTCATTTTCAAATAACCAAGTGACCAGATGATAAGGATGAAAATCTGACTTACGAAATCTGTAGTTGCTTGTATTGCTATTCTCTGGCCAGTCAATATGGCCGGAATACCAATATATCAAATTAAATAAACAAAACAAATTACATATCTAAGAAACCAAAGTAGATGTAATGCTTTATTTAAAACTAGAGGCATAGCTGGCTTTTGCAGAGTCTGGAGCTATCTCCATAGTTGTGCCCCATGTCCCCAGCACCTCATTTAAAGAGACAGAGATAAAAAAAAAAAAAACTCTAGTATTGGTACCTGGGGCTGCTGAAATGTGGAAGCCACTCAGGTGTCATTTCTGCACCCTGCCCTGCCACCAATTTCTCAGGTTTTAGTTGGTGGGAAATACAAATCTTTTTATTTTTCCAAAGTGTAGGAGACTGTTGGCTACATTTGTAGCAAGCAGTTGCAGCAGTTTATACTCTGCACAAATAGATATCAGTTTGCACCCCCTATTACTTTGCACCCAGGGTAGTTGGCTCCTTTGCCCCATGCTAGCTACACTATTGTTTAAAACATTTAACTCATCCATAGTACATTCAACATCAGATAAATGTAAAACATTATTATTCCTTGTTTGTATTTCCTTGCTCATGTGGGCATGTTCATTTGGAATGTTGCCAAATTCTACTACTAACACTATGGACCCAGGGCAGTTGGCCCCTTCATCCCACTATAGTTATGCTACTGTTTAAGACATTTAACTTATCCATTGTAAGTTCAACATCTGATACATTTAAAACATTATTACTAATTATTTGTATTGCCTTGCTCATTTGAGTATGTTCATTTGGAATGTTGCCAAATTCTACTGATCTACATCTAAGTCTCCTACCATCCCTTCTAAAGGGTGAGCTAAAGTGTTAGACCATTTCATAGAAGGGGAACCATAAACTGATTCAGCATCAGTTTCTGTAGCTGATGACAAATCTGAATAGTTAGACTCTATACCTATAGTTGAAGGAGCAGGCATCCTATAAAACAGAGACCCTTCTTGCTTCCTCTTAATTCCACCGGGCCTATGATTATCATAATTAGCTTGTGTAAAATTTTATTTTTACTCCAAGAATAAGCCAGTTTCTGAGCAAAAGTGTTAACATCTATGAAAGTTCTTTATTTTCCTGTCTTCTAAATCGGATTCTATTGAGCATAGTTCTTGTATGTACTCGCCTCCCTACATTTTTATATTATAAATGTTCCATAAAGGTTTGTGCATTGACAATACATTTATTTACTATAACATTTATCTCAGGCAATTGTCCTTCACAGAAAGATATCAGCAGATCTAAGAACAGTTTTGTAGCTGTTTTCTGTATAGAACAGCATATAGTGAGAAAACTATTGTCATTAATTCCAGCTGCTTGTTCAATATAAATCCTGAGGCTACGAGGAGAAATGTCATTTTTTTTCAAACAAGCCCTCAGTAATCTGACATGCGATACAACTGAACAATGTTTTTATACTTTAGTAAGTTCCTGAAAGGCTAAAAAATATTCTGCTCTTTTGTCTGGTTTCATGCACCAGCTGTTAGTTACCTCACTGGTCCTGCAAGTGTTAAAACTGAACCAAAAAGGTGTATTACATTCTTATGATCACATGATACTCCGGCAAAATCTATCAGGTTTGATGGTGCAGCCATGACGAATATCCAATCTACCTTGGAAGCAGAAAATCTATCAAAATAAACAGCCTATATCACCAATATCTAAATACAAAAGGACCGACTCTCTAATACAAATATTTCAACACATTAGCTGCACAAATCCATAAACAGCTACCTGGAATGTAACATGAAAGAAGACAAAATTTCCAGCAATCTAAAACAACTTTAAAACCAAGGTTTAATTTAGGAAGTCACAAAGAACACACGAGCTTCACAAAAAGCATCATCGGTGCTGATTAGAACCATCATCACAATCCTTAAAATACTGCCTTAACTGATATGCTCTCCCTTTTTAAACAGTAAACATGCACACAAAACAAAATAAAAAATTTGTAATGTATTGAAGTAATAAATTTTGTTTTTCATGAGTATTATGAAATAACTGAATGCTACTGCCAATTACTGGTTGATGATATTTCATCTCTGTTTTATGTTTTGGATTTCTATTTCAAGAAGTAAACTTGTTCTCTTAAAAGCACTTTTTAATGCTGGGCAGTGATCTTCATTTAGAATTTTGAAGAGGAGGGTGCCAAGTAAATAAGTTGATTTTTTTGTGACAAGTAGTCAGTTTACGATTTTAGAACACTACAGTGATATGAATGGGTATTTGCAAGAAGAGCTAAATAACACATTTTGTTAGTTGTATGGTATGGTGAGGTTTGGTGTCTGAGGTCTCAGCATAACACTGCAGAACTTCACATCAGAGAAATAAGATGCTATGAAGATGCTCTATGCTTTGTGTGCGTGTGTGTGCATGTGTGTTTCAGTATGTGTGTGTGTGTGTGTGTGTGTGTGTGTTTCAGTATGTGTGTGTGTGTGCGTGTGCGTGTGCGTGTGCGTGTGTGTGTGTGTGTGTGTGTGTGTGTGTGTGTGTGTGTGTGTGTGTGTGCACATTTGTCTGTGTGAGACACACTTACTGACCAAACCATGTTATGATGTGAAAGGAGGCCTCTAAGCAGAGTAAGTACTTACACCTGAGTCACATCAAGGCAGCAATAATGCATTTGTGTTAAGCATGATGCAGTGGATACTCTACCTTGAAGTAGCAAGTGCTATTAGGCTGGCCAAAGAAGGGGCCGGAGCTGATTGCAATTTAATGTTAGCCAGAAGGTACAGTTATACTGGGCCATGTTTGAATTTAAGATAAATGTGTATCAGTTGGATGTTAGCCTGAAGGTAGAAATATGCTGGATCTTGTGGAGTTTATGATAGGGTAGGATCAGTTGGATGAGGTGCTATAATCAGTTACCCTACACAAAGCAGAGTAGTGCCCAGAGAGAGAAGCTTGCTGCAAAAGCAGTGCTCAGGCATGGAGTAATCAAAATAACAGTGCAAGATAACTTAGTTCCAAATGTCTTTAGTGCCTCATGTAAACATCATTAAACTTTACTAGGTCTGGAAACTTAGTTCCGGTTTCTTATGTACTGCCAACTATAGCAGCACAGATTACTTCATTTCAGTCATAGGCACCGGAACCATAGGGCAAGGGGGAGGGAGGGAGGACCCCCCACTTTTACAGCTGCAGAGGGAGGAGGACCTAATAGAGGACTCATCCATGCTTTCCATGCTAATGTGAATTTGAAAACAAAAGTGTGCAGAAAAACTATGCTGTTAAATACAGCTGCCAGAGTCAACCACGGTAAGAAGATGTTTTATGTGCCCTGCCAGTTAGCTTAGCTGCTTTTGTAATGGTGCTCTGCCCTGCCGGTTAGCTTAGCTGCTTTTGTAATGGTGCTCTGCCCTGCCCAGTGGCAAATTTAGGCCTTGGCACAAGGGTGTGCACCCCCCCCCCCCCCCATAACATGCTGTGCAATCTGGAGCAAAAAAAAAAAAAGCGTTTATTTGTTTCACTTGAAATTGGAAAATGTGCTGCCAAAGCAGTATTCAGTTGAGGCATTACCTTACTTGGCAGTACACTTTCCTATTTCAGCACATATATGCTTTATTTATTTTATTTTTGTGTTTTGTGTCTCAAGTCTCAATGGGAAATGCAACTGGAGGATTGGTCAGTTGACCTGAACATCCTAAGATCATGATTGGCTCCTCTAGCTGTGTCTCTTTTTGCGACTGAGAAATCACTCAAGAAGGAGACCAGGAAGATATTATTTCAGTAAGAGAGGGGAGGCAAGAACAAGGAAACTGTAAAAGGTACTTAAGGACAGTGACAGGCTAACATACTTTTCTGCACTCTTAGCATTTATTTATCCTTGTACTCTTAGTATCTAAAAACTGCATTTATAGCCATGAAGTCCTGTTTTTTTTTCTTTTTCCGTACTTTCAAATACGGTAGCGCTATTTCCTTTTACCATTTTCACCTTGCGGTTATTTGCAGTTACAGTCGTGCCTATTCCCAGCTGAAGTTGCCCAGGCATTTCTGTACTTTTTCCACAGTTGCCTGACAATACTCCCTCCTTATATATGCAAACAACCCTTTGCTCCACTTTCCAGCCCTGCAGCCCAAATATGCACAAAGGCTTAGAAACTAGTTTTCTGCTACTAGTTCTAGCTGCATCTTATTTAGAAAAGTTGACCCTGGGGAATTTCTTGTATTATTATTATTTATTTATTTTTTTAAGCAGCTCTGCAGATGCAAAAGATCAGAACACAGAGGCATTCTGCAGCTAATGGGAAGGCTTGCTAATTTAATTTGCAAGGTACCAGACATCATCTTGTTAACCAATTAATAGTGTAAGTGTCTTGATTGAAATATTTTAGATGTAGACAAAGATATACTATCAGCAAACAGCATGTACAGTGTAAAAGAACATTCACGTTGGCTTCTTTTCTTCTGAGACTGTGTTGCAGTTGGCCACCAAAGCTGTTCACACAAAACATGTAGGCAAATGTTTTCTCCTTGAACAGACACAATGAGAAATGTACATTATTCTGTTATTTTTCAGAATAGTAACTTAATAGGTTAAAAGTAAAGATGTTGCATGGAAAGTACAAAAAGGTGTTTATTTTGTGTCCAGTTTGATGTACATATGAGTGATTTACCAAGAACTGTTGTTAGTTCTTGGCTTACCTTGCTTCTTGATTAGAGGCGATCTCTGCTTGACTTACAAAGCCATGTCTGACCCAGCTCTATTAGAAATGCTGCATCTAAAGAAATCCCAATCCCTCCACACTACATGCTCCAGAGACCTCAACCTCATTACCACAATCAACAGAACAAGCTGGAGGGACAGGTTCATAACCCAGAGACTGCCCATGCTATGGAATAGGCTTCCCATACATGCCAAGTGGAGTACCTAACTGGCCCTCTTCAAGAGAAATCTTGATGAGTGGATGGGAAATAGAAAATTCACCCCGGGAATCACTCCAGTGGCTCTACTTGACAGAGTCACTGGGAACTAAGGGTGGCATGATGCCAGGGTAATCCTTTGGGCTAGGCTTGTAAAGGCTCCAGGGCCATTAACCTAGTACACACCTATGAACCTCTGAACCCATGATTTCTTCAATTCAGATTGTCATATATTTCTTCTGCCAGCTGTTGCTACTGCTGTTTTATCTAATACATGTTAAGTAAAGTGTAGCTGTATTTTTTCACTACTCTTGCTTTGCTCTGTGTGTGCTGCTGTTTAGCTTAGCTGATTTTGTAATGGTGTTCTGTGTGTGCTACTGTTTAGCTTAGCTACTTTTGTAATGGTGCTCTGTGTGTGCTGCCATTAAGCTACAATGCCCCAGTTACTCATGGCTGGTGGTTAGAATTACTCAGGCTCAAACCCTGTACCTTAGGTACAAGGGTCTGCATTCTCTACCCATACCACCACCTCTGATTCAGGGAGTTGAGTTAGCTCTCAACTGTCTAGATTTTCACAGAATATTTGACTCAAAACATGTGGTTGTCTGGCAAATCAGTGAGAACAGAATTCACTAAATAATGATAGCCCTTTAAGTTTCAGTCCCCCAACCCCAAATAAATTTTGGCTTTTTCCAGATTTCTTCTGCTGTGAAATTGAGAGATTTAGTTGTGTCAAACTGGATGGTGCAGTGGTAGTGTTGTTGCCTCACAGCAACAGGTTCCCTGGTTATATTCTCAGCTGGGCTGCCTTCTGTGTGGAGTCTGTATGTCCTCCCTATGCTTGTGTGGGTTTCCTCTGGGTTTTCTGTTTTCCTCCCATGTTACAAAGACGTATGTCTGGTGCATTTCTCCCTGGGCCTCTGCTGAAAATTGGCTTTGTTTCAAGTTGGACTTTCCTGGTAAACAAATGTTAAATAAATAAAAAAAATTACAAGGAGCTGAGAGCTTCAGGGGAAGAGAAGTTTAATGCTGCTTATTCCAAATCTGTTTGCATTGTTAGTAGCACAACAGCTAGTAGCCTTACTTTTGATGCAGAAGGCTGTGGGTTCTAATCTCCCACAGTATGTAGATGGATCGCTGATACTGTACCATGTTGTACTTTAAAGAGAGGGGATGCTGTAGTCCTGTGAATGTCCTCCTTTGGAGGAGTTACCTAGTAACTATGAACCTGTTATCAGTTTGCCATCCATTCCTTATTGCAATATTACTAGCTTTTTATTTTTTAATGTAACATAGGCAATGTATTCTTCAATGGCAACAGACACTTTAGTTGTAGATGAAGCAATGAAATATAAAGTTGTTTCCTAGCAGCAACCTTTTCATTAGTTAGACAACCCTTTAATGTGGAATTATTTAGATGACTTAGTTCTGCAGAGATTTTGCATATTTACTGATACTGGTAGATTGTAATGACAGAAGTCTGAGTGGCCTTTTATAGCTGAAATTTTCTGAAATGGGTAGTTTTGTCATTATTGGTTCATACATTGTGTTTCATTGCTTACTAGAAGACTGTTCAAAACTACAAAATTAAAACACATTCTAACAACTGGTGCTATATTATACAAGGACTATAATTTAATACAGTTAGGAAGGTGAATCAAAGAATGCATACATGTATGCATGGCCCTAAAAATGTGTTTGAAAACAGCCCAGAGGAAAGTGTGAATGGCTCAAAATCATGGGCAATTAAGCTTTACTCTTGATGCCAAAGCAATGTATGAAGGTAAAACAGTTCACACCATATTACCTTGACTTGGCCAAGCCTTTTGACATAATCCCCTAATCAGGTGTAGTACAAAAGATGAATAATGTAGGAGCAAACACTTGCATCACTAGCTGGATTGCCAACTTGCTCACAGGATGTAGGAGATCAAACTAGGGGAAGAGACCAGTCACCAATGGAGTCCCTCAGGGTTCGGTGCTGAAACTTTTTCTGTTTGGCATATACATCTCAAAAGTAAAAGGAAATACCAAAGGGCTTTAGCTGGCTAAGTTTGAGATGACTGTAAGCTAGGAGCAGTTATTGAATCCCCAAATGACTTAACCATCATACAGGAAGGTTTGTCCCAAATAATAACAAATAATAATAAAATCATGACAGTGCCCTCTGAGAATTGACCCAATTGTTTGACATTTGGGAACTTGTGTGTACAGTGACCTAACTTTTGACCAATATGTGCCCAGAGTCATAAAGTCTTTCTATATTGCACAGCTTATAAATAAATTGATTGTGACTAGATCTAGAGATGTTGTTGTCTCCCTTTACAAAGCTCTCATTAGGTCAATCATTTTGAATAATGCCCACTTTGGCATGTATTTGTCCAGACCCATGCAACAATTGGAATACCTTCAGAGATACCTTACTAAAAGGATACAAGTCATAAATAATAGGTCTTGCATGGACTACCTCAAAGATTTATTACTATACTCAGTATCCTACAGAGTGCTTAGAGGTGATGTGTCTGGCATACAAGGCATCCTCTGACCTAATACAGATGGACCTACTGAACATCAGCAAGCCAAATGGCATCATAAATACTCAGTCCAGGTATCTAAACTGAATGTTGTGGAGGGATGTGTGTATATCACAGATGCTACCACTGTTCCAGAACAGACTATCCATAAAAATTAAACAAAGCTCATCCATCCATATTCAAATGCAACTTGGATTTAAGGATGGGTAATAGAAAATGTACTCCAGGATTGCCCTTCATGCCACTAATGGATAGAGGCAGTTCTTAAATGCTGCATCCCTTACATGGGTCCCTTCAAATTATCTATGGTATGATCACAGTTATTCTCACTAGGGCTAATATACAATTTTCAGCCATGGGATAGGTAAGACCAATCAGAGAATGTTAATTCAACCACCAAAAGGGAATTGGATAAGCTTAAAATGTACTCCAAGTGAACCTATGTTGTGGTAGTAAATAGTTATAAAAAATTTCCCTTTTTAGATCACTAAGTGCCCCTCTTATCCTCCACCCCCCCCCCCCACCCACAGCCTTCAATGGCTTCTGGTGCCTATGATTTCAGTTAACTCAAATAGCTCAGGTAAAGTGAAAGGAGAATCATTATCCTCAATGGTCCAAAAAACTTCATGTAAATAGCCATTTTAAAACAATACATGTTCAAAATGCAGGGAATGGTTAACATTCATATGTCTAAAAATGAAGGATTGTGCAATAGACTACAAAGGTAGAAGAAATCAGCACTGCTGGATGCAAAGATCTTTGAGCTCTGACAATATGCCAAATTGTAGCTCAAGAAAAAACATCAGGCTATTACTCTGCTCTTATCCTGCCTAGTAATATGTAATACTCTGCATTATAAGACATCACAGGATATACTGCATTGCATGCAGCCTGTGGTGCCATGAGTAGGACTGGGTATCACAATGTAACACAGTAAAGTATGGTACCATATGGTACAGTACAGCACAGTATAACAGATCATCATAGTAGGCAGGTTCAGGTGTCGCAATGTAACACAGTAAAGTATATTATCATACAGTACAGAGGCTGTTACTCTGCTTTTATCCTGCCTAGTAATCTGTAATACTCTGCAATATAAGACATCACAAGATACACTGCATTACATGATATGCAGGCTGTGGTTCCTTGAGTAGGCACGGATGTCACAATGTAACACAGTAAAATATATTACTTTACAGTAAAGTACAGGACAGCATGCTATTACAGATCATCACAACAAGGAGGCTCAGGGGGCACAAATTGCAAATTTTGAGAGTTAAGAAACAACAATATCAAGGCAAGCAAAAAAAGGTAAAGATAACCCAACAGAGTATGTAATGCTCTAGTCAGTTGATTGTAGTGGCGTAACATATTTAAAATGTTGTACAGCTCAGTACAGCATGCTTGACAAAGCACAGATATTTCTAACACCTTATAGCACAGTAGCAAGATGAAGTTTACTAGAGTGTCCAAATCAGACAGCCTTAATGTGTTCAACCAAATACAGTTTGTCTAATGTCATGTAATGCAACAACTTAAGAAAACACAATATGGCACACCCCACAGGAGTTGTGTGTGACGTGGTTGAGTAGGGCATTTTACAGCAGTGCACACTGGCTATTAAACACTGCACCCCTCAGCAATGCCACACATAACACAGAACTTCCCAGCTTTAGTGGGCCTGATACAAAGGTCAAATCTACTGAAGAAAGTCAAATGTGACAGCAGGACTGTGTTGGGATATACAGTGTCACCGACTTTAAAAGGCAACCTCAAAGGGAAAACAGTCAATTGAAACACATGCTGTTAACATCCTACAGCAGCAAGACACCTTGACAACTAGCAAATCTCCTTTCTCTCAAAGAAGAAAAACAGCTGTGACAGTTCTGAATGGAAAAATCTCCAAAAAAATAGTAAGGGAGGTTTCAAAATTAGAAGAAAAAGCAGTTCTCAGCTGTAATGGATGCAGCAGTAATGTTAAATTCAAATCCGGCAGCAGCATTGTGTAGCTGTAAGCAATACAAGCTTATTAGGGATGTGTACTGAACTCCTCATCCTTAACGGACATCATCTTCTTGCCACTAATGAAAACTCAGTATAATGTAACATGCCAGATTGTTACTGTCCAATTTCTGAACATGCTGCATTTGATGCTTATATATAGCAGGTCAAATTTCTAGTCTCTTTTGACTGGTGTTAGTAAAACATTTAAGAAATTATACTCAGACAGCTGGTATGTAGTGTAGCTAATACTGCCCCTCTACCAGAGCCAAACCTTACCTAACACTCCAAGCCAGGCTAGCCACAGCTAGATTTCAGCTACTCTCTACACTTCTCTACTGCTCTCACATCTTCATCAACCTACACAAGGCTGACCTTCATAACCTAGAATCCTGCTATAACAAAATTGCAAAGTTTGCCACCAATCATCCCCATAAAGCCCATCATTGTTCTGCTCTTCAACAAATAAACTGGCTAGAGCTTCCTAACCTGTTAACATTAAACCAGCTTACCCTCACCCACAAAATTATACACAACCTCAATAGTTGCCCCGCAATTTCAACCCTAGTCCAACTACAGATAAACAGCAGATCCCTTAGATCTTCTGATAGGCAACTGCTTAAAATAACACAATCACATAACTTCCACGGTGACTCCCTCTACTTAAACAAAATAGCTAAGTCCTGGAATGTCTTAAAAGCAGCTGGCTGTGCCCCTATAATCCTCCTGGATAACCCCTCTCTCTTACTATTTCTGTCCTTCACTCTCCCACCTTTTACAGCTGAATGCAATTTTTTTTCTTTTTCATCAAAGCTATAAGTTGATGCTTCCTCTGATTAGACTTTAAATACTTTGTGTATTTTCCATAGTTCACTGTTAAACATTCTATGATCTCTTCTGTGTCCACATCTTTCCATTATACATGCTCGTTGACTGCCTCAGGTTTACTCGGTTATCAAGATTTCTGTGGTTTCATTTCTAAGTTGTTTCTAGTATATAATAATTTTATCTAGTTTACATTTTATATACAATTTATGTATTTTATCTAGTTTACATTTTATATACAATTTATGTATGGTATTATTCCTGATTTCTTACTGATATAAATTCTGTATTTTTATCTGTCTTGTTTTATTTGGAGCTTTTTTTCCCCGGTCTCTGCTCAAAATGGGCTATTGGCCCAGTCGGACACTACCCAGTATACAAATGTAAATAAATAAATAAATGCATGAATGAATTCTTCCACTATGGGACTTAAATGCAGCTCATTGATGAAATTTCAACTGTGTTGCCTTATTCAGTACAAGGGGTATTGGTGGGAACATTTTTTCCCAGTGACAGAAAAGTAATTTTTTCTGAAGACCTACATATGACTTACTTTTAATATAATAGGTATTCAATACAGATACATTCTGGATTCATATTGCATTCCTCACCTACAAAAGAAATACCCACTCCTATCTAGTCTGCTTCTAGTACTTGTACCCCTCCTCTTTATTTTATTCTTTGGTCCAATCAGAGTCTATAAATATTGGTATTAGAAAGCCCACCTTTTTTCAAACCTGTTTGATCAGTTACCCTGGCATCTCTCATACCAGCATGCACGCTTTGTAAGTTAATCACACTTATGTAAAACTTCTGTGATATTTACTGGCAATTAACTTATGTACTAGCCAATATTAGTTGTATTGTGGCTGTTCTCTGCAGTTGTCCTTTAACTAGGTTGTACTGAATGTCCTGTAACGGCTTGTCTTTTTAATCCTACTACTGTGTTTTACTGCCTGCTGCTTGAACTGATATTTTCTGCTGTAGACAACTGTATGGTCCCCTTCAACAAACGCATCACACCGAATGACATTTGACGACCTTTATTTACTTTCATAAACATAGCATTGTTATCCAATATTTATTAATTAGAATTGACAACACAATATATATCTGATTGAATTCCAACATCCACATCCATGTAATGTTAACCAGGACAGTGTGACCTTGCTCATCCTGACCCAGTAAGCACCTTCCATACCCCCAACTCACTCACTTATGAAGCAACGTCCCATTACTCAGTTCATTTACCATTTATTGAATTGCACATCCCACCTATATTACTTAGAAAGCAGCGTCCCATTACTCACTTCCTTTATCCATTATTGAACTAACATCCAACCAAATAAGCAGCATCCTTGCCCCCCGCTTGCTTATTTATCTAGCTACCTTCAATATTCACTTCCTTTCCCAGTTCATTGGAATGACCATCCAAAACCAGAGAGGGAACAGAAGAGGACATACCTGACCCTCTTCTCTGCCTTCCCGATCTGACAAATGACCACAATCCCACATACCGCTAAAAAGAGGGAGGGAGGGTGGGCAGCAAGTTCATGCCAAAATGTGATTCCTTACCCAGTTTCACTTGCATAAATCCCTTAGGCCCCACCCTGCACATACCTCATTTCCTCCGAAACTTCCCTCCCAATTTAATCCTTACCTCCTCCACCCTCTTAATTCCTACTAATATATTTAACTAACCTCATCCTGAAGATGTCCCAGGACTAATTGGTTTGTTACCAAACCTCATTTGTCCCGGTCCCCTTCAATAAACACATCACACTGAATGACATTTGATGACCTTTATTTAATTTCATAAACATAGCATTGTTATCCAATATTTATTAATTAGAATTGACAACACAGTATATATCTGATTGAATTCCAACATCCACATCCATGTAATGTTAACCAGGACAGTGTGACCTTGCTCATCCTGACCCAGTAAGCACCGTCCATACCCCCAACTCACTCACTTATGAAGCAGCGCCCCATTACTCACTTCCTTTATCCATTATTGAACTAACATCCAACCAGATAAGCAGCATCCTTGCCCCCGCTTGCTTATTTATCTAGCTACCTTCAATATTCACTTCCTTTCCCAATTCATTGGAATGACCATCCAAAACCAGAGGGGGGACAGAAGAGGACATACCTGTCCCTTTTCTTCACCCACCAGCCTAACAAGGCTGATCCCCTTCTCTCTAATAAACTTTTCAGCAACCTAACCACCATTAATTCATTAGGCCAACATCATTCGGTGTACCCTACCCCACTAAATAAATGGATCCCTATCATCACATCCTAAAGCCTTATCACATAACTAACAAAATAGCCATTTGCCCAACAACTGAAAACACACCACTGATCCCTTTCCTAATGCCAGTGTAATAAACTGTAAATCCATAACCCAATATAACCACTACACATGACCTAAATACTCCATATCTCACAGCCAACATAAGAATCAAGGATTTAAAAGGCATTCACAGCCAACTGTACACCCCAAACTTTAAGCCCCCTGGCCAATAAAACTACACAGATGCTACTGCCTAACTTCATGCTCCTTACGTCCCCATTTACCCACCCAAAGGAATGTAATAACCACATGAAATCCTGTCAAAGTCATCACAGTAACACCTAACATCAACTGTCCATTATAAACATAACATGATTTAAGTGGCCATCATGGCATTAAGCAACTAACCCATAACAGCAGCCTTATATAAGAATCTTCCAAGAGCCATCCGGCTATCCCTCCCACTATCTGATAAAGTGCAACACCTAAAGTCTTTCTCACCTTCACTGACAGAACTAGCTAAAACCCTAGCCACAACATAAAGTAGAAAAGCATACTAACTTTTGAAAACTCCAAAAAAAAACAAAAGACCATACCTTGCAACATACCTTGCAGTAACGCCTAACATCATCAACTGTCCATTATAAACATAAAATGCTTTAAGTGGACATCATGGCATTAAGCAACTAACCCATAACTGCAGCCTTGTATAATAATCTTCCAAGAGCCATCCCTCCCACTATCTGATAAAGTGCAGCACCTAAAGTCTTTCTCACCTTTGCTGACAGAACCTCTTAATTCCCCTCCTGGCTAAAACCCTAGCTACAACATAAAGTAGAAAAGCATACTAACTTTTGAAAACTCCAAAAAAAAAAAAACATACCTTGCAGTAACTCCTAACATCATCAACTGTCCATTATAAACATAAAATGCTTTAAGTGGACATCATGGCATTAAGCAACTAACCCATAACAGCAGTCTTGTATAATAATCTTCCAAGAGCCATCCGGCCATCCCTCCCACTATCTGATACAGTGCAGCACCTAAAGTCTTTCTCACCTTTGCTGACAGAACCTCTTAATTCCCCTCCTGGCTAAAACCCTAGCCACAACATAAAGTATAAAAGCATGCTAACTTTTGAAAACTCAAAACAAAAAAAAACATACTTTACAACATACCATGCTTAACACTTATCTCAACATAACAAAGTACCCTGCTCCCAGAATAACCAAAAATACCCTCTTCCCAAGACCCTACCTACAAATCTCCTTCAAGCGGAAATGAAATGGTTCTTGTAGTACTCCATCTAAACCCTAAACTAGCATGAGACATTACCAACTCTACCACAACGTATGAACCATATCAGCGTCCCATCACCAGATCATGGTCCCTCTACCAATGCAATAGACTGAATAAATAATGGTAAATGCACCCCTAAGCTCTACCCAAATCTGACATGCCAAACTGTGTACATATTAAAGAACTGAACCTCATTACCTGCTGATCCCAAAACCAACCCAACCTCAGGTGTTAATTCCACCCCACCTAGGTTCTACCCCAAATTCCCTTAATGTTAACTAAATACCTACTACACTATGCCCCTAATTTACCTCAGGTATACCTGAACCCAGAATAATCTTGAACCAGTTAAAGACATGGGCCAAAACTATAAACCAAAACCCAATATTCTGCAGCATCTGTGCAGATAAAAGGTATGACTCACCCTTGTGACCCCCTTCCAAAGAAAGCAGCAGCTGAACCACATATTGTGTACCCAACCAACCCCACTGCCATCCCAAAAACCTGATCCCAACAGCAAGTTCCACCCCTCCATGCTCACAGAGCAAGGACCCATCCTATAACCCCTTTCCCCCCATCCTGCACAATATGGGGCTTCAATCGAAAATGTGTCCCACACACCATAAAATTGCTAGCTAACACAAATGTGCACAACATCCCCCCAATTTCCTACTACTTACCCAAGACCACAGTTTATGGAACATACCCAAACATTAAACCACACATACCTCTCAGTACCGTAAACCTAGAGAAAATGTGTGAATCAATCAATCATCCATGCTTATCCACTAACAGCCACACAGTACTCCCAATAACAGCAGCAGTCAAAGCTGAGAAATGAGGAGGTTAGCATCCCAACCCACCCCCCCCCCCAAATTTTATCACCACCCGTGACTTCACTCCATGACACGCTACCAGTCACAACCCTTTTTACAGCCACAACCATCACCTGATGGGACCACCTCCTTCGACCCATCGACCTATGCAAAGACTGTGTTTACACCATCTATGACCTCCTTGCATCGCAATCCACCAGCCGAAATC
This sequence comes from Protopterus annectens, assembly GCF_019279795.1. NCBI lineage: Eukaryota > Metazoa > Chordata > Ceratodontiformes > Protopteridae > Protopterus > Protopterus annectens. Next base: position 460,315,113 of record NC_056744.1, on the reverse strand, counting down.
CCCCTGGAAGTACCATCTGCAAAGACAAACAAATGTAAATAGTCTGAAATGCATAACACATTTAACCACAACCTCCCCACCCAATTAGAACAGTAATTATTGTAATTACAACTCCAGTTAATAAAATTACAAATTTAACATTACATTTTCTGAAGGGTATGAAGCATGATGCTCAAATGTCTGTCATTTTCTGATGTCGCCCCTCCAGTTATGAAGCAAATTGCATACCTTCTTTAAAATCTGTACCATTAAAAGGTATAACACCTGTAAGAGGCAAGCCATAACCACCCATCCTTCCCTCTCTTAAGAAATCATTCAAAACCTGGAAAAGGAATGCCTCTCAGCAGCTCAGCTGAGTACCGAACCACCATGACATTCCACTGAAATGAGACTTTATGATTAAAAGACCCTACCGCAACAGCCCCAAACGATGCTTAAAGGACCCTACCACAACAGCCCCAAACGATGTTAAACCACTTCCCTATCCTACCTTCTAAAGCACATCTAAAAGACAGTACCATCCAGTACCCTGGAACACTTCGGTATGGCATAGATCCTCATCAAAAACACACTTCATGGTGCAGTGTAAAGTACTCATGCTACACAGATACCATTCACCAAGATATATCCAACACACCATGTGCATGTGCAGCCTGCAACCGATATCCACAGGCCTTCAACAATTCAAACACCATCAAGAAATCTGGACAAAACCATACAATAAAAGGAGAACAAAGGCTCAAAAATAGGGACTTTTTTACATGTGACACACCACCGAATTGTGTCTTACTGTTGCATAACCAGAAAACCACCAAAGACTGTCTTACAGGACCCTCAAACAGTCCTCTAAAATGTCACCTGTCATAATGTACCTTCCTCCTTTAGTAAACCAGCTGAACTAATCCCTTTTTCTATTCGAGTAGTTACTATAGCATAAAACTGCATTATTTAGTTATAAATCTATGAGATATGACTTCAACAGGAAAACATTCCAGACCACATTTAACTGCAACACCCTCAATACCACAGCAAGGCTACTGCAGCTACAACTGAGCATAAAAAGCACAAAAGCAACACCCACATCTCCTTTCAAGCCCACAAAACTGCTACTGCACGAAGTGCATGTCACTCCGAGAATCACTCAACCTGCACACCTCATTCAGCACACAGAGAGCAAACTCTGCCTCTACCCAGAGTTAAAATTTTACATCAAGCCATAATACCTGGCATTTCCCAGCAGCACTACGTAATGAGCAGCCAATAATATGCCAGCAACAACTATTTTATGATAAACAACCAAATCTGGAAAAAATCAAGACATTCTGTGAGAACCGTGTAACTGAGATGTACCCTGCGACCCCACATTCGCTCCAGGTAACAGCTTTATGAAGCCAGGCCACAAATCCACAAGTAGAAATGTAAGCAACATTTAACCCTGCCTCTTGGGGCAGACCTCTCAATCTCTTAGAGCAACAAACCAGGACAAAGCCATTTCCAAAATGAGGAACACTAGTCATCATACTGTGGAACAAATGGGCAAAATGTGGCTTACTATCAACTTCAGCCAGGAAGGTCATAGGGTAAATAAAATATGCTGGTTTTACTTGTATCTTTAATGAATTCATATGGTTTAGTTATTTTACCATAGATTGCACTTAAAATATATCCTAACATTGAATTAAGACACCCACTGAGAAGGATGTTAAAATCTGACCTTAATTCTGGGCCTTTGTCTTGATTTCTGGCACTAAGAGGCCAAAGAGGCATGCTTAGCATACTGTTCCAATTGCTCAAGTCTCATGCAATCTAAACCACCCCCCATGCTCCGCACATGCGCAACATGCTTTTTTCTCCATTACTTAAAGCCTACGAAATTCACCACCGCTGCAATGAACCATTAGTCTAATGGCCTGGGAAATCACCTCAAGACAGTAACAGTGGTCTCCATCATCAACCATTCCCAACTTAACACACACCCAAAACATCAAAATCCACCAAAACCCCCACAAAACCTACTCCCACCACCAACAAAACAGCGGCCCACACAATCCACTAAAATCCCCACAAACCTACCCCCACCACCAACAAAACAGTGACCCACACAATCAGAATGAGACAGAATGCCAGCCTCTATCCAATGGGTCAGTCCAAAGCCAACCACCACACAGCTACTCCCCCACCTTTACAGCCGAAACCCAGCACATGAGCATCAAACAGACATACAAATGATAATCCACTTCCCGATCCAGTAACCAAAGAAAACTCATGCAAGCACCTCCTTTATTTTCTTTTATTTATTTATTTATTTTCAATGTTCACCAACAAAGAAACCATATCTACCAACTTCAAACAATTCCCCGTGTTGGGCAACAACCAGTGTCAGCAGAACTTGGGTTGGTCGAGAAAACTCTCTTCTCCTGAATTCCTCCGCAGAAAGAAGTCCCGAATTTTCTATTGTAAACTAATATACATGCATTTCTTTGTCACTACTACCTGCTGCCCACAAAACATCTGTCCTTTATTTCGTAAGTGCAATTACCAAATGTGTTGCTGTGGTGGACTCACATTCCTTTCCGTTCACAGCAAGGTCTGAAAAAATAGCTTCACTATGGAGTGCAACCAGTTTTGCATTTAGCAATTTAATGCTAAATTACATCTGACTATTAATGCTGTGCTAAAAGAATAAAATCCTGTGTGTGTTTAGTGACACCTGGTTCACCCTACACGAACTAACCTAATAGATATCATCCATCAAGATTTTGTATAATATGATAGGGACCTTATGTGAACCCAGCATATTATCAGTAATGGAGGAATTTGGTTAAAACTACATGTCCACTGAGGCAGAATCGGTATATGTAAAGCTGAATAGAGATTCATAAAAGAAAAACACTTGCTGTGTAATGAAGGGTTGTACACGGCCGAATACAACATCCCCACAATGTTCCTTTATGTACGTTCGACTTCCCTGTCATATGTTGGAGTATTATTGAGCGGTCCCTTCCTATGCCACTTTGCATGCATCCAACTCCCTTCCCCCACCTGGAGCAAACAATGTCCACCCCACATGCCCCGTGAAACATCAGCCATTCAACATAATCATAGCAGCTTCCCACAACACAAGATAACCAACCACAGGAGAAATCTTGAAATTATGAACCTCTCACAGCCCGCGAACACTAAGCAATGAATCAACCAACCATAGGGGACACCCAAACTTCAAAGCCGCTCACCAAACAGTCTACTCGGGAGTGTCAGACAGTTACAAAATGTCTGAAAGCTGCCTGATTGCCAGCATGTAAACCTGTAATGAACGCACCTCTTGAACTGCATGCCATTACCTACCCACCAAGGCTACATAATCGGAACCAACTGCAACGCTTGAGTGTCTGCAGCCCCTGTGCTTGTGACCATCTTCATCAAACCATTACCTGCGAGAGAAAGAGAAGAAAAAAAAAAACAAACAACAAAAAAAAAACTTTATCCTCAGTCATGAGAAGGCACAACACCACCTCTTCCAAAGCATGCTACCTGACACCACAACCAAAAACCAAACAAAAATAAACTACCCCACACAACTTTCCTTCAACTAAGCTTCATACCTGCAGACTACCCTGTCAAAATATAGTGATATCATAATATTCCAACAGCAATGCCACCCCTTCCACCACACCAGTCTTTGTTATTTACAAACCTTACCACTTCTCACCAAGTCCAAGGCCTACATGCTCCATAATACCTCTGGTCGTCATGGACGTAATACTTGCAGCAGCAAGTTCACACCAAAATGTCATTCCTTACCCAGTTTCACTTACATAAATGCCTTAGGCCCCTCTCTGCACATACCTCATTTCCTCCCAATCCTCCCTCCCAATTTAACCCTTACCTCCCCCACCCTCTTAATTCCTACTAATATATTTAACTAACCCCATTCTGAAGACATCCTAGGACAAATTGGTTTGTTACCAAACCTCATTTGTTGCTGATTTAGCTGATTTTATCTGTTGCAGTCAATATTATAATAGTCATTATTTACTTTATGCTGTTTTTAGATAATTATTATCTGTTTGAGTGACTTGTTTAATAGTCTTATCATTCACTATTTCTCCTATTATTGTTATCGTAATTCGATTCTCCTGCTAACATTAGTCTTTTTCTTTTCTCTTCTAGTCAGTGTGAGTTTTTTCACTTACTTTAATCACGCAACACCATTTCACAACTCAAAAGCCTGCTGTCCTACCGGTTCTGCTAAAACCTAGCTGAACTCATATAGCGGCATCTACAACAGCGTTTTTTCAACTATCTGTTAGTGTATGTACATATGACTTTGTTAATGTTATATTGGTGGTGGTCAACAAAATTATTTGTACACTGCATTGTGTGTGCGCTGGTGTCAGATGCTCCTGTCCTTGTCCCCCCCCCAAAAATCAAACACAAAGTCCATTTTACTGGAATATCTGTCTGACCTTCTTTCTTCTGTTACTATTTACTGCTCCTATATTGTCTTTTATAATACAACTTTTTTTATTTGTTTCAACACTCTTGTGCACTGACCTGTGTATTTCAGATGGCAGTGCATTTGTTGATTGGTTTTGGTCTTATGTCTCGTTGTTTATGCCCACTCCGTTCACCCTTCGGGCTCACTCCACTCCTCTCCTTGACCTCATTTCCCACCCGCCCCCACTACCTCTACCTTTATAGCCTAATAACACCCCCACTCTTAGAACATCCTATCAAACTTCTCTTTACTCACTACTTTCTCATTAATCCTCCTCACCTTTTCGACTTTCATCCCCCTCCCTCCTAGTAAGAACAAACAACATATCTCCTTTAAGAAACTCCATTTCTCTACTTCTTAATTTTATTTTCCTACGTGTACCATTCCCCTACTTTTTCCTACACTTCCTCATTCATTATGTTCAATATACCTGCACAGCCTTTGCTAAATATTCTACATCTACTCTTCCTTTATCCTGTACTATACCTGCCAGCCTCCCAAATTTCTGTTACTCCCCTCCATTTCACACAACTTCTACCTAGAACAAAAAAGAACCCTTCTTCTCATCAAAAATTTTACCTCATCTCTTTCATCACAATTATATTCTTATATATCTTCTGAACAGTAAGCTTCTTCCTGATACTCCTAACACTGTCTCTGTCCCCCTCATTACAAATCCCTCTTTCTTTCTCTTTTTCATCTCCAATGTAAAGTTATTTAATGACCTTTTATTCCTACTTCTTGAATTTATCTCTCTTCTTCTCTCTGGTGGCATACACCCTAATCCTGGACCCATGGAAAACCGATGTTCTAACTCACACTTACCATCCTCTCTCTCACATAATAAATCTCTCCTTTTTGCTACTATTAATGCCCAAAGCCAATGTAATAAACTACCCAACTTTCATACCTGGCTCTCCCATAACCAACCTGACATTTTATCCATTTTTGAAACTTGGCTAAAGCCTCACATAAAAGATTTGGAAATCATTCCTTCTAACTATAGAATTATACGAAATGACAGACCTCACAAGAAAGGTGGTGGTGTAGCCCTAATTTTCTCCTCATCTTTAACAGTGATCCCCTATACTAACCCCATACCTCAGTTTGCAACAGCTGAATTAACCCTGGCCCTCCTAAAAATTAACGACCATAAAACAATTTGCATAGCTGCCATATATATTCCACCTGGTAATAATATCCTTGTTCTCGAAGATATCCTCTCCTGGTTTTCATCTAACATAAGTAATGAAATTATAGTTTTAGGTGATGTCAACATTAACTGGACCTCTATAATCTCAACTATTACTACTACTCAGAGCATAAATCTATTTAACTTCACCCAGCTAATTAACTCCCCTACCAGACCTAATAAAAATAACTCTTCAGGAAGCATTCTTGACTGGATTTTAGTTTCCAACCCCAACAATATTCCTAACTCTGGGACTTTAACAGATTCTCTTAGTGATCATTTTCCTGCCTTTGCACATCATTCACCTTCTTCTCTCCATCTTTGACATAATTACATCTTAACCCGTACCCTAACAAACTTTAATCCTCAAACATTCTATGACCGCTTAGAACATATGAATTACAACCCTCTGAAAATTATTCCTCTTGATAACGGTGTCACTTATTTCAATGATTCTTTTACTAACCTTCTAAATAGCTTTGCTCCTCCTAGAACTAAAAGGGTAAAAAGTAAAATAGCCCCCTGGCTCTCCAAAGAAACTATAATCCTTATGCATGTCTGAGATAAATCTCATAAATACTATAACAAATACAAAACATCTAATCTCCTATCTGAATACAAACAACTGTGCAATAAAGTCAAAAAACAAATAGTTTCTGATCGCAAATCCTATTACTCCAAACTTCAAGACAGTCACAAATCTAATTCCAAAATGTTTTGGAGCAGTATCTCTGCCCTTCCCACCCTTGGCAGAAATGACAACTCTTGCCCAGACCTTAATTCTCCTGATCAGGTTATTGCTTCCCAGTTTATCTCCTTTGTCTTAGACTCTATAGCCAAGTTTACCACATCTTTCCCTAACAATGTATTACCTTCCACTACATCTTCTGTTCATAACCTTCTTTCATTTACCTTCAAATCCATTTCTGTCAGTACCATAAAAAATTACTACAAAAAGTCAAGTCATGCTCTAATACCCGAGATAACCTTCCAACCAAATTCCTCAAGTTAGCTGCTGATAGCATAGCTCTTTCATCTGTATCCTAATTAATCATTCTATTCAAGAATCATCTGGAAAAAGCATTTACTGTCCCCTTACACAAAGGGGGCCATAATACTGATATATCTAATTTTCGTCCTATAGCCCTTCTCTCCCCAATCTCTAAGATTCTGGAAAAATGTATTTACTTGGAACTTCTACCTTACCTTCTGGACAATCATTTATTAACCCATACACAGCATAGATTTAGACCTGGACACAGCACTACCACTGCCCTTCTTGATATCATTAACCATGCTCGTGACTCAGGTAATATTGTATCTTCCCTTTTCCTAGACTTATCCAAAGCTTTTGATACAGTTTCTCATCAATTACTTCTTTCTCAACACTCTGTACTCAACATATCTCCCTCTTCTATCACTTGGTTTTCAAGTTATCTTTTAATCTCTTCTTTCCTTCTTATTCCAACAGGAGTAAGCTCTATTCTGGGTTCCTTACTATTAAATATTTTTATTAAAAATTTCCAGGACTGTATAACAAAAGCTAAACTTGTCCAATATGCTGATGACTCAACTATCATCTGTTATTCCAAATCCCTCACAAATCTCATGCAAGTAACTCAAAATGCCTTTACTAGTACTGAGTCTTGGATGTTAAATAATCACCTATCTCTCAATCCATCCAAAACTAAGATCATGATATTCACTCCATCAAGACACACTAAAATTGACAAGACCTCCTTCTTGATAGTCAGCCAAAATAAGATCCCCATCAAAATAGTTCCTCATACCAAGCTTCTTGGTGTTATAATTGATGAACACTTAAAGTTTGACATTCACCTGCAAACTAATATCAAGAAAACCCATCTAAAGCTCGGAATGTTGTATCGGCATAATCAGTTTCTCACTCCTTCAACTCAACATACCCTTGCTGTTACTTACCTACGTCCCTCTCTTATGTATGGAGCTCCTCTCCTTACTAACCTTCAGTCCTCTCTAAAGGCAAAGCTTGCATCTTGTTACAGTAAAATCTCTTAGGTTTGCTACTGGTTCCAAATCCTCATCTCACCACTGTGATTCCCTTCAATCCTTAAATTGTCTAGAACTTCCTAACTATCTTTTTTATATTCAACTTTATACCATGCATAAACTCTTCTTTAATCCCTCCATCTGTCCTTCCCTCTCTTCTATTTTCATCCTTCATCTTCCTGGAAGATCACTCAGATCTAAAAACCAAAATCTCCTAGAAGTTTATAAACCCATACGTAGTCCAGGACAACTGTTATTGTCATTTTCTCTAACACGTAAATGGAGCTCTCTTCCACCACATATACGAACTACTCAGAATCACTCCATTTTTAAGACTTCACTTCATTCTTACCTCTCATCTAACTGGGAATGCTCCTGCTCTCATTTAACTGGGAATGCTCCTACCTCTCATCTAACTGGGAATGCTCCTGCTCTCATCTAACTGGGAATGCTCCTCCTCTCATCTAACTGGATATGCTCCTGCTCTCATCTAACTGGGAATGCTCCTGCTCTCATCTAACTGGATATGCTGCTGCTCTCATCTAACTGGGAATGCTCCTGCTCTCATCTAACTGGATATGCTCCTGCCTAACTTTTATCTATGTTTCCTATGTTCTGTTAATCTGCAGTAGACCATTGTATTCCAGGTAATCCTATCATTTTTGTTATGGAATATGCCATATAATATTTTTTATTATTATTTCTTTGTCAAGTCAATGTCTTTTTCATCTTTTTGTATTGTTATCTAATATTTAATACTGTATGTTAAGCTTTTCTCCCCGGGCCTCCATTGAAAAAGGGTTCTTTTTGGCCCAATGGACTTTCCCGGTCAACAAACTGTAAATAAATAAATAAATAATATAATATACTCACTCAAAATAACAACAGAATACAATGTAACACGCCAGACTGTTAGTGTCAAATACCTGCAAATATCTGCATTCACTGCCTATGTATTTCAAACACCTTTCACAATTATTGCTATCTGAACATTTCAGATGGTCAAGAGCATAACAGGGATTAAGATATTGTTTTAGTAAAGATATTATAGCTTTATCAGCACAGTATATTTATAGTATGCATCATGTATACTTACGTTGTGAACTGAAAGTAACAGCATCTGTATTAGGTATTCTTTGAGTCTATCATAATAAAGAAATAATTCTGAAAGCTAAAAATGTGGGTTGTACACTCATTTATTTCAAGAAATACTACACAACAACAGCATTCCCTCCTTTTTTTTACACACTCTTTTAGAAAATCTGCTTCAGAAAGATTACACCTCATCTATAGATTGACAGGTAAGTACTAGGCTAGCTGTCCTTGCAGAGTATTTTAAGCCTAGCCAATTTCCCTTTTTATGTTTGAAAAACCCTATCCTAAATGGTTGTAGATCATCCCATGCTCTATAAATATAAATTCCTCTAATGAGAATAACTGGGATTATACCATAGATAATTCAAGGGGACCCATTGTATGGGATAAAACATTTAGCAACTGCCTCTGTCCATTAGTAGTACAGATGACAGTACAATGGTAAATGTTCTGTTTCCCATCCATAGATCTATGTTGTTCTTTAAAATGGACAGGGATAAACTTTGTTTTATGTGGGTGGGGAATCTGTGCCACAGCAGCAGTATCCTCTGCGAGATATGCCTGCCCCTCCAAACCATTGTGCTACTGTTGCAGAAGAGGTTTAGATTCCTAGACCAAGTATTTATGATGTCAGTTTGAGTTACTTATGTGTGGTAAATCCATCAGTAGTAGGTTGGTGGATGCCTTTTATGCCAGACACAAGTCATCTCTTAGCAGTCTGTAGGATACTGAATATAGTGATAGGCCTTTGGGTCGGTCCATGTAGACCATGCTGTTTAGGCCTTCTTTCTAAGGTATCTTTGTGGCCATTCCCATTGTTGTATGTGTCTGGACAGATGCCTGCCATAGGGGGTATTATATTCAATGACTGGCCTAAAGAGGTTTGAGTAAAGGAAGGTAATGACATCCCTTTATCTAGATAGAAGTCCTTTGTTTATAAGCTGTGCAATATAGAAGGAACGTCAAACGTTAGTCCTTTGACTCTGAAGCCAAAAAAAATGATTAAAAATAAAAGAATAAAAATAAAAGATGTATTTGTTTTCATGCAAAGAATTCCACATAAACATGAACACATACACCGCCTCTGACAATCTTCACTGTCATTTGATTTCACACTTAAAGCCTTCTCCCCACCAACAAAAGCTACTGCTTCCCATTTGACTGTGATAAGAATTTCAGATTATTGGACAATATTAGTCAGCAACTGATGTCACTACTTTCAGCAAAAGGTAACATCCAATGTGGTCACATGGCACAGAGGGATAAAGCCTTTCTTTTAATCTTACGATTACAGAAATAACATTTTCTAAATGCATATACATGTGCATACAGTCACACACACACACACACACACACACACACACACACACACACACACACACACACACACAGAGCCATAGCTGTCTCTTCTAGTACCCAGTGCCATTCCTCTGTCTGGAACCCCCCAGCTATAGGTTAAGGACCAAACAAAAATATATAAATAAAGTCTGACATACTGTTGCTCCTAAAGGCCAGTAGTCAGCCAGGTCCAAATTCTGTGCCTCCATTTCTCAATATAGCTGAGGAGGAAAATAATTATACTGATTTAAAGTGCAACAAGTTGCTTGCAACATTTTATATAACTTTATAACACTGGGTGAATGGCTGAGATCACTTTTATGATTCAGCAGGCATCTCAAAAATGCATTCATATTTATTTCTTTACTTATATTTGTTTATCAGGGTAGTATACAACAATGAGTATATAAGGAGGTGCAACACACACACACACACACACACACACACACACACACACACACACACACACACACACACACACACACACACACACACACACACACACACACACACAGATATAGCAATAATAAATATTAGCACCTGTGTACAAAGCTGTGATGAGACAGACAAACACAGAGACAGATGTACACACCTACACACACACACACACACACACACACACACACACACACACACACACACACACACACACACACACACACACACACACAATAATAAATATTAGCACCTGTGTACAAAGATGTGATGAGACAGATGTACACACACACACACACACACACACACACACACACACACACACACACACACACACACACACACACACACACACAATAATAAATATTAGCACCTGTGTACAAAGATGTGATGAGACAGATGTACACACCTATACAAACACACACACACACACACACACACACACACACACACACACACACACACACACACACACACACACATAGCAACTATAGAACACATTCTGTTTTCTAGTCTGAGTATCAGCACACCTTTACACACACACACACACACACACACACACACACACACACACACACACACACACACACACACACACACACACACACACATGCAGATATAGCAACTACAGAACACATTCTGTGTTCTAGTCTGAGTATCAGCATTACAAGTTATTGTCCCTTGACTTACTTTTCTGCTCAATGATTAGTGTACACCTTATAAAGCCCTAAAGTGATAGAATATTCATTCATAACATTATTCTTCTTTTGTCCATTGTTAAATAGCGGAAATACAACAGGTACAAGTACCATTGTTCACTGGTGACCAGGAAATACTATCTTGTCAACAAAGTTTGTAAATAGGTAGGGATGGATTCAAACACAGGAATAATGGATGAAGATGATGAACAATTCATCCTTTCAATTCCCTGTGTTAAACTGCTCCATACATATCATAACTGAGGGCTCTCATTTAGAAGCTATGCTAATTAATGTTAAAAGTCCATATACGGGGATTTGTAAATGGACTATTTAATTTACATATAACAATATGGGCTTTAACTCTAAAATCTGCCTTTTTGTACTTGTATATAATGGTCACTTTATAATAGCGCTGACACCTTAATATTATCTCTTTTCACTACATTCATTCCCAGTGATGTTGAACTTATAATATTGTGAACTTGGGCATGAACTGTAGTGCTGGTTGCTCCTGGCCATGTGTTCAAAACACAAAAAGACAACAGTATGATGTGACCATGAAGTGAGATAGGAAATGGCCATTATAAAGCCATGTAACAATGCAAGAGCAATGCACTTTGGATTATTGAAAATGCATTTAGTTTAGGGTAATCACATATACATAATACAGATTTAAAATGACTGAAAAGCAAAAATGTATCCTTTGTTATGTAAAAAGTGATTAGCTATTTATACTCTCGAATTCTTAAAGAACAGTTTGCATTGCTGCTTAAAAAGCTACTGTTACTGATATTTTTTCTCCATAAAATCTCTTATCAGTTTGAAGAAACAAAGCTGCTCTTTTAAAGTCAGAATGTAATCTGAGGAAATCATGCAGAGATGGGTTCCTCCCACATTTCTTCTTCTCTTTCTCCCTTTCTCATATCACATCAAAGCAAAACAAAAATGTCATCATTCTGACACCTCTTTTCTACTTAATTTGGGGATGTAACCAGCTGGTGTTGTAAATTACAGTTATGTCTTCACACCTGCCTTGTGGGCACTATGAAGGCGGAGGGGTTTTCATCAAGATGCTCCTGATTGCAGGGGTTAAATGCAAAGTATTAGTTTCTGACTGTGTTTCATTCAGGAAAAAAATGTTTTAATTTGGTCCTGTCAACAGCATTTTAAAGTCATTAATGTGACATCTCCCACATCCACAAAGAAATCACCCCACCTGTGAAGTATTTCATTTTATATAATAATTTTGCTAATGATTCTTTAAACACTAATTGCTCCATGTTAAATATTCACATAAATAATAAAAAGGGGAACTCTGTTTTCTGAATTGCAGGAATCAGAAAATGAGAGCCTACAGAGTGACAGAAACCCAGCTGGCATGAATTCCAGTTTACAACAGAATATGTAATCAAACTCACAGATGGTTGCCTTTTCCTTAACTTTGTTAAAATAATTGGGAAGAGAAGTACCTCAGTAGTGGAACAGGAATAAACTGTAATAAATGTGACAAAGAGAGCTTTGGTGATGTAGTACCATATATGGTATTTTACCTTATTTATTATGCTTTTATATATCCAACAGGCCTTACATAATCTACACTGCCTTGAAGTCATGATGTTTAAAAGCGGATATATATATATAGCTGATTTGAATTAAACTGCAATTTGAATTAAATTGCAATTTACTCAGCTTCATTGTTCAGTTTGTATATACAGATTCTGAAGAGTTTTCTTTATCTGTCAGTAAGGTGCTCACTCCAAGTTCAGTTGTACCTTTTATTTTTTTATGCAGCTACCTAATGTCGTGCGTTCTTTCTCTTGCCATTTAGCTGAAGTGAAATATATTTTTTTAGGCTTGTATATAAAACAGAGCCTCTAGCAAGGCATACATGCGTGGTATAGCTTGTTGTCTACTGATGCCGGTTATAGCCTTTTCACTAGTACTACTAACTGCTGGTTAATGCAGAGAAATCAGTACATCAAGCAATACCATCTTGCTTTCTACTTAAACATCACACATATCTACCTGTTAGATTTGACTGATGTCTTCATCAGTGTCTGGTTATTAATGAATCTGTTTGATTTCTACATATAGTTCCTCATAAATGTAATAAGTACATACTTGATTATCCATGTTTTATCCTTTACCTACTGTTTCTGTATTCATCTGTATTTTTTGTTTGATTTCTTACTTACTTACTTAATTAATTTTTGTAGTATTGCATATGGCCCGTGTTATAGTTGAAAAGAATCCTTGGACCAACCCTGTTACTTATTTAATAAATTACTAGCTGAGTTAAGTACAAACCTGCAGTGTTAAAGATTGTTCTGCATTTTATTTTTCTGTCTATTTAATTGGTTCATTAAATATTGTGGTCTGTGTCTCTCTGTAGTTATTTATTTTTCTATGTAATTGTTTCATAGAATACTGTGGTCTCTCTCTCTCTCTCTGCAGTAAGTGGGGGCTACTGTGTTTCACTTCATTGATATTCAGTGTTAAACTCTTAGCCTAGAGGGTTTCTCTGTATTTATAAGTGTTAGTCACATATCTTTGAATTTATTTCTGCTCAATATCTGAGTTGTTTGGCTTCTGCTACATACCTACAATCAACTGCATTACTAGCTGAGTTAAGTACAAACTTGCAGTGTTAAAGATGGTACTGCATTTTATTTTTCTGTCTATTTAATTGTTTTGTTGAATATTGTGGGTCTGTGTCTCTCTGTAGTTATTTATTTTTCTATTTAATTGTTTCATAGAATACTGTGGTCTGTCTCTTTCTCTCTCTCTGCAGTTAGTTTCCTGCTCCCCCTCCCTGTTCTTGTTGTGGTATTAATCTTGGTGGCTTTGGAATTACCCTCCCCTCCTGTAAATTTGTGTTTGAACACCCCTCCAGGGCCTATCTCATTTGCTCACTCAACCAAGTACAGTGAGATCATATTTTGACTTCAGACACTCTTACCAGTCCCATCTGTTCAGCTCTGTCCCAGCTCTATTTCATTCTAGTGTCACTAGCTCATTCTACCTAATACAGACAGAACATTTGTGAAGGGCAAGCCACTTCGGTCCTTAATTTTGAATTATCTTCTGTTTCTCCTTTCTTCTTTTCCACTTTACAAAAAAAAAAAAATATAAGCTTGATTCCTGCCTTTCCTGTAATTAGTCTAGTCCAGATACCGATTTGCTGTATCCATGACTATTTATAAGCTTCTGAGCCCCCCCAAGCCTTTCTGTGTTGGAGGGAAGCCTTCTAGCTTATCAGTGGGAGTGGTAAGCACTAGGTAGCCTATCTACCAAAAGAGTGGTTTCTGGCCCAGAAATTGTAGTTTATTGGCCGTTTGGGCAGTTTTTCCATCTCTTTCAACTTTCTGGTTTAAAAGCCTGTGTTTGCACTTGTTTCCCACCTTTCCTGTAACTAGTCTAGTCCAGATACAGATTTGCTGTATCCAGGACTGTTTGTAAGCTTCTGAGCACCCCAAGCCTTTCTGTGTTGGAGGAAAGCATTCTAGCTTATCAGTGGGAGTGGTAAGCACTAGGTAGCCTATCTACCACAAGATCCAGGTACAGATTCTTAGGTTTAGCACTTGAATTTGCTTATTCATGCTCAGCACTTGTTCAGAACTTGTTGTTAGCACTAAATAAGCTACAAATTACTACAGTACTCAACCTTCCTCTTTACCTAGAGAAAAACAGTTTTTGTACTTACTTTCCTCACTTGCTTAGAGAAAAACAGCTTATACTCACTTTCCTCACTTGTCTAGAAGAAAGTAGTTTTTTACTCAGGCATGTCCAAGGGGTCAGCTCCCAGTGTTCTCTCCTTTCTATCTGATGAATCTGGGCATCTTGGGGGAATGTAGCAATTGCCTCATGTACACAGACAACCCTCTCCTCCTACCACCCAACACCACAACCTGTGAGAGATGCACTTATCTAGCCAAACTGGAGGTAAAGCTCTCTCCAACCAAGACTGAGTTTAACAGTCAAAAGGAGAAGGTAAACACTTGCACCACACCACACTCATCACACAGTCCAACTAAACATACACCACCCAAATCCACACATAGAAACACAAAAGCATTCACAGAGGCTCTCAGTAATAATCTGCTCAAGCAACAGAGACCTCCAAAGCAGAAACACAAGCAACCTCCACCCCCAACACAACCCAAATGACACATAGCCCACAGACTCAGTGTGCCAATAAACCACAGCCCATAAGGCAAAACAAAGTACCAAACACACTAGTCATAGGTGACTCTATAGTCAGGCACACTGATGTCCCACTCACCAGGCTAAACAAGGAGAAGGTTACTGTCAGCTGCCTGTCAGGTGCCAGGATCCACCACATAACCCACACACTCAGGTCACTCCACAACAAGTACAAATATAACTCTGTCATTGTCCATGTTGGTGTGAATGACCTGAGATGTACCTCCCTGGACTACATGAAAAGAGACATGGAAGCGCTCTCTGATCTTGTAGCCCATGCAGGTATGACCCTAGCCCTTAGTAGCATCCTGACATCACTCAGAATGATACCACAGTACAAGGACAAAATGATTGACTTCAACAATTGGCTAAGCTTCTGGTGTCATTCTAAGGGGATCTGCTAAATGTCTGCTTGGAACGACATGGTCGACAGACCACGATGCTTTGCCAGAGATGGCCTGTACCTGTTGCCCCTGGCATTATGGATACTGGCTAAGGGTCTTGCCACAGCTATAGTGCCTTTTTTAGGCAAGGTTCAAATGACAAATTCACCACCGCAACAGGAACAGGCAAGCAAAAACTGAGGGTAATGCTACTCAATGCTAGAAGTCTATATCTCAAAATGCACTCACTCGAGGCACTCCTTAAAATGGAGAACATCGATATCTATGCAGTGACTGAGACCTGGTTCAAGGCTCTAGAGAGCACCCCTGCATTACCAGGCTATAACTTCTACCACATTTTTCGGCCATCTAACCTGGACCAGAACACCAAAGGTGGAGGTGTGCCCATATTCATTAAGGATATCCACACCTCCAGGCTAGTTGTGCAGCATAATGCATCCAAGGTTATCCAAGTGCAATTAACTCTGGGCAAAACTGCAGTCCAAATTGTAGCTTGCTACAGATCCCCCACCATGCCCCAGGATTCCCACTCCTCTTTTCTTGATATACTGGAAAACATTAGGGTTCAACCAAACACTCTAATAATGGGCAATTTCATCTGCCTCACCATTAACTGGAAAAACTACTCATGTACCAACTCCTTCATTCAATGCTTTCTGAAATTTACAAATTCCAGTGCCCTGGATCAACTTATCCACACCCCCACCAGGGGAAACAATATTCTAGACCTAGTCATTACCAACATGAGTGACCGGTGTTCCACACCTGTAGTCAACTCCTCGTTGGTCAGATCCAACCATAAAATAATCACCTTAGATGTCCACATCCTGCTTCCACCCACCATTAAGGAAACCATGGTAAAAAAATTTCTCCAAAGCCAACTTCATGCTTCTTAAGACAGAAGTGGTGAACTTCACGACACCCATGCAGATGGACAATACAGTTATGACTGCTGAATCCTTCACAAATGCACTCTATAAGCACGTACATGAGTGCATGGATCGTGCTATCCCAAACAGAACCAACACACTATCTTCCAAAAAAAGGAAGCTGATCTGGTGGTCCCCTACCATAAACAAACTCTACAACAGAAGGAAAAAACTGTTGTAAAAGAGAGTAAAATCCCATGAGTGGAGGAGCTCCCTGGTCAGCCTCAGTAAGAAGTTGAGATCTCTTATAAGATCCTTCCAAGCTAGCTACGAAAACAAAATCACCACTGATTCTAAGGGCAACCACAAAGCATTCTATAGCTATGTTAAGAATCTCAATGGCAACACCCAGATCTGCTCTGAGTTACAGCACAACGGCACAAAAATTACAGACCCAACTGATATTGCCAACATCCTGGCAGATATGTTCAGTGCTAACTTTACCCCCTTCTCACCCCCTAAAGGGCCCATATCTATATAGGAAGACTGCAGAGTCCCTGTAATCACATCTATGCAGGTAAAAGCTGCACTCTATAAAACCATAAACACAACATCCATGGGACCGGACAACATCCCAGGCTGCATTTTACACAAACTTCAGAACTAACTGGCTCCCCACCTAAGCACCATGTTCAGTCATAGTCTCACGTCAGGCTTTGTGCCCACTGAATGGCGCACAGCAACATTATCCCACTCCATAAAGGGGGAGCCACCACTGATCCTGGGAACTATCACCCTATTAGTCTGAATAGCCTGGTTTACAAGGTCATGGAACGTATCATCATGGAACTCATAAACAAAGACATTGGTAACCTCAAAACTCTGGACTCCACCCAGTTCGGGTATGTGAAAGGCAGATCATGCCTTCTCAACCTGATCGACTTCTTTGAGGCAGTCACCAAAGCCGTAGACGAGGGTAAGGTGGTTCACACAGCCTATCTTGACCTCACCAAGGCTTTCGACACCATCCTCCATTCTGGAATTATAGCTAAACTCACTAAACTAGGTATAAATCCCTACATCAACAGATGGGTTGCCAACTGACTCACTGACAGAACCCATACTGTAAAAGTTGCAGACTCCAAATATGACTTTAAACCAGTGACAAGTGGAGTACCATAGGGTTCAGTCCTGGCACCTCTCCTGTTTGGTATCTACTTCTCTGAAGTACAGGCTAACACAGAAGGCCTCTAACTAATGAAGTTTGCAGATGAACTACCACATAAACGGCAGTCTACTTAATGCCGAATGTGTGATAAGAGACCTTGGAACCCAGGTCGACAGTGGTCTCTCCTTTGATAATCACATCGCCACAGTAGTCAGGAAATCCCATCTATGTGGCACACCTCATCACAAAAGGGTTCTCATCCAGGAAAAAAGAGGTCATTGTTCCCCTCTACTCGGCACTCATTAGACCCATTATAGAGTACAGCGCCCCTTTTGGAATGTACCTCACAAGACATCTGCAGCAGCTAGAAAGGCCACAGAAGTACCTCACAAAGAGGATTACTGGCCTCAAACAGATGCCCTACACTGACCATCGCAAAAAACTCCAGCTTTACTCAGTAGCATATCGCTTACTCTGAGGAAATCTCTGCCTAACATATAAAGCTATGTTAAACTCAGAGCTGTTGGACATGCTACACCTAAAGATATCCCAATTCCTTCAAGCTACATGCTCTAGGGACCTAAACCTTGTCAACATAATAAACAGGACATGCTGGAGGGATATATTCCTATCTCAGAGACTTCCTATACTCTGGAACAAGCTAATAATCTATGTCAAGCAAAATTTCTCATTAGCATTCTTCAAGAAAAATCTTGATGAGTGGATGGGAAATAGGAAATACACCCCGGGGATCACTTCTGTGGCTCTGCTCGACAGGGGCACAGGAAATTAACTTTTTTGGGTGGCGTAAGCCAGGGAACCTTGTTGGCTAGTCTTACTTAGGCCCTTGGGCTGATAGCCTAGTACCTACCTATAAACTTATGAATAATTAAATAATCCTCTAAAAGTCCCAAGAATGTATATGTGTAAAAATGGGAACATCTATGGATTATGTCCATGAATGCTAGTTCACAGGTTGCTAATTTTACCACTGTAGTTCATTCAGTGTTAGAACAGACTGGAGTCTATCCTTGCAGGAGGACTATTCTTGTACTATTTAAAATGCTACCAAGTACGACACTCCGGTATCACAGAATGTGCCATACTTCTGATGAAACAGAAAATGGCCTCTGTCTTTATGTCATTTGGTATTTCTCAGCAGTAGTAATTTTATTTTTTTTTCAATATCTTTATTAAACTTTCATATATTTTTTATTAAACCGTTAACAACACAATCCAAGACTTTGTCAACATGTGATACGTATTTATACATGCAGATTACTTCTTTAACACCTTAAAAAATAATAATGCAAGAAGTATGTACACAAAGTGCGAAATGCCTTTTTGTGGTTTTAATGAATACAATAGCAATGCTACATACTGTTAGGAACAATAACTTATAACTGCGATCTTTGCGACCATTTATTTTTTTTGTTAATTTAACTTATATCTATTTGTGGATATTTGAGTTTATGGACTATACTCTATAATACTGAAGCAGTAGAAATTTTAATGGTAATTAAAAAAAAAAAAACAAAGAAAACAATTAGAAGTCAAGAGCAAAAGCAAAACTGTGACAGATAATAATTGATATGAACAACTAATAAGCTTCATGGTATAGTCCTGGGTTTGTTTCTTCTGTCTTTCCTTGTAAACTCTTCAACTTGATCAAATCACCTTGCCAGACTGTGCTTTTTGGTTATTCCTGTTAAGATACAGTTGTACTTTGTGTGGTTATCTCATTAATAAAATCAGATGTGATCTTACTAAACTGTAAAGGAATGAAGAGAATGCAATATCCGCAATAACATTCAATAAATTGCAGGCACAATACAAAGAACAGAGTAAGTACATAATAAGAGCAGCATCAATGCAACCTGTAAGGCAGCTCGCAATGTTATATTGACGCAGCCTAATTGCACCAAACACCATTTCACACAAGAAATGGTGTTTATGTATATGCACACGCACGCAGGCACATGCACACAAAGACACGCACACACACGCAAATCCCTTCATTTGATTCTCAGTTGTGAAAAGAGTACATGGTGTGCCGCTGAACAGAATATAATCTTTATGTCAGGATTAACTTCAGCTAGCAAATCTTCCCATTTTTACAATAATGTAAACTATTTTGTGCAGCTAGGATACTTTAGTTGTGCAACATTTAGCATTGTTACATCTCAGTGCTTGTTTTGTCAGTTCCTGGCTGGGTTTTCTTTTGTACAGAGTCTGCTTATTCTCTTGTATTTGTGCATGTTTTTGCTGAGTGCTTCTCCTTCACCTCACATCCCAGTAATATGCCTTAGGTGAACTGGCAACTAACCAAAGTGTGTGTGTGTGTGTGTGTGTGTGTGTGTGTGTGTGTGTGTGTGTGTGTGTGTGTGTGTCTGTGTGTGTCTGTGTGTGTCTGTGTCTCTGTGTGTGTGTGTGTGTGTGTGTGTGTGTGTGTGTGTGTGTGTGTGTGTGTGTGTGTGTGTGTGTGTGTGTCTGTGTGTGTCTGTGTCTGTGTGTGCGTGTGTGTGTGTGTGTGTGTGTGTGTGTGTGTGTGTGTGTGTGTGTCTGTGTGTCTGTGTGTCTGTGTGTCTGTGTGTGTCTGTGTCTCTGTGTCTCTGTGTGTGTGTCTCTGTGTCTCTGTGTCTCTGTGTGTGTGTGTGTGTGTGTGTGTGTGTGTGCCCATCCACATGCGTGCACAGTCATAACCATGTGTAACCTGTGATGGTGTTTTTCTGCCTTGTGTCCACTGAGTGCTTTGACAGAGTTAGGATCTCTCATGATCCTAAAATGGTCACAGCAGGTATCAAAGAATGAATTAATTAGGTGTCTTCACTGGCATTTATCTTGGCTTAATTTATTGCTTAACTTTTAAAACACTCCTCCTTCATTTCATTCTCTAATATTATTTCCATGTACCGTTCCACTCTGCCTTCTTTTTCTGCAGACTTGCTTCGCATCCTTTCATTTGTCAGTCACTCTGACCATGAATGTTCATGTGATCTGAATTTTGTGCATATTTCGCTGTGTATCTCCTATAACTTGCAGATTGTTCCTTTTAGGCACAATCTTCTGCCTCATAAGTATATCAGTTCATAGGCTTTCCTTAATACCTCAGAATTCACCTGTTCTTTTAATAAGAAAATGTCTTTGGCAAATGAACAAGTTTAGCATTTTGTTTTTATTTTAAGAGAATCAAAACCTTTCCAAACTCTTAAGCCATCTGACTTTGTCCCTGTTTTTTTTTTTTTTTGTAATATGTTGGCACAATTAAAAGTTCATCACCCTGCTTGTGGCATGACTACTATTTTTGTTTTTCATTGTTTGGAAGTCAGCTTTGTAATATCCTTCAAAACTCAAGTCATTCGTGTTTATGTTACCTAAACAAATTAGCACCTGAATATCTACAAGAGTAAATTCAAAAAAGGTTTGCAATGCTTTCCCAAAAATATAGTTGTCGTATGATATATATATATAATGAACCCAAAAATCTAAAGCATGCTATGTTTGCATGGACCATTTGTGGCTTGACCCTTCTTTGCTCCTTAATCACTTGTGCAAAACTTTCAACTGTTAACCATTACTTTTGGTTCCTGAGATACTTTCAATTCCTGCTCAGTCTGTAACACTCTGTTTTTTCAGACTCTGCTGTAACATCAGTTATGGACTTTTCGTAATGGGAACTATGGTCAGCATTTAATTGAATTCAACTGCGTTTGATACTCCTGCAATTTCCTCATCAGGTCAACCGAGCATATCCAACCATCAAAAGCATTAGATACAGTTTCTTGTGACTCTAACACATCTTTAATTTCATTAAAATATCACCAAATAAGCAAACTGCTTTCAAACACAACGTTCTATATCAGATCAGAAATAACAGACTCTTCAGTCTTCCCTGAAGTGTATAGGCAGGCAGCCCTTTTGTCAGCATGAAAAGATACCTCCCAGTATACTTTTTCAAAAAACAGAGAAATTCCCTTCGAATCCTCCCCAAATTTCCAGGCCTCCCCTGAAAACAGGCCATTATCCTAAGGGTTTATAAAATCAAAATTCAGTGTCTAGTATGATTTAACAAGAAAATTAAAAAAAAAACGAAAAAAAAAAACCAAAGCTGATGGAATATCAAAGGCTAAGCAACATTATTTGAATAAAAAGTCAGTCAAACCACTTTTCATGTCTTAACTTCAAATGAGAATTTTTGTTCTAACTGAAGAAGGCTTGTATGAAGTTAAATGAATGTGCTTACTGAATTTTGATTTAAATAAAGTTGTTTAACCTTTGATATTCTGTGAGGCTCTTTTAGTATTTTTTTTCATTTTCTCTTAAGTCTATGGTACTATTTCACCTAATCAATGGCAAGCAAATCAATACATTAAATTATAGGTCCTATATTATATTTTATCTCAAAGGTCTGTAAGGTATATTAATATGGGCAGCTATAATTCAGATGAAGAAACTTGTAACCAGTAGTTACATACCAGATCATGCAGAAAGGAAAGCTTTCATTTGATATGGACCTTGGCTTTGCTATTATAGGATAATAAACTGATAATGCAATATGTCTTTAATTTAATGCAAGCAGAAAGTAAAATTATATTTAAAATAAAGTAATACTCTAAAAAAAGAATATTAACCTGCTTCAATGTCTCTCCTTGGCTGAAAAGAATCTTAACCTGCTTCAATGTCTCTCCTTGTCTGGTGTTCACGGGTCTATATTTAGCGATCGAACGGCCATTCATCGCACATAGACCAGTGAAACTGCATTCCCTCAAGAGGCCAAATGATCATAAATAAATTCAACGAACAATCATAGTTGGGCAAAATAAAGGGGATGGAATGTATACCTAAGTACCGGTAACGTAGGGATAAGGAAACCTGCCCTGTTCCCACTGTAGTGCCATCTCGGAGTTGGTATATATAATTAGCAGGGGGGTGGGGTGGGAGAGTGCATAAGGAGGGTCAGGTGTTCACTGAATCCTCCTGTTGTGGGGCAGCTGTGCCCCCATACCCCTTGCTAATTACAGTATATATGCGAACTCTGAGATTGCACTACCGTGGGGAAAGGGCAGGTTTCCTTATCTCTGTGTTACTGGTACATATGTACTAGTTCCATTCCCTTGATGTCAGCCAGCTATGATTGTTCAATGAACTTATTTACAATCATTTGGCCTTTCAAGGGAAGTAATTTTCAATGGTCTATGTGTGATAAATGGCTATTTGATGAATATTCCGTTCGATTGTTAAGCATAGACCTGGTGTTTACAGACAAGTATTGTGTGTCATTGATATATAATAGACATTTATTAGCACCAGCACACAGAACAAAGGACCACAGAAGAAAATCAGGTTAAATGATAACAAATAGTTGTGTAGGCTGTTCTATGGTGGTAGGGTAGTCATCAGACATGATGGATGACCCAGTCAAGACAGCCAATCAGTGCATGCCAAATTGCACAGTGTAGCACTGCTATACCCATACTTCATTGAGACGTGTTCATCAGAGCAGCTTTTTATCACCTTTTTACACTGCAGTTCTTTTATGCAATTACTTGGATTTTTTTAAATTTTCTGTAGAATGACTGTGGAGTTGGTATATATAGGTTCATAGGTTTATAGGAGGTTACTAGGCTAACAGACCTAGAGCCCTTATAAGCCTCGGTATATATATCCCGAGTTCCCTCAATTGTTGGTGGTTAGGTGAGTGAATTTCACAGAGGTAAGGGTATATGGTACTTAATACCAACTTCCTTTTTCCATGAGGGACATGGGCACCACACCGAGGAGTGATGTTGGGGTCACACATCCATTGATCTAAGTTGCATTTGAAGAGGGTCAGGAAGGGGCTCTGTTTCATGTGAATTAGAAGCATATTCCAGAGACATGTCAGTCTCTGATAGATGTATCTATCTCTCCAGCATGACCTTTTCATGTCAGAGGCTAGGTTAAGATTCCTGGAGCAAGTGACCCTCCTGCAGTTTGATTTATGAATGTGCAGCATTTCCATCAGGGTGGGTCAGAGACTGCCCTGTAAACCACACACAGTTTATCCCTTAGCAAACTTTAGGAGATGGACTACAGTGACAGGGCTTTCAGTCTTTCCACATAAGGCTTGTTTTGTGTACCATGTAATTTCTTGATGAGAACCCCCGGTGGTCTCTCCAATTGTTGCAGGTGTCCAGTGACGTACATGCAAAAGGGAGGAATGTACTCAATTAGTGGTCTGACAAGGGCCAAACATAATGGAATTATAAAATCCTTAGATCTAGCTGTGATGCCTTTATTTATAAGGTGTACCACATAGAAGGATTTCCTTACTACTGTGGATATGTAGTGGTCAAAGTTCAGATTTCTATCAACCTGAGTACCCAGATCATGTACCACTGGGTCTACACTGGGGGGGGGGGGTGCTGTCTATAATGTAATAAGCATGGATGACAGCTTTCCCAAAGGGAATAATAATCCATTTTTTGCATTTAGCTTTAATCCGTGGCTTTGGCACCAATCATTTGTCTGTGTTATCCCTGTCTGCAGTATATTAGCATCATTGTGGGACTCAATGATTGCTCCCAATTTGCAGTAGTCAGAGAACTTGGTCAGCCACAGGCCGTCCAAGTTTGCCTGGACTTTTGAGAAATAAATTCTGAACAGTAAGGGGCCCACTACAGAACACTGTGGTATGCCACTGGTGACTGGTCTTTTGGTAGAGATGAAGTCACCCACTTTGACAGTACGTGTCCTGTTGTTGAGCCAGTTGGCTACCCATCTGGTAATGTAGGGGTTAATTCCCAATTGGAAGAGGGGTGGATTGTGTCAAATGCAGCTAAGTCAAGATAGGTAGTATGCACTGTCTTTCCCTCGTCCAGGGCCTTGGTGACATTCTCAAAGAAGCCAACCATGTTTAACAGGCATGATTTACCTTCAACGAATAAGACCTGGGGGGGGTCCAGAGTTTGGAGATTACTTATGTCCTTGTTAATAAACTCCATAATGATTCTTTCCATGGCCTTGCAGATGAGGCAGGTCAAGCTTATGGGCCTATAATTCCTAGGGTCAGTTAATGATTCCCCTTTAGTGCAGAGGGATTACTATTGCTGTACTCCTTTCTGCCAGAACATAGCCAGTTCTCAGGCTGTGGTTAAATAGGGATCCAAATGGGTCTGCTAGGTAATGTTTTAAGTTGTTTAAAAGGCAACCTGGGATGTTGTCTGGTCCCAGTGATGCTATGTTTTTGACCCTGGGACATGTTGAGATGATCTGCTCTCTTGAGATAATAGGCTGATGAATAGTGGCAGGTATACCTTGGGGGATGACTGGAGGGGACAGGATCATGGGATCATAGGTAGTTATTAGGCTATTGACAATGAGGCCCTTACAAGTCTAGCCACAAATTTAGCTTATGTTCCAACAAGTCAGCATCCTATGCCGCTGACCAGTAAGGACACAGGTGGAATCCCAGGGGTATATTTTCTGTTCCCCACCCAGTTATCCCGGTTGCGCTTAAAAAGGGTTAATGAGGTACTCTGCTTGATGTGGTGAGGGAGTCTATTCCACAAAAGGGCGAGTCTCTGGGACACAAATCTGTCCCATCAACAAGTCCTATTGATGTCACAGACCAGGTTGAGATTGTACATGCAGGTTACTCGAATGGAGCTTGAAATGCAGATGCGCAATAGTCCCATCAGGGCAGGGTCCGAGACTGCTTTGTATGCCAGATAGAGGTCACCTCTGAAGAGTCTGTAGGAGACTGACTAGAGGGACAGAGCCTTTAGCCTACCTGTGTAGGGTAGATATTTGAGGCCCTGGAATCTCCTGGTGAGGAACCTCTGTGGTCTCTCCAGCTGCTGCATGTGCTTTGTGAGGTACTTGCAGAAAAGGGCATTGTACTCAGTAATGGGTCTTATAAGGGAAGAATACAGGGATGCTATGACCAGCTTGCCCCTGGATGAGATACCCTTACTGGTAAGGTGGGCCATGTAGAAAGCTTTCCATACAAAAGAGACAATATGGTGGTCAAAAGTCAGTTTGTTATCAACCCTTGGTGCCCAAGTCCCTCACAACTATTTCATGCTTAGGACCTTATTATCAATGTGATAATTTGTGGGGATGTCACTCTCCTCAAAGGGGATGATGATGCATTTTCTGGCTTTCACTTTGAGGCCATGTTTCTGGCACCAGTC
Organism: Protopterus annectens; assembly: GCF_019279795.1. Classification (NCBI taxonomy): domain Eukaryota; kingdom Metazoa; phylum Chordata; order Ceratodontiformes; family Protopteridae; genus Protopterus; species Protopterus annectens. The sequence continues at coordinate 460,289,008 of NC_056744.1, read as the reverse complement.
ATTTGTTTGGGTGAGACCCTCTTGGAGGATGTCCACATCACTGGGGGAATTGATGACAGGGGATGACAGAGGAATGAAGTTTCTCCAAATCTGTAAGCTAGCAGGTTGGCTATTACCGCCGGTTGAGTATGGGTGGTATTCCCTTTTAGATTTTGGATGTAGTAAAGAATGCTTTGTGATTATCCTTAGCTAGGGAAGCTATTTTTGCTTTGTAATTAGCTTTGGAGGACTTGACGAGATCTCTAACTTTGTTTGTTTACACTAGAGAGGGATTTCTTCCTCGACTGAGCCAGTTCCATCTTGTTCTTGGACATTATAGAACCTATGAACCTATTAGTTTCTTTCTCATGTTGTATAGCCTGCTTATACTAGGGGTCCACCAGGGTGGCTTATTTTTTTTAGCAAGACCTGGTTTTAATCTTCTCAGGTATAGCCGATTCTATACAACTGCTTAAGTAGTTATACACAGCATTGGTGTACACCTCTGCATGGGATTCCATGTTATCTGTGTTTGAGGGGGCTTTGAAACTTCTTATGCTATCACTTAGTAGGAGGCAATTTATCTTATAAAAATTCTTAAGCATTTTTGAGCTTGATGGGCTGTTTGGTCTTATAATTACATCAAACAAGACTCATTTATGGCTCAATCTTACAAGGGAGGATATCACACGGGTGGGAAGGGGGTGCAATGCTGTCCCATGTTAGTGAGTACTATGTCCAGAACATTTGAGCCTCTTGTGGGTGAGCTGACTAGCTGTTCCAGAGCATTTGTATAGACACAGTCCAATAACCTCTGAGCCAGCATGTTTGTGGTCATGTATGTTTCCCAGCTGATGGTAAGATTATTACATTCACCCATGATTAAGGTGTTGGCCTGTCTAGCAAGTGACGCCAGTAAGTCCAGGTATCCAGGATGCTTTTTTTGTTTCATGATGATGGACCTATAGCTAGCTATGATGTGTTTGGGGGCTTTGCTTATAGTTAATTGGACATGGAGTAGCTCAAGAAAGTCATACTCTTTGATCAGTCTTAAGATGTACTTATCCTTAATGAAGATGGATATGCCTCCATTGTTTTTTTCAAACTCATTTTGTGGTCTGAATGTATGGGAGGCATTGTAGCCCTGCATGGCCAGGGTGCCTTCCATACATCAGTGACCACACAGATGTCAGCATCCTCCAAAGTGAGGAGTACTTCCAGGGATTGCAGTTTCTTGTTTAGACTCCCAGCATTAAGCAGCAGTACCTTGAGTTTATCTAGAGAGCAGTTTGCTATGTTGGGAGGTTGGTTATTTTGACACTGCCTAAAAAAGGCACAATAGAGGTGGCTAATGCCTTTGCCAGTATCTGAAAGCCTAGAGGAGACAGGTACAGACCATCTCTGGCAAAGCAGTATGGTCTGTCGACCATGTCTTCCCAGGCTGACAGATATTGGATCGCCTTGGACTGACACCAGAAGCTAGGCCAATTGTTAAAATCAATCACTTTTAGTTTGCATTGTGGCATCATGGTTGGAGAAGATAGAATGCTGCTTAAGGCTAGACTTATACTTGCCTGTGACACATACTCTGAGAGCTCAGTCATGTCTCTTTATATAGTCCAGTGAAGTACATTCCAAGTCATTCACCCCAACATGGAGTATGACGGTGTCATACCAGTATTTGTGGTTGAGTGACTTGAGTGCTTGAGTGACTTGATGGATTCTGGCACCTGACAAGCAGCAAACCATAACCCACTACGTATCTAGCCTGGTGAGGGGAACATACATGTGTCTCACAGTGGAGTCACCTATGACCAATACATTAGGTTTTGTGGTGTTACCCCTTAAGGGCTTATCTGTTGAGACAGTGGTGTGTGTGTTGTTATGTATTGTGGTTGTTATTTGCATTGTTATATGTGTAAGTGCTTTCCATTTGGGTGGCTTCTGATATTTTAGTAATTTACTAGTGAGTACCTCAGCATATGTGAGGTTATGTGTCATGTCCTTATGTAGTGCTGTAGAGGAGCAGAAAAGCTTGGCATTGTTTCACTGACAGCTTTTTATGGAAAAAATGAGCTTTTAGGCTTTCTGTCTATGCAAGGGCACTGCTAACTGCCACTGCATGAAGAGCAGCACCATTTAAATAAGAAGCTTAAATATGAGCAAAGAGAATCAAATTTTAAGCTAACTACTAATCAGGAAAGCACACAATAAGCCTTCCACTAGAAATCCCCAACTCAGACAGGTTAGATCAGCACACTTCTACCACAGTGGTACAGAAAAACATCTTCTTAATGTAGAATAGACCAGCTATCTTCTCAGTCTCGGCTTAAACAAGCAAATAAGACACCTCGTAAGGCATTCTAATGCTAACTATGAAGCCAAATTAGCCTCCTTCTCTAAGGGTAGCCATATGGCCTTCTTTAGCTACATTAGAAACCATAAAGGAAAAACCCAGATCTGCACAGAACTGGTTGTTAAAGGCACCACATATACTGAACCTGCAGAAACAGCCAACCTGATAGCTAACAGTTTCAGTGAAAATTTCTCCCCTCTGTCCCCACCACATATCCCTCATAGCATCCCTACTACCTGACCTCTATCTAGTATCTTCGAGAAGCAGGTTGTAAATGCAAAAAATACATTATCACCCCTTTTGGCAAGGGCAATGTCCCTGAAGATTATAACATTAATAACAACACCCTAAGGACACAATCAATGGTGACAGATTTGGGCACACAGGTTGACAGCAACCTTTCCTTTGACCACCACATTTTCACAGTGGTAAGAAAGGCTTTCTACATTGCCCACTTTATATGTAAGGGCATTGCATCCAGAACAAAAGAGGTTATAACCCCCTGTATTCCTCACTCATCAGGGCAATAATGGAGTACAATGCTACCTTGGGTATGTACCTTACCAGGTACATGCAGCAACTATAAAGACCTCAAAACTTTCATACAAAGAAAATTCAAGGTCTTCAGCATATGCCATACATTGACAGACTTAAATCACTGTCACTATACTCTGTGTCGTACTACTCAGAGGTGACCTTTGCCTTGCATATAAAGCAATTTCAGATCCTGCTGTAATGGAAATTCTGCACATTCGTAAATCAAATGCTATAAAATGCACTCGTTCTAGTGAACTCAACCTAGTATGTGACATCAACAGGACTTGCTGAAGAGACAGATATGTCTCACAGAGGTTACCTCTCCTCTGGAACAAACCTCCAAATCAGGTGAAGCAGAGCCCCTTGCTGACCTTATTTAGGTGTAATTTGGATGATTGGATGGGAAAACACAAATTTACCCAATTGAGATTTACCTGTGTCCCTCTCAGACAGGGACAGTAGTTGTTGACTTAGCTCCACTTAATACCTTGATATTCTTGAAAACAGGGGTTACTTGGCTAGACTTGTAAGGGCCCTAAGACCATTAGCCTAGTAAACTCCTATGATCCGATGATCAGAGGAATAGCTGGTTTGGAGCTCAAGTGTAACAAGACCACAAAAACTACCTAAAACAGCTCTGCAACTAACAGATAACATGTAATACAGTGCAATTAACTACTTAAAGCAACAGCAGACAATATAGCTTTTTGGGACTGTTAAAGTACAGTTACAGTACATAAAAGAAGTGCAAAAGATACTTAGAGCCCTTTTGCATGCGTCACAGCTCAGATATACCAGGCAAACACCTACTGCCACTAGGTGAATAATCCCAGTCCTCCTAATGTAAAAGAACAGTGGAGTGTCCAGAGTGAAATGGTACCACAAACAAGATTATAGATATGGATACAGCAGTGTATTTTAAACAACTTATAAAAGCGTGATTATTCAATAAAAGTCTTCACTTTGTATAAATGAGCCAAGAGCCACTCAATTGTACAGAATTTATAAAGGCACTAAAAACAAGCTGATTAGCAAGCCATCCTGCCAATAAAACTACATGCAGAAATATCAAGTGTTTCCACAACCTAAACAGACCAGGCTACTTCCCAGTGCAGTAGATGGAAAATCCACTCACCTCTTGATGTAAAAAGAAGTGCTTACTAGAGTATAAAAATATACTACTTTATCCAACAGCTATCTAAATAATGTATTCAGAGCAAGTAAATTAGTAGAACAGACAATGAGAGGCAAATTGTACTTTTTCAAAATAAACACAAGGAAAGGCAAATCAATAATTCAAGATATCAACAACAATATAGAAAGGAAGGAGCTTATTAAGCCCAATTTACAGTAGGGGTAAGCAGCCTAAAATTACCAGGTTTAAAAGGCAAATCAATGAAGGTGAAGGTAGGTGGGGAAAAACTAGCAGCGAATCACCAGCAGTGGTTTAGTTTATGCAGGCTTGAAATCTTTACAGAAAAAGACAAAGGCCCAGAAATTCATTGTGTATTTAAGTATCACTCAAACAATTTAACCAATGAAAAAAAAAACATGTGAAATGTGCATGCTACCCAATTTAAGTGTCCATCTCTCACATGGAAAAAAAAAAACACAAGGGCAAGTAATTTCTTAAAACAGAAAACAAAATGGAGCAGGTAAAACAGAAAGCAGTGTTATCACTCACAGACAAGAAAATATAGGTTTACTTTCCTCACCCAGCAGGAAATAACCAGCAGTGTTTTAGTTTATGCAGGGTTGAAATCTTTTCAGAAAAAGACAAAGGCCCAGAATTTCATTGCGTATTTAAGTATCATTCAAACAATTTAACCAATGAAAAAACATGTGAAATGTGTAGCCTAGCTAATTTAAGTGTCTTTCTCTCACACACAAAAACAGAGAAAAAAACATCAAGCCAAGCAGATTTCTTAAAACAGACAACAAAATGGAGCAGGTAAAACAGAAACCAGCTTTATCACTCACACACAAGAAAATATAGGTTGCATTTTCACCCAGCAGGGAATCACAAGCAGTGCTTTAGTTTTTGCAGGCCAGAAAACTTTTCAGAAAAAGACAAAGACCCATAACTTCACTGTCTATTTAAGTATCATGTAAACAATTTAACCAATGAAAAATATGTGAAATGTGCAGCCTAGATAACTTAAGTGTCTATCTCTCAAATAGAACAAAAACACAAGGCCAAGCAGATTTCTTAAAACAGAAAACAAAATGGAACAGGTAAAACAGAAAGCAGCATTATCACTTACAGACAAGAAAATATAGGTTTACTTTCCTCACCTAGCAGGGAATCACCAGCAGTGCTTTAGTTTATGCAGGCTTTAGGCACCCCAACATGGATTAGTGCAGGAGGGCTTGCCTCCTTGCAAAATATAATCTTACTGTGTTTTTCAAGTTATGTTTTTTGATCTTGAAAATATAAGAAACTGTAACTCATCATTCTGTAAATGTATTGGATATAGGGGAAACCTGTAGCACCTCAGAGATGTATCTTACCCTTATCCAGCACAATAAGGGCAACACATCAGCCACCAGATAGACAGATGTGGGTGTGCACTGCAACCTGCCAACCCAGTTCTTCACATACATGCAGTGGAAAATGGTAAGGAAGGGAAGGAGAACAGCAAGCAGAGGAAAACCCACAAGGGTAACCATAAGATATGAAAGGGGGCAGACGAATTGTATTTTTTTAATGGAAAGATGCAGTTTTGTAAGATTTACAAAAAGGTAGGTGGGGAAGTTGTGAGTTATGATTATGGATGTGAATGGGGGAGAAGGGTAAGTAGCTGAAGCAAGTAGACATAGGATACACATTCAGTAACCAAGCATCCATATGGTGGTGAGGACAGTGAATGGAAGTAATCATACAGAGGTTAGACAAGTGGTGAGAAGGATGGTTGTACAATGAATAAAAAATGGGGAATCACACATGAGGGAGGGGAAATCACTAGGGTGGATGTAGATTGAGGTTGAATGCCAAGGCATCCAAAAGGGCAACAAAACCAGACATCACTCACACAGGTCTCTTATATTATGGGCCAGTTGCTCCCTACTTGTATATATCAGGTGGGAACTGTAGTTGTGCCACACCAGAAAATGTTTATATTGCCAGGATGAGCATTCAGTTGTTGCTGACCATGGCAGCTGCCAGCCTCTGAAACTGATCCTGGGAGACCAGGGGAGGATTGTCTCCTATGCCTTTTAGAACAAGGCCATCACCCCTCCTCCTGAAGGGAGCACCAGTGACACTTCTGGATCTCTTCAACAAGAGGACCAATGTCCCTGTGTTGAAAAACACATCTCTAGCACTGTCTACCCAGCAGCAGATGCACTAGGGAGCACATGCTGAGGTGATAATGGTCTTGCATCCTCTTTCACAACTGGACTTGCAGAAGGACAATACAATGAGAAAATGATTACCACATATGTTAGATACAGTCACAGTTGTACAGTGGACTGGCACAGATATCATACACAGCCTGCTGTCAGGAGAGGTGTTCCTACTTTCTGCAACACCCAGCTATATTTAGCTGCTGTTTCCTTGCTTCTAGAAAACAAAGTGTGTGCTCTGTTAAGTGCACTTGTACACTAGTTAAGATAGTAGAAGACAATGGTATGGAAAAATGCTTACAGTGCATTTCTGGCTTTTTGTCTGTCCAAAACCCTCTGGCTCCCTCTGATGAAATAGGTTGGGATGTGTCCATTCAGGTCACTGCACTTATGCCATCACTGTTACTAGAATGGGTAATGTCACTGGCTTCACTTACTATCTCAGCAATTTTGTGCCAGCAGGCATCCACCTTTCACAACAGGTCATGATATGAGCACAGGAAGTGCCTCCTAAAGTTCTGTGTGCAAGAGCAAGAACATTATTCCAGTCTCCCAACACAGCATGCTACAGGGCTGGATTTCCCAGTACCTCAAATAGCCATAGCTACTCACTCAGATCCACTCAATTAGCAGAATAGTAGCCCCCTGTGCATGGATGCATGTTTGTGAAGTGTATGTTGTGTGATACAGCACTGTACTGTAGCACTGTTAGATATCCACATCAGTGGACCATGATAAAACAACTGTATGCACAGACCCATTGATCAGATGCTCTGTCACCATGATGTGCACAGCTAATTCTTATATGTTTGAGTAGTGCATTGCACACTAACAGTTATTCGACGGATGTGGTGTAAATAGCTTTATCAGCATACTTGCTGGGCTAAGGGGCTTTTGTCAGCATGATATTAAATGCTAAATGTCATTTTGCACAACATATTTTAAAACTGTGAAATATAGAAAATTTAGTAAAGAAACGGTATACTTGGAGCTTCAGAGTTAAAAAAAGGGCCCTGCTTTGTAAAATACCCCAGTAGGAGCAACAAACCCTGTGCTGGATATCCATGAGAATGAAGCAGCTATTGCAGTGTATGTGTAAACTGGCAACCCATAACAGCGGCATGACACTGTACTGCCTGCCTTTGGCTGGAGGTGGGGCTGGGGACATGCACATCTGAAACCTTGGGTACAGCATGCTGCAAGGGGTTGAGGCCCCAGGGTCACATGTTGAGGCATGACTACAGTATGCAAATGGGGGGAGAGAGGCTGTACTGTGCATATCATTAACTGCAGCTGATAATAAAGTGCATAAAAAAGAAGGCTGTGGTATGTAAATGGGTGGAAATGTGAAAGAAACATGTAGGCAATCTGTGACTCCCAGCACTGGAAGTAAATGGGCTATGTCATAAAATATCAAAAAGGCTGCTGGTTCTTTCTTTAGCTGTCCTTGGGAAACAGATGCACTCCTCCATAAGTTGTAGCACAAACCTGAGAAGATGATTTAGGATTCATGAGGGTGATACGTACAATATCCCTAACGTATCCCTGTAGGTCGCTGAAAGGTCCCTATAGACAGAATGGTTAAAGCTACATATGCCTTTGTATCCCTATAGATGTGATGGTTAAAGCTATACATACCTTTGTAGCCACAGGAACAAACATACCATACATTCCCCTCAACTGAGCTTGTGGATGACAACTCAGCTACTTCCCTTACAGTGTCCCTGTTCACATAGAAATGGTCCAAAATCTTCTGGACTGTGATTTATTCCTACGTGAGGCCTTAGATGGCCAAAACATACACCACTGTGAGAAATGGCTCCATTGCCAGCTAGCCAGATACTGGCAAACTCTGCTACACTTTTTCTGCTGCTGCTACTGTTAGCATCAGTCTTATCATATACATCATGAGTCCTGATTTTCAAAATGAGTGTGAACAACAATTTATATGTTTCTAAATCATTTTACTATTTTGGGTGCCATAATTTTCATAATCTATGTAGCTTATTTGCATGTGGTTCTTCATTTCCATGCCAATATGCAATCTTTAGCATGTGTTGCATGTTGTGATGTTTTGCATTGAGACTTATAATTACCCACAACCTGCATGTTGCTGCTCCTGTGTTAATTTGCTTAGCGCAATGTGCCAACCATCTTTGAATCCCAGCCTACACCAGGCACACAACTTTCTCTTCGATTTCTATCTTTTCATTGTGTCTCCATGTATTCATACCGATGAATACATGTATTATATCTTCACCTGTGTTGCTCCATTAAACATCTACAGATGGTCCCACCTCCATTTTTAAAGGATCACTTAACACTTTGTCCCTAAATTTTGCAAAACCCCTTTCAAACTACATTCTTGTCTGTGACCCACGTAAGTATATCAAAAGATGTCCCCAAAGATTAGTTTATGAAGTCAATCTCTAGACTGTTATCCTTAAATCTGTTTGCTCTTACTTCTTGTATTGCCTACCAGTAGTTCTTTATCTTTAGCAGTTGTGTTGCTATTTTTACTTAAAATACTGCTATTACAGTATGTTTGCTGTAATATATCACCTGATAACAAGATATATATATATATATATATATATATATATATATATATATATATATATATATTAATATATCACCTGATAACAAGATATATATATATATATATATATATATATATATATATATATATATATATTTTTTTTTTTTTTTCATTTATTTGTCCTGTCTCAATTTTGTCAGTTATAGTTGTATCCCTTGTAAATTACAAGCATACCTCTCAACCTCTTAGCACACGAGATCTGGACAAAGACAGAAATAATGGGGGGGACAAAGGCCCAAAATAGGGACAGATTTTAAATATTACTCTTATAAACCTAGAACGTTTCTAGAATAAAAGGTGTTGTGTTAGCATGTATTTTCTGAAGAATATGAAATCTGAAACTCAAATAGCTGTCATTATTTATTGACTTCAGTCCTCAATGACTTGCCAGAAAACCACACATTTTATGAGGAAGAGACCAAAAATGTAGGAAACTGACCAAAAATATGAGGCAAAAATCTGCACATTCTGCAAAAATCTGGCCAGTTGAGGGTTATGATTACAAAGCAAATACTCTATGCCATCAAGAATTTTTTTTCAGAGTCTCTATAGTCTTTGACCTGGGCAGCACCTGATGTTTTAATGAGTAATTACTACTTCCCAGTCATTAATGAAGTAAATAAATAACGGAACAGGCGATACATTCTTGTTTCAGAGAGGATTCCAACAGCTTCCTCAAAAATGTCAGTTAAATTCAGCTCATGGTGTCAATATATATCTATATATCTATATCTATATCTATATCTCTATCTCTCTCTCTCTCTCTATATATATATATATATATATATATAGAGAGAGAGAGAGAGAGGGAAAGAGATAAAATCACCCCCTTTCAGTCTATCTTGCTGTTTTAAAAATTGTGACTCTTCACTAAAACTTAGACAGGTAAAACTTAAGTTACATACTTTCACATCTAACTCCTCTAGTGCAAACTGCAGTGTTTAGGATAAACCATTTTTTTCATTTTATCTTTAAGCATCCCTGTGACTAGCACTTGCTCTAAAACCTGCTGGAAAGCACTAGGAAGCCTTAAATTGATAAAAGCACTCAATTCTCCTTGTTAATAAGGAGAAATTAATCATAGGCACTAAACAGCCTATAATTGCAAAGTACCTTGCTAAGGTAAGGGAAAACAGCTCTTGTACTTTACAAAAAAAAGCACCAAACCAGGCATGTCCAAGGGTCAGCTTCCGGTGATTTCTCCTATCCACCTGGTGAATCTGGGCATACTGGGGCAATGCGGCAATTGCCTCATGTACACAGACAACCCTCTCCTCCTACCACCTGACACTACAAAATGCGAGAGATGCACTTACACAGCCAAACTGGAAGCAAAGCTCTCTCCACCCAAGATTGTGCTAGACAGTCAAGAGGAGAAGGATAACACCCGCACTACACCTCAAGCAATACATAGCCCTTCTAAACCCACACCATCAACACCCTCACATAGCAACACTAAACCCTCATATGTGGTGGCCCTTAACAGTAACCTGCTGAAGCAACAAGGACTTCCAAAGCTGAAATGCAAACAAACACCAATCACAACCAAAGTGTCACATAGCTCACAACACCAGTGTGCCACCTAACAACAGCGCATAAGGCAAGACAACGTACCCAACACTTTAGTAAAAGATGACTCTGTACTCAGGCACACTGATGTCCCACTCACCAGGCTGAACAAGGAGAAAATTACAGTCAGCTGCCTGTCAGGTGCCAGGATCCACCACATAATACATGCACTCAAATCACTCCACAACAAGTACAAATATGACTCTGTCATTGTCCATGTTGGAGTGAATGACTTGAGACGTACGTCCCCGGACTACATAAAAAGAGAAATGGAAGAGCTCTCAGATCATGTGATCCAGGCAGGTATGACCCTAGCCCTGAGTAGCATCATGCCTTTGCCCAGAATGATACCACAGTGTAAGGACAAAATGAATGACTTCAACAATTGGCTAAGCTTCTGGTGTCATTCAAAGGGGATCCAGTATCTGTCTGCCTGGGACGACATGATCGACAGACCACAATGCTTTGCCAGAGATGGTCTGCACCTGTCACCCCTGGGATTCAGGTTACTGGGTAAGGCTCTTACTACCCCTACAGTGCCTTTTTTTATGCAAAGTTCAAAGGACAAAACCACTATAACCGGTACAAGCATGCAAAATCTGAAGGTAATGCTATTCAATGCTAGAAGTCTAAACCTCAAAATACACTCTCTCAAGGCACTCCTAAAAATGGAGAACATCGATATCTGTGCAGTAACTGAGACCTGGTTCAAGGCTCCAGAGAGCACCCCTACAATACCAGGCTACAACTCTTACCACACATTTCGGCCACCAAACCAGGACCAAAACACTAAAGGTGGAGGAGTGTCCATATTCACCAAGGATATTCACACCACCAGGCTAGTTGCCCAACACAATGCGTCTAAAATTCTCCAGGTGCAACTAACACTAGGTAAGACTGCAATCCACACTGTAGGTTGCTACAGATCCCCCACCATGCCTCAAGATTCTCACTACACCTTTCTAAACATACTGGAAAATATTAAGATACAACCAAACACCCTAATACTGGGTGATTTCAACTACCCTGCCATTAACTGGGAAAACTACTCGTGTACCAACACCTTTTCCCAATGGTTCTTGGAATTCATAAATTCCAATGCCCTGGATCAGTAGTCCTACCAGGGGCTCCAATATCCTAGACCTAGTCATTACCAACATGGGAAATCGATGCTCCATGTCTATGGTCACCCCTTCTTTGGTCAGGCCTGACCATAAGCTAATCACCCTTGACATCCACATCCCTCCCCCACCCACCAGTAAGGAAACCTCTGTATAAAACTTCTCTAAAGCCAACTTCATAATACTCAAGTCAGAAGTGACAAACTTCATGTCACCCATGCAGACGGGAACTGAAAGTTTGACTGCTGAATCCTACACTAAGGCACTGTACGAGCACATTCACTCATGCATAAATTGTGCCATCCCAAATAGAACCAAGATGCTCGCCTCCAAAAAAGGGAAGCCAATCTGGTGGTCCCCTGCCATAAACAAACTTTACAACAAAAGGAAGAAACTGTTGCAGAAAAGAGAAAAATCCCTGGATGCAAAAAACACCCTTACCAGCCTCAGTAAGAAGCTGAGATCCTTCATAAAATCCTCCAAAGTTAGTTACGAAAATAAAATTGCCAAAGATTCCAAAGACAACCACAAGGCATTCTATAGTTATGTCAAGAATCTAAATGGCAATGCTCAGATTTGTTTTGAGCTACAACAAAATGGCATTAAATATACTGATCCCAAGGATATTGCCAATATCCTGGCAGATCAATTCAGTGCCAACTTCATCCCCTAAAGGGTCCATCTCAATACTGAAAGATTGCGAAATACTGGTAATAACGGCCACACAAGTAAAAAACACACTCTCCAAAGCTAAGAATACAGCATCCATGGGACCAGACGACATCCCAGGCTCTGTACTACATGAACTACAAAATGAACTGGCACCTCACCTAAGTGTCATGTTTAATTATAGCCTCACCTCAAGCTTCTTGCCCACTGAGAGGTGCACAGCTACAGTTATCCCTCTCCGCAAGGGGGGATCCACCTTGGAGTCTGGAACCTACCGCCCCATCAGTCTGATGAACCTGATCTGCAAGGCCATGGAACGTATTATCATGGAACTTAATTGGCAACCTTCGAACACTGGACCCCACCTAGTTTGGGTTCGTGAAGGGCTGATCTTGTCTCCTGAGCCTGACTGACTTCTTTGAATCAGTCTCCAAAGCTGTGGACAAAGGTAAGCTGGTTCACACAGCCTATCTGGACCTTGACCAGGCCTTTGACACCATCCCCCACTTTGGAATTATAGATAAACTTACTAAGCTGGGCATTAATCCCTATGTCACTCGATGGGTTGCCAACTGGCTTACTGAAAGAACCCACACTATAAAAGTATCTGACTTCAAATCCAGCTCCAGACAAGTGACAAGTGGAGTACCTCAGGGTTCAGTCCTGGGACTGCTCTTGTTTGGCATCCACTTCTCTGAAGTACAGGCCAACACTAAGGGACTCTGGCTAACAAAGTTCGCAGATGACCACAAACTGGGAGCCATTATTGAATCCCCAAATGATGTGGATATTCTACAAAAGGGACTTACAGAAACAGATGCTTGGTGGCAGAGCCATGGGCTCAAGCTTAATGCCAAGAAATGTATAGTTATCCCCTTTAGGAAAAAACATGTACCCATAAATTACCACATAGGTAGCAGTACACTAAACACCAAAAGTGTGATAAGAGACTCAGGGACACAGGTGGACAGTGGTCTCACCTTTGATAACCACATCGCCACAACAGTAAGGAAATCCTTCTATGTGGCACATCTTATCACTAAGGGCTTTTCATCCAGAAAAAAGGAGGTCATTGTCCCACTGTACTCATCCCTCATTAGACCCATTATAGAATACAACGCCCCATTTGGTATGTACCTCTCAAGACATCTGTAATAACTGGAAAGGCCGCAGAAATACCTCACAAAAAGAATCACAGGCCTAAAGCAGATGCCTTATGCTGACCATCTAAAAAAACTCCAGCTATACTCTGTTGCATATCATCTACTCAGATGCGTTCTCTGCTTGACATACAAGGCCATGTCAAACCCAGAGCTGTTGGACATGCTACACTTAAAGAAATCGCAGTCCCTCAGAGACACACTCGAGGGATCTAAACCTTGTCACCACAATGAACAAAACATAGTACCAAACTATGAACCTATATATATATATATATATATATATATATATATATATATATATATATAATGTATATGTATACCAATATTTCTTTAAAATATGTGCAAGAAAAAATATATTTTTTGATTTCTCATTCAGTTTCTCACTTATTTGCCATGTCCTTCAGAACAATGACATTTTGTATGCATCACATTTCTGCATATCAACCGTAGAGATTTTATAGCACCCATACCTCTCAACGATTCAGAATTCACAGAATTTTCAGAATTTTGCTTCATATTTTTGGTCTGTTCCCAGTACAATTTGTGGTTTACTGACAAATTATTGAAGATTGCAGTCGATAAATACCGCTACACATTAAAGTTTTACACTTCATATCCCTCAGAAAATGCACGTTAAAGCATAACCTACAACAAGTTTCTAAGTATGTAAGAGCAATATTTAAATTATGCCCATGATCTGGGCCATTTTCCACCCTCCATTATTTTTGGTTTTATCCAGAATTCTTGACCAAAGAAAGATATAATAATAGCACCTAGTACAGTGAAGAGAATGTTTACAATTGTCCAATTTCAGTTATAAGTCACATTTTCCTTTATGTTAGGCTGCATTTAAAAATTAACAGTACACAAATGAGCATGGGATTTTAACAGGAAACATTCGGCTTTGTGTTTATAGACATATATCATCTATGTATGCAGCTGATTATAAAATGATACATTCACCATTCAAATTAAACAGGCCCTTCTCTTCATTATGCCGGTGCACTACATACTAGTATTGTAAATGAATCAATATTGATCAAAATAACTTTCCCGTTTATATAATCACTTGTTTTCCTGGCTAAAATATGTGTCTGCTTCAAACTAGCAGCATCATACAAGATGTTTATGTGTATCAGTAAACATGTGTGCTCATCTAGTGAACATTGGCAACCTGAGAGCTTCTTTTTATTTTTTCTTCCATTCTAGAAATCAAAAATATAACCTTGTATATTTATGTCTGGGACAAATCCAAACTGTAAGTGCATTAACAGGCACTTTAAACAAAACATTAGACTGTAATGGAGAATAATCGGAAGAATTCTGACATCTACATTTAAAAAGCTGTTGAGTTCCATCTATTCAAATTATAACGTTGCCTTTTGTAGAAAGAATATCCATAGAATGGTGTTTAAAAGCAGGAATTTAAAACAACAGACTGTGTTTTAACCTACTTGGGGCTGGCCAAATTTCACAGTATAACTGTGTCTATCAATTTAATAAGATTTATTCTGACAAAGCTTGCACCTGTATGCCAAAGTCCTCGACCACATGCATCTGTACATATTAACATAACGAGGAATGGTAGCAATCTTATACTCAATAGGTGCACTTTAAGGAATCGTCCATTTAAATAAAGAAATAAAGGAAAGAGTAGCTGTGAATAAATCATTACATCTATCAAAAGGTTTTCAGTTATGGCTGCCTGTTACCATGTGTCACTAATCCTGTAAACAAAATAAGAAATATATAAACAAAAACCGGTACCATTGCAGACCCAGTAAACACAGAGTATTCAGTTAAAAAAGCATCCTGTACAATACAGTTTTGCCGTGTTGTTGTCATAGGTTGATATATCACCATAACCATACAGTGTGGGAGCACAATTATTATTTTTTTTATTTATTTAACTGCCTGATTATTACGTAGGTGGATTGGTCCTCAGAATTTTCTCATCTGTGACCCAGACTCACTAAGGAACACAAACAGAACAACATAAAATGCTGTTGTTGTTGAAATTGACAATCATACTGCGGTGGTGGTGCTGCGGTAGCGTTGTCGCCTCACAGTAAGACGTTGTCCTGTTTGATTCTCAGTTAGAGTGTCTTCTGTGTGGAGACATGCGTGAATGGGTGTACTTTTGTTGAAGGTTGTGTGTCAGAGCTGGCAACTCGGCACGTAAAAATCTACTGCCAATCATTAGCAGACCGGAGTTCCGCTGTGGTGGCCCCTAACTGGGAAAAGCCGAAAGACACAACAACAACAACACTGTCATCAACAGTAATACAGTAATTATATTACAGACAGCATTGTATAACAGCAGTCATTAGTTTAACAGTTTATACATGACAAGCTTGTTCAGTTGTGACATGCATTTTATGAAAACAGACAACATAATTTTGTCAATAGTAATGTATATATATATATATATATATATATATATATATATATATATATATATATATATATATATATATATATATATATATATATATATATATATATATATATGAGAAATGTCCACTGTCCATAAAACACTTGCATTCATTTTAAATATAAGTACTGTAAGTGGTTTGGCATCAATGCTTATTTTATTGGTTGTGGAAGATTTTTTTTCAAGAATTTTGGTAAGGGGCAGAGGTTAGAGATAGGATAACAGTTATTCGCTGAGGAATGGTGGATAGCTTTGGTAAGGCTTGACAAGGCCCTGCTTAAAGCTGTGGGACATTGTATTGGTTGTGAGTGCTAGGGAAAAAGACAATAGCCAGATGTCTTATAGTGGGGGCTGCATTTATAGACAACTTTACCAATTTAGATAATGCTGTATGGATACCACTTCTCTCATGGAGACAGTATTATTTCACTTGTTCATATGTTCATAGGTATTTACTAGGCTAACGACAACAAGACCTTTTTAAGCCTAGCCATACATCCCAAATCTCTGACAAGTTCTGAAACCCTTGATAAGTGTTAGCATGGGCCTGGTAGATGAACCATTTACAGATTACCTGTGTCCATCCCTGCTTTGGCAACTATGTCTCTAATGAATTTCTGGTTTCCCATCCAATTGTCCAAGTTGCACTTGAATTGGGTTAGGGAGGTGCTCTGCTTCACATGGATGGGGAGCCTGTTCCATAGACAGGGTAGTCCCTGGGATACATACCTATCTCTCCAGCAGGTCCTATCTATATCACAGGCAAGGTGTAAGACTTTAAAATGGGTAATTCTGGTGCTGTTTATTTTGTGGATATGCAGGAGGTCCATCAGAGTGGGGGGTCTGACAACACCCTGTATGTCAGGCATAGATCTCCCCTCAAAAGCCTGTAGGAGACAGAATACAGTGATAGGTCCTTGAGGTGGTCTGCATAGGACATTTATACAGCCTTGAGGCAGTCTGCATAGGACATTTTACTTACACCCTGTATTCTTTTATTGAGAAACCTCTATGGCTGTTCCAGTTGTTGGATATGCCTGGTTAGGTACATACTAAAGGGGGTATTGTACTCAATGATAGGTCTGATGAATGCTGAATACAGTGGAAGAACAACTTCCTTGGACTTAGATACCATACCTTTGTTTATGAGTTATGCAACAAAGAATGATTTCCTCAACACTGTAGACACATGATGGTCAAACTCTAGATTACTATCTATGTGTCTATGTGTATATCTAAGTCCCTGACTGCTGGATCAACTCTAAGGGGTGTGTTGCCAATATGATAGTTACCAGGGATGGATGACTTCCCAAGATTTACTATTATGCATTTCTTGGCATTTAGTTTTAGTCCATGGCTGTGACACCAGTTGTTTGTGTCAACCCCTCCTGGGGAACATTAGTGTCAGTATGAGATACAATGACAACTCCTAATTTGTAATCATCTGCAAATTTAGTCAGCCAGAGACCACTGACATTGGCGTTGACTTCTGAGAAGTAAATGCCAAAAAGGACCGGTCCAAGGACTGATCCCTGAGTGACTACACTTGTGACTGGCCTTTTTGTAGAGATGCATCCCCAGTTCTGACTTCTTGGGTCCTGTCTTTGAGCCAGTTGTCTATCCTCCGGGTGACATACAGGTTTGTACCTAACCTCTTGAGTTTGTCAACAATGCCTGAGTGGGGTATTGTGTCAAATGCTTTGGCCAGTTCAAGGTAGGCAGTGTAAACAATTTTTCCCTCATCCATTGCTTTGGTGACCTTCTCAAAGAAGTCCACCAGAATGAGTAGGCATGCACTTGACAAAACCAAACTGGGATGGGTCCAGTGTCTGGAGGTTTACTATATCTCTATGGATTATTTCCATGATAATTTTTTCCATGGCTTTACATAAAAGACTAGTGAGACTTATGGGTCTATAGTTTCTAGGGTCTGTAGATGGTCCACCTTTGTGCAGAGGGATGACTGTTGCCATTGATGAGGCACGAAACCTGTTTGGAGGATACAGTTAAATAGTAATTCCAGAGGCCCTGCTAGGTCATGTTTTAATGCTATTTAGAAGGCATCCTGGGATATTATCTGGACCCACTGATGCAGTGTTCTTCATCTTAGAGAGACCATTAAGGACCTGCTCCCTAGTGATAGTAGGGGGAGTTATATCTGATGATATTTCCTGAGGGAAGGTTGAGGGGGAGAGAGGGGTAAAGTTGTGCTGAATTTATCAGCCAGGAGGTTTGCTATGTCTTCTGGCTTCACTCTTTTTAATTTCTCCAAATCTTTTGGGTTTCCAATACCATGATGTGGATGGACCACATTCCTAAGTCAAAGTGTGATTAAAGTTCATAAAATTAGTATTGTTTCAATCTTTGATGTCAGCCAAAAGTGCTCTTTGCAGCACCCGCAGTGTGCCCAGTAATGACTCTTTCTGCAATTCATATGGGGTTACATGGATTGGTAACATATCTAAATATGATTGTAGTTTCTTTTTTATAAGATCAGTTGCTCCTTCTACTATTGTAACTGTCTGGGTATCTTTCTTCTATACTGCTCTCATTTCTGCCTGCAGATCCTGATATTTTATGACTTTGTGTCTCTCTGTAAGCAACACATTGTAGTCACTGGGTGTGGCAATTTCAATTATGCTACTTTTGTCTTCTTTCATGGACCACTATATTCGGTTTTCTAGTATCTGTCTTTTGAACTGTTGGTAACGGGTGATACCATGTGATATAAACGTCATTATTTTCTATGATATTTTGTGGCTCATGTTTCCTGTGTTTTTCAGCAACTTCAGTACCATAATGTTTGCACAATCCCCAGTGCAACGGTCATGCTACATTATTATGCCATTCAGTATACAGTCCTTCTGCCATTAGTATGTCACAACCAGCAACGAGGTGTGTGACTGTTTCCAATTCAGTTTTACAAAACCTACATTTGTCTGTTTCTCCTACATGTTCAATGTACTTTGCAAACCAGTGTGTATGTAACCCACTATCTTGGGCTACCAATATTAACCTTTCATCTCTTGGTTTGAATTTGCCTCTCCTTAACCATTCCTGCATTCGTTGCTGATCAACATGAGGTTCTTCAAGAAGTTTTCTATACTTGCCACTATATTTATGCATTTTCCACATTTCTTGCCTTCTCATCTAGTCCTTCACCTTAAATTCTTTCTTTTGTTTTTGGCACATTCAGTTGCTGCCTGATTTTTATCTACTCCTGGTTTGATTTCTATTCCTGCTTGACGCCAATATGCTTCTGCTAGATTAAGCAGAGAAGTCATCTTAGATTTATTCTCCTCATGTTTCAAAACTTTTACTACATTTGGGTCTTGTGAGGTCAGCAGATATGTGTGGAGTCCCACAACTGCAGATCTATACATGTAATCAATTTCAAGGAGGCCCATCTCTCCTTCAGAAAGAGAAATATATAATCTTGGTATACAATGATTTTTATAAATCATTTGGTGAGCATTGAAGCATCCTTCTTGTTTTCCTATCTAATCTATCCAACACATTTTGGGGCCAGTTGATCACTCCAAAACTGTAAGTTAGGACAGGAAAAACAAATTGGTTTATAACCTGAATTTTGTTCCTGGATGTCAACACTGTTTTCATGATTAATTTATGTCTTTTACAGTATTCCTAAGTTTTATTCACATTGTTCATGTTTTATTGTTGATCCTTTATCAGTTCCCAAATATTTATACACTCCCTCTTGCTCAAGTTCTTTTACATCACATTCTTGTCCCAAACTGATGTTTTCTTGGTGATGCAGTTTTCCTGCTTTAAAGGTTGCTTTTGCACATTTATCAAGACCAAATGACATTCTTATACCATCAGAAAAAGTTTTGACAACCTGCAGTTGTGCTTTCAGTTCCTCATCTGATGAGATATACAGTTTTAAATATTTGGCAAAGAGAAGATGAGAAGTCTTTACACTTTGTTGTTTTCTAGGAGCCAATTATAACCATGGCCTAAGCTGTTAAGTAAACATCTTAATGGTTTAAGGGCAAGGTAGAATAGCAATGGTGACAGAGAGTTACCCTCAAATATGCCCTTTGAATTTTTATCCCTGGGATAATAATTTGTCCTTTATCATGGCTTAGTTGCAAAGTGGTCTGCCACTGTTTCATGGTCACTGTAATGTAGTCGATCACTGTAGGATGTATCATATACATTTTTAAGCACTCTTTTATCCATGAATGTGGGATAATATCAAATGCTTTTTTGTAGTCAATTCATGCCATACTTAGATTCTTCACCTTTTTACAGTTCTCTACTATGACTTTATTTAACAACAAGTGCCCTTTTGTTCTACTGCCATAACTGAGTTTTCTTCTAAATGATTCTAAACTCTGTCGGCTTGAATTCCCGTGTATAGTTTATACGTTGTCAGAAGGCAAGTTATTGGTCTATAATTTTTAGGGTAGCTTGCAGGTTCAGTCTTAAGTTGGAGCATTGTTTTTCCTGTTAGCCAGGTTGGTGTCTGTTCGGGATGCACATACAAATAATACTTACTCATGGCTAAATTGGATATCCATTGCTCTATCCTGTTGTGGTGCTTTCTGAATTAGATTTTCTACACTAAATCCTTCACTTTGTAGGTACTCCATAACGTCAGTTTCTATTTCTTTAACTTCTCCATTACTAATCTACTTTTCCTGTTTGTCTTCTTATTTTTTGTATTGTAAAGTTTTCCATGTCTGGATTCCTTTGCCTGTATTTCTCTTCAAATATCTTTGGTGCTGCTCTTTTTGTATTGGTTAGTTTTGCTTTCTCCTTTGCATAAACATTACACCATATTAAATCTTTTTTTCTTTCCCATGTCCTTATTTCTCTTCAGATGTTTCCTGATCTTCCTGCTTCTCCTTACTTTGGGGACTCGCTCCATCAATCTGTGATGTAATCTGTGTTAGACCTTCTACACCAAATCCTTCACTTCCCAGGCACTCCATAACTTCAACTTCTATTTTTTTAACTTGTACTTTACTAATCTTCTTTTCTACATTCCCTCTGTGTGATATTATTTTTTTACTGAGATTTTCCATATCCAGATGTCTTTGCCTCTATTTCTTTTTGAATATCTTTGGAGCTGCCTTCTTTATATTGATGAATTTGGCTTTCTCCTTTACATAAATATTGTACCATATCAAATCTCTTTTTCTTTTCCATGTCCTTATTTCTTTTTTATGATTTTCAAATATCTCTAGGTTTTGCTGTTTATATTTTTGCATTTCCTCAGATGCTTTTTTTTCCAAGCAGATCAAGATTTCTTAATCTATATACCATTTCTCACACATCTGTTGTATTAATGAACACACAATTTTATTTGAAGCTTCTGACAGTTTTTCCTGTGGAGATATTTTTCTTTTCTCTAATTTCTCTCTTAATCATTTTGTATATATTGCGTCTGGAATTTCTGGGCTTTTTGCATAATAGTAACAATACATAACTATATCCTCAATAGTCCACTTTATCATCTTTATGGCTCTTCTTTGGCCTATCAGTTTTTGTGATTTGCTTGTGGACTACTACTTCCTTCTACAATGGGTGGGGGGGATCTTCCCCCTGGGCCTGGCCTGGCCCCATTGTAGGAATGTTTTCATTTTTTGAGGATTCTACACTGTCAGCTGGCTCAGTATAGGTGTCTCCATTTACAAGGAGCTCTACACACAATTGTGTATTGCCTTTGAGGTTGTGGACAGAGCTAAATAATGCTTTGTGGTTGTCCCTGGCTTTGGAGGCCAAACTTACCTCAATTTTGGCTTTGGTAGACTTTATTTGTCCTCTGAGTTGTTTGTTTAGTTTAATTAGAGTGCCTTTATCCTTCTGGGTGCTGCACCTCATAATTTTGTCATGATTTTCTTTCTTCTGTTATGCAGACTATTGATTTTGTGGTTCCACCAGGTTGGCTTGTTTTTTGAGTTAGTTCTGTGCTGGTGGGTACAGCTGCCTGTCTGCAGCTATTAACATGCTTGTACAGGGTTTTGGTGAACAGTTCTGCATAGGCAGCGTTTTCAGGGTTTATGGGGGCTTGAAATTTTGCCAGGTTCTCACTTAATAGCAGGAGGTTAGCCTTAGAATAGTTCCTCGATAGCAAGAGGTTAACCTTAGATTAGTTTCTGAATATTCCAGATTTAGCTGGGGGTCCAGGTTTTATTTTTACTTCAAAGGAGACCATTTTGTGGTCTAGCCTTACCAGGGAGGGCATTACAGTAGGGGGTGTGCAGCACTCGCCCATATTAGTGAGGACCAGACCCAGAATGGTTGCACCCCTGGTTGATGTATTGATTACCTGGTCCAGGGAGTTTGTGTTTACAAAATCCAGGAATCTCTGTGCATGCACATTTGGTGTCAGATAGGACTGCCAGTCAATAGTGGGGTAATTAAAGTCACCCATGAATATGGTACTGGGATGGATGGTTAGTGTTGCTAATAAATTTAAATACATGGTATGGGTTTCCTGGGTCATAGTTTCTGTTGAAACTGGGAAAAGATCCAACTTTTGTAGGTTCATATGGACCCATCTCACTTTTGAACCATCATTACAAGCTCTTTATGGTCATTTTAGCAGAAAAAAAACAAATTTAACGGATGTTATAGAAGTATGACCGAGAGCCAAATTCGCTCACAAAAATGTAATGTTAGCATTTTCATTCAACCAGATCAAATGAACTTCTTCAGACAAATCAGAATCAAACAAAATAGATGTATACAATACATATTCTTAAAAAAGTTTATCAAATATACAAACATGTTTATATATGTATAAATAATTATACACTAAAATCTTATAAAACTAATGATATAAGCTTCAAAATACAACTTAAGGAACATTAGTAACTGAAAGACTGGAACCTATTTTGCCTTTTTGATCCATTCAGACCAAACTAGATTTATTTCTCGGAGTACTTTGAAAACTTAACTAAAATTTCCCTTATAATTGAAGCTGCTGTTAAGTGTAATAGCAGACTTTGATTCATGGTATGTTTGCAGAGAAGGCATTTGAGAAGGTTTACTGTGATTTTTTTTTATAAGTATATTTTTTCTAAAAAAAAAACCCCATCTATTTGCTGTAGAATTTGTATTGTTCTTTAGAAGCCTATGTCATGATATGGCCACATCTTCCTGATTTTAAGGCACCCATGCCAGGGTTACCCACTTCCATCACTTCTTTTCATCCTCTGTATTGAACTTCTGGTGGTTAAACTAGAAGGGGTATTATATAAATGATCAAGTAAAATTAGCCTTATACCCTGGTTATCTTTTACTTTATTTATCAGAACTGGAATGCCATCTGCCAGTAGTATTTCAGGAAATTGTGGAATATGGGGTGGGGGAGGGGTAGCAGAATACTCAGTAAATGTGGATAAAACACAGGTGAATAAATTTAATTATATCCCATCCCCAAGGAGTATGGATACATTTCCTTTTCTTGCTAAGGATAATAGAATGACAAACTTAAGGTTAAAATCCTAGCCTGGAGCCCTCATTGGAGGCTACCTATCAAGTAGTATTGCAATATACTTGAGTACTTCTTAACTCATTCACTCCAATGGAGCTCAGGAAGTTTGCACTGTAACTTCCAATGGGTAGAGCTTAAAACTTTTGACAGAATCAAATTATGTCCTCACATTTCAAACAAATGTTCATATTTCTGGAACCATACAGGTTATGAAAGAAGTATAAATGGCAAACTCTTCTATCACTATAAATATAGTTTGTGCTGTATTCTTTAGGGTCTACGTCTTAAAATTAATTTTATAAACCACAGCAAACACACTATTACATTTGTAACATTTTGTAAACAACGTTTAAACAACTTACAATATCTCAGAAACCACTCAAGCTACTCACATGATGTCAGCAGTATTTTATTCATTTAGCAGAGAGCTTTCATATGAGGCCAAGGAGTTCTGCCTGTGTTACTTGGTTGTTGAGATATTTAGAAAAATGTGAAAATTATATCTATATATATTATCGTGAAAACAACAGTTACTATATCGTTACCTGCACTAGACAGAGTTCAAATATTAATGCAGTTGAGTTTGCCATTGTGTAAGCTTTAAGATGAACTCTTTTAAAACCTTAGACATAGCATGATTTTGGAATTATTGATGCAAATATGAACAAGTGATATTTGACGCCTAGAGGCATGAATAGGAGTTAACTGCAGATTCACTGAGGTGTGACTCGGATGTAATGAGTTAAGAGATTGAATGGACTTTCAGAGTGGACTTCAGTCAACAGGTCCAGGTGTTTTTTTGTCTTGTTCTGCCTATGGGCTGTTTTGCTGCTTTGAAGCATTTGATCAAGGCTTTATTTGGGATGGAGGTAAGCCACAATTAGCCTTGGATTTGCTTATTCTTGTGGTGACTCTGAGGAGTACTGTGTTTCTTGATTTTATCCCACATAACTGGCCTGCTGGATTAAAGGTAGCTTTATTGTTAGCAAACTCAGACTACTGCTGCTGTTGGAAGACCACTTTATTGTCCCTTGTCAACAGGAATACATTTCTGATAAAAAACTTAGTAGCAGTTCTCTGTTTCTC
The DNA here is from genome assembly GCF_019279795.1 of Protopterus annectens. Lineage (NCBI taxonomy): Eukaryota > Metazoa > Chordata > Ceratodontiformes > Protopteridae > Protopterus > Protopterus annectens. Next base: position 460,264,682 of record NC_056744.1, on the reverse strand, counting down.
TCCTGTGTTTAATGGGCACAATTTTCGAGAATATAATTACCCCTTCATTAAGGACCTTTAGGAAAACCAACACCCTGGGGTGGCTTGTAGGCCTATTACCCATTTAGGAAATTCATAAATGTTCAATAGTAAGACACATTAACTCCCTGAATAGTCTAAGTTATTGGGAACAGTTGCTAGCTGGCAATAGGGTGGTAGGATTTTAGGAGTACTGGGAGGCTTTTTGGTTGAGGGAACATAGTTAGTGGGCCTTCCACCATTTCATTGAGAAGCTGTGTATATTTTAGTTAACAAAGGTCTCTAACAAGAACTGGCCTTTTTGGATTAGGACCTGAGTGGGTCTCAACTCAGCCCCTCCCATTTCTAAAGGCTTAGTCTTTGTAATCTACAAGATATTATTGGACTCAGGGAAGCTTGCAACTGATAAGTATAGGCTGTACTGGAAAAGCGAATTGGGCATAGATTTATTGTGGGATAGGTGACAGATAATAATTTAGATCCTCAGATATGTGACCACATTGAGTAGGTTCAGATTCTTTTGGATGGCGGTGTAAATTCAAGTATTTTTAGTCCCTCAGAACTGTGTCATCTGTTCCCTAAGATGGCTTTATGTTGTTTGAAATGTAATGGTAATGAATTTGTAGATGGGACCATATTTCTGAGGATGTCAAGAACTGGATGATCTAAAGAGTTAAGTGGTGTACTGGTGTACTTATTCGTGGCAAGAGGGGATGGTATTTATTTTGACTGTTTTTAATGGGTTTTGTTGAATGTTACATGTAGATAAAATCACAGAGTTGGTAGTTAATGATGCTAGTAGAAATGAAATTCTTTGCTAGATCTTGGGAATTTAGTAGTATAATGAAATAATTACATGACTTGGTGTGGAGCAGTACAAATCCAAAAGTCAAGGGTTTTATGTTAGCTAAACAGACCCTCTGGCTTCAAGTTATCTCTGCCGAGTAATAAGTTGTCTGGAATGTTGAGAAAGGGCTAAATGCAGAGATTATTCTCTGTGGGTATGATTACTAATTTAAGATTTAGAGTTAGCTTTTTGGTTTATTTGTGGATGTTCTCTCAGACTTATACTGTAATGTGTTGGTTAGCATGCTATTTTATAGACACAACTTGTAGTGGGCATGCTATTGCATTTTGATATGGATCAATAGCTCAAATCACTCTAGGAATTCAACTATTACTATGTATTTTGCATTATTATTTTTTTTAATTCTGGTACATTTATTACAACTTATGGGTTTGGAAATATTACACAGTTACTATGTACTGTGGATTTATTCTAACAGTAGAATGTTAGAATGGGTAGGAATTTGTTGCTTGTGTCTGTGAGTTTAATCTCCCACTAGTGACTGGTTTTTAATGCTAGTGTGCAGATTGTTTTTTGTTTAGTGGTTGTAATTTCTGTGACTAATATATTTGCCGTATAATTGTTCTTCTTGATGGAGTTTGGTGGTCAGTGTTTTGAACTTGTTCAGTATGCTGATTTGTTTTTATTTTTTCTAGTAAAGTAGTTTATGCAAGTAATAATAATAATAATAACAATAATTAGTTTAACTATATCAGAATGAATGCGATGGAAGAAAGGAAGATAAAAGCAATCAATTTTCTCCAGAACTTGAAATGAAATGAGGAATTTTGTAGGAATTTGTGCAGGTGGTGGGAAGGTATGGCATGGGAGTATTAGTAAATGAAGTATTTTTTATGTTAGCGGATTGCTGATGTTGTCTTTTAATTTGTTGAGTACTATGTTTGATAGAGTGCGTTTTGAAGAGATCTTGGGAAAGAGACTTGGAGAGATTAGTTTCTACAGAGTACTCCCACACTTCTTTATATGTCTATGTGATGTGCTTTGAAGACTTCTTCAGTATTTAGCATTAGGCTGACTAGTTGCTAGTCTAATTGCTTTTCTGAGTTTATGGTATAGATTGTATATGTATAAATTGAAAGTGTCAACTTTCCAATTTGGGATGGATGTGTCTCGTAAGTTTCATAAGCTGCCTAATATTATTGGTAACACAGAGATTTGGTGCACCCCTTTTTCTTATTTTTGTGATGGGGAAAAGTCTGCCTTGCATACTTCTCAAGCTCTTAGCTCAAGAAAGCTGGACAAAGCCTAAAATAATGTGGGTACACAGGCCCAAAATAGGGATAGACTCCAAATATTGCTCTTATAAACCATGAAAGTTGCTAGAATAACAGGTTTTGTGTTAGCATGCATTTTCTGAAGGATATGAAGTCTGAAACTGAAATGCCTGTCATTTTTTGTGACTTCCATCCTCAGGGAGTTCCCTGAAAACCACACATTGCATGAGGAAGAGACCAAAAATATGAAGCAAAAATCTGGACATTCTTCACAAATCTGGACAGTTGTGAGGTATGCTGTCTTGTATTGGTATAGTAAGTTATATAATGACATAGAACAATAAGAGCAAGGTGAACAAAGGAAAGGGAACATTTTTAAGCTATTCAATGTCATCAATTTAAAAAAAGCTTCCTGCAGGAAAATTACACCTAAGATGAATACAAACAACAGTTTATATAGCTAACTAGTTTTAAAGGTTAACTTGACTGAGATTTTTTTATTTTATTTTATTGGTTAACTGGGCAAGCCCATGAATCACAAGTGCCATTTTTCAGGGTCAGCCTGGAGGCACTTTCACTTAAGTGACTTGTTCTGAGTCACACGGTTTACACATGGACATTGAGAAAATCAAACCCATGACCACAGAATGAAACTCATTAACAACTCAGTCTTACCCCAAAGAAGTAAACTGATAGATCAATAATAATTCTCAGGACATTCCTAAATGGGTGTCTTTTAGGTGATCGAATTGTGCGATCATCACACAGAAAAAAATGGCTCAGCTAATAAAAAATCAGGGAGTTTGCCCTTTTTTCAACTGCAGAGAAATCTTTTAGTTGTTATATACCATTAGCAAAGCATGTGGGTGGTATAACCCTCCTAGAAAAAATACTGTTTTTCTTTATTTTTTGACCACTTTTTGTTGATCTTGTGCTCTTTGATTAACTGGCTATCTGTGTCCTATAGAAACATGAAAAATAGTTGGCAGCAAACAATTTTCTATGTTTCTTTAACAATTATAAAACGCTACAGTACGCAGGAGTGATGAGAGAAATACCTGAACAAAAATTGCTCCAGGTGCTCATAAAGTGACAAAATATAACAAAGAATAAACTGTTTTTTTTTCACTCTTCCTCAGCTGGTTGACATATGTTAAAAGAAGTTAGTGGGGATACATTTACTGAAGGCACTGCTTTTTTCACATATTGGTCTGTCATGCTGAAAGCCAGAATTACAAATGTGGCTAGCTGAGTTATTAGCAGTGGGTGCATTTCCAGAAATAAGAAGAAAAGCAAAGGTACAGAAGGCAGTGGGTGGGTGGGTGCAGAAAACTGTGGTGGCTAAGCATATGTCTCCTGTGCTCAGCATAGGAGCACACAAGCAGAATATGATTCATAAACTACAACATAACATGAATGTAAAGCGTGCAAAATAATGATCACATCTTTATAAGTGATATGATAATGAGGCACACAGCTAGGTTCATTTAATTAAAAAATAAATAAATACATAAAAAATATGGGAAGTCCTATCTCTTATAAAATGTATACTTGATGAGGGAAACCTAGTTTAGAATTTGCAGTACCACAATCCTGGTTATATGTTGTAATGGGATAAGAAGCTGACTATGAACCAGATTATCTGAATTTGAGTGCCAGCTTAGTCACTGAAGCAAATGGGTAGTGAAGCCAGGAATTCAGTTGATAATGATGGCTTGTTCTCCTTCAAGAACAGCTTCTGGAGGTCCAATTGACTGAATGCTACTTCAAGCAGAGGTTTGCTGGTGTCAAAAATCAGCCAGGAACAGGGAACATAAGATTGGTGCTCCAAGCTGCTGATGATATCTCACATGATGCATGACCAGCTGTGAACATAGGAGGTCATTGTTTGCTCATGTCATCATCAAAGTTGGAGTTTTGCTAATTATTAAACTCTCTAGTCACTCCATAAGAGCCTTGGGCATCGCCCTGTTAGGTTAGGCTGGACAAAATGACAACAGTCAGTTCTGAGGTATGGAGAGGATCACTGCTAATACTGACTCTCTGCTGTGGGTCATTTTTGCTGCTAGTTTAATTGGATGCTGAGAAACTACAGAAAGCTGACGACTGTTGGATGGCTGCACAAGAAACTACATTCATTTCTGCATGCAATATCACTGTTGGTTGGCTATAGGCTGGGTTTTTGGCCATGTTGCCTTTTGATGGAAATAAATGAGCTGAGACTAATGAGATTGGGGCTGCTGGTCTGTAAGTGAGGAGGCCAAAAACATATAGAAAAGAAGAATTCATAAAACAGGTGACAAGTCATCATACTAAAGAGAAAAATGTTGCAATGGCTGTATTGTAGTGATGTTGTATTAGACAGAGCCAAAAGGTGATTCATAGCTACATGGTGACAGATAACAAAGGTGAATGAGGCCACAGATCATTTTCCAGTGCTTGACATATGAGAACTTATGGATAGGTGCACACTAATCCGAATATGTAAGATGTGCAAAACATAGTCTAAGGTAGACCTGGACAGGTCATTTCACTGGAAAGAAAGGTGCACACAATACATGTATTATGGCCACTAGTAGCTTCTAAAGCCCAGGAGGGTCTAACCCAGATAGATAACTGGCATCAGAGCCATGGCCTAAAACTCAGTGCAAAAGAATGCATGATCATACCCTTTGGGAAGACTGCCACCACTACAAATTACAACATTGATAACATTCCCCTAAGAGTAGACCTAGTGGCAAGACACTTGGGAACTCGGTTGATAGTTACTTGAACTTTGATCACCATGTATCCATGGTGGTGAGGAAATCTTTCTAAGTGGCACAACTTATAAGTAAGGGCATGGCATCCAGATCTAAGGAGATCAGAGTCTCACTATAGTCAGCTTTAATTAGACTCCTTCCGCATGTCCTATGCCAATCATCACAAAGCCCTGTCTTTGTATTTGGTCTCCTAGACACTACTGAGGAAACATCTGTACCAAGCCTACAAGGCATTCCTTGATTCAGCCCTGATGGACCTGCTAGACATTCACAAAAGAAATAGTACTAGAAGGATCTAAACTTTGTCTATGACATAAACAAAACATGTTGGAGGGACAGGTATGTGTCTAGAGGATTACACTTTCTCTGGAACAGAATGCCCATACATGTAAAACAGGTCTCGTCCCTAAGCTTATTCAAGTGTAATTTGGAGCAGTGGATGGGAAATAGTAAATTCACCCCAGCTGGTCACCTGTGTCCCTTACAGACAGGGGCAGTCTGTAGCTGCACTAAGGCACTGGTATATACCAAAGACATTATAGTCCAGGGGCATACATAAATAGGAAAAGTGGGGCAGAAATGGCTAGGTTTAAAAAGACCCTAGGGCCATTAGCTTAGTAACCTCCTGTGACCCTATAAAATGTATATCTCAACATGATGTCAGATTTGTACAAAGTATTCTCTTTTTTTAGTGACCAATTTGTATTACCCTGTATGTTCTACTTTTGGTTGTAATTGTTATATATTCGTTTTGCTATTTTGAATGTAACCCAGACTGAGCCTGCAGTTGGTCATATTGTAATCAGTGCTACACCCTGGTAAGCAAAACATAAATAAAAATAACTAACTAAATGCAAATAACTTAGGGAATGGTGAACTTGCTGATATTTATCTGAACAATTACACTACTAATTTGATTACTGTAACCTAGTATTAACTAGTTCTGTCTCTTTTGTAATATGTTTGCTGTTTGCTGGAGTTTTTCTCAAGAGGCACTGTTGCTCTTTTCTCTGGTATACATACGTTCACTTCTATATATCAAGTATACAAACTTATATATGTCCATTCACAGAAGTTCAAACTGACTTAATTTCAGTTATTTAATTTCTGTTTATTCTTCCCTGTTTAATGCTCATGCTTGACCAACGGATCCCCTCCACCTTCCACTCACTGACCAAAGGAATGAAGAAAGTCATTGGCTTTTCTGCATTTAATTTCTTCAAGCAATAATGCCCTCCAGGGTAGTCATTATAGGGAAAAATGGACTGAACAGGGGATTCCCTCCAATCTGTTAAATCATACTTCTAATATCTTCTAATATTAACCTTATGATAGCTTTTTATATATCTATATCTATGTCTATCTAGCTAGCTAAAAATAGTTAAAATATTAATACTTTCTGCCCTACAAAGTTCCTTCCCTCACCTCCATTTCTTTGAATTTCTAAGCACTGATCACATGATCTATTATCAATTTGACAAACCTACTAATGCACCTCTTCAAATGCCCAGTGTTCGGCAGCTACTAATGCACAGACATCTTTTATACTGTAGTATTTGCCTTTATATCATATAGATGTAATTCAATTAGTAAATGCATGTGTAATTATAAAAATGTATACTAGTTAATGTCCGTTCGTGTATATTACTGAATGTCTGTTTAAAAATGTTTGTGATATATTGGAGATTTTCTCCCTAGGTCTACACTGAAAAGGGATCAGAAGATCAATGGATTATAGGAGGTTACTAAGCTATTTGCCCTGAGGCCCATATAAGCCTAGCCAAGAGTTTAGACCATGTTTAGACAAATCAGCACCCAATGCCCCTGTCCACTAGGGACACTGGTGGAATCCCAGGGCTATATTTTCTGTTTCTGATCCAATTATCCAGGTTGTGCTTAAAAAGGGGTAAAGAGGTACTCTGCTTGACGTGGAGAGGGAGTCTATTCTATAGATGGGGGAACTTTGGGGACACAAATCTGTCCCGCCAACAAGTCTTGTTGATGTCACAGACCAGGATGAGGCTACACATGTGAGTTACTCAAGTGGAGCTTGACTTGCAGATATGCAGCAGTCCCATCAAGAAAGGGGTCCATGATCACCTTGTATGCCAGACTTAGGTTACCTCTGTGGAGTCTGTATGAAACTAAGTAGAGGGACAGGGCTTTTAGCCTATCTGTGTATGGTAGATGTTTGAGGTCCTGGATTCTCCTGGTGAGGAGCCTCTATGCTCTCTCCAGCTGCAGCATGTGCTTTGCGAGGTACATGCCAAAAGGGGCATTGTACTCAATAATGGGCCTTATAAGGGAAGAATACAGGGATTTTATGACCTCCTTTGTCCCTGGATGAGATACCCTTACTTATGAGGTGGGCCATGTAGAAGGCTTTCAGTACAATGGAAGCAACATGGTGGTCAAAAGTCAGGTTGCTATTAACCTGGGTGCCCAAATCCCTCACGACTGATTGGGTGCTTGGGACGTTGTTATTAATGTGATAATTTGTGGGGACATCACTCTCCCCAAAGGGGATGATGATGCATTTTTTGGTATTCAGCTTGAGGCCATGTTTCTGGCACCAGTCATTTGTCTGAGTTAGACCCTCTTGGAGGATGTCTACCTTGCTAGGGGAATTGATGACAGCACCCAGCCTGCAGACATCTGCAAACTTGGTCAGCTGTAGCCCATTGGATTTGGCCTGCACCTCAGAAAAGTATATCCCAAGACTGAATCCTGGGTTACGCCGCATATTACGGGTCTACTGCTTGAGATGGCTTCCCCTATTTTGACTAGGTGGGTTCTATCAGTGAGCCAGTTTGCCACCCATTTGGTAACATACAAACTGATGCCTAGTTGAGAGAGTTTATCTATTATGCCTGAGTGGGGAATAGTGCCAAAGGCTTTGGCCAATTCAAGGTAGGTGGTGTGCACCGTCTTTCCCTTGTCCATGGCTTTGGTGACTGCCTCAAAGAAGTTGACCAAATTTAGCAGACATGACCTTCCCCTGATGAAGCCAAACTGTGTTGGATCGAGTGTTTGGAGGCTGCCAATGTCGCTGTTAATGAGGTCCATGATAATCCATTCCATGGCCTTGCAGATCAGGCTAGTTAGGCGATGGGTCTGTAATTTCTTGGATCGGTGGATGCTCCACCTTTGTGTAAAGGGATGACAGTGGCTGTCCTCCACTCAGCTGGGATGAAACTGGTACTCAGGCTTTGGTTGAATAGGGCACCTAATGGTGCTGCAAGTTCCTGCCTGAGTTCACGTAGGATGCAGCTTGGTATGTTATCGGGTCCCATGGAGGCTGTATTTTTTGCCTTTGAGACAGCAGTGATGATCTGTTCCCTAGATATAAGGGGAAGGGGCCAGGTACTAGGGATGTCCTGATTTACTGATGGGGGGACAGAGGGGTGAAGTTTTCACTGAATCTGTCAGCCAGCAAGTTTGCTTTATCTACGGCATTTGTATATGTGGTGTCCTTGAACAGATCTGGGTGCTTCCTTTGAGGCTGCAGACATATGTGAAGAAGATCTTATGATTGTCTCTAGTAGATGTGGCCAATTTAGACTCGAAGTTTGCCTTGGAGGATTTTACCAGTGCTCTTATTTGCCTGTTCAGGCTAAGGAGACACTGCTTCCAATTGGGCACCTGCTTCTTCTTGGTCTTGGACAGCAACTTTTTCCTTTTGTTATAGAGTTTATTTATTGCAGATGTCCACCAGACAGGTTTCCTCTTCCTTGTGGAGGATGATTTAGTCCTGTCACGTATTCCTGATTCCATGCATCTATATAAATGGTTGTATAGTCCTTTGGTGTAGTTTAGGATATTGGTGCTAGCTCCTACAGAGGGGGCTGTGAAGCTGTTTGCACCATCCCCCAGGAGGTTGTAATCAGCTTTGGAGAATTTTTTTTTGTTTGACCCTAGCTGGCGGGGGGGGGGGGGGTCAGAGGAGATGACCGCTTTATGGTCGGATCTTACCAGGGAGGATGATACTATAGGGATGCTGCAGTGGTTACTCATGTTGGTTAATACCAAGTCAAAGATATTATCACCTCTTGCGGGAGTACTGACCAGCTGTTCCAAGGCATTTGCATTGACAAAATCAAGGAATCTCTGGGCATTTCTGTTCTCGCATGAGTAGTTCTACCAATCTCTGTTCGAGAAGTTAAAGTCACCCAGGATCATGGTAAAGGGGTGAATCTTGATAGATTCAAACAGGTCCAAATAGGTGATTGGGCATCTTGAGTCAGATTTGGGGGTCGGTAGCTAGCTATGAATTGAATAGGGGTCTTGTCAATGGTTAACTGCACCTGGAGTGTCTACTCTGCATTATACTTTTTGACCAACCTGGAGGTGTGTATGTCTTTAATGTATATTGAAACTCCACCTCCTTTGGCTTTGCTGCCCACAGTTCGGGGTCTGGATGTATGATAGGATGAGTTACCAGGTAAAGCTGGGGTGCTCTCCACAGCTTTGAACCAAGTTTATGTGACTGCACAGATGTCAGCATTTTCTAGAGTTAAGAATGCTTGCAATGAGTGCAGTTTCATGTTTAGACTCGTAGCATTTAGCAATGTGACCTTTATTTGTGTTTTATTGATATTTTTATATTGGTTTTATCAGCCTCGGGACTTTTCCTAAAAAAAAGGCACTATGGGGGATGCAAGAGACATTTCCAGAAGCCTGAAGCCCAGGAGAGACAGATGCAGGCCATCTCTTTCAAAGCATTGTGGTCTGTCAGTCATATCTTCCCAGGCTGTCAGGTACTGGGTCCCCCTGGAATGACACCAGAAACTAAGTCAATTGTTAAAGTCAATCATTTTCTGTTTGTATTGAGGTATCTCATTCTGGGTGACGGCAGAATGCTGCTTAAGGCTAGAACATACCTGCCTGGGACACTTAATCAGAGAGCTCAATCATGTCTGTCTTCATATAGTGCAGAGAAGTACATCTCAAGTCATTCACACCAACGTGAACTATGACAGAGTCATAACAGCACCTGTTGTTGAGAGACCTGAGTGCGTATATAATATGGCAGATTCTGGTACCTCACAGGCAACTAACCATGACTTTCTCCTTATCCAGCCTGGTGAGAGGCACATCTGTGTGTCTCACAATGGAGTCTCCTATGACTAATATGTTGGGTTTATGGTGAAGCCTTAGTGGCTGTGAGACACAGGTGTGCGGACTATGCGTGTTATGTGGTGTGGAGGGCTGTGGAGATTGTGTGTTTTTGCCTCGGCGGTCTCCTTCGTTTGGGTATGTTTATGTGGAGGACCTCCGCATATGTGGGTGTGTGTGTTCTGTAGGTGTGGGTGGTGTTTGAAGTGTAGTGCTTATGTTGACAACCTTTTCAGTGCCAGATATGCTGGCTTGAGGAGGAGAGAGCATAGACTGTAGGTTCCTAATGTAATTGCATGTCTCACAAATTGTGTTCCTTGGTGGTAGTAGTAGATGGTTGTCCATGTAAAAATTCACCTGGATTTATTTATTAAACCCAGTCAGACAAACTTGGTAAACAAAAGCAGAAAAAAAAAATACAATTTTGTGCTTGTTTATATTTACTATATAGACACTTTTATACATTTGATATTCCTAATGTTTAAGAGTTAGTGTAGGATATGTAATTGTTCCTGGAGGTAGTTGTTTGCAGCCAAAATATAAGTTATGAAAGTATACACACATACACAGACGGATATAGAGGTAGATGGATGTATATCGAAACTCAGATCTGTACATATACATACACACACACACACACACACACACACACACGCACCATTGTAAATACTATAGCATTTATTTGAATTATGGGTTCATATGTTCATAGATACTTACTAGGCTATTGTTCCAAGAGGATCTTTAGAAGCTTACCATTACATTCTCATGAGGTTTCTTAGTCCTTATATTTTAAGTACAAATAAACCAGGGATGAGCTCAACATTCACGTTTAGTTCTTTCCTGTTTATTAAATACTGCTTTTTTAAAGTTCCAGTAACTTGTATTAATTCTGTTATTTTTATTTGTGTGTGCGTATATGTATATATATATATATATATATATATTTATATATATATATATATATATATATATATATATATATATATATATATATATATATATATATATACATATATATACACATATATATATACATATATATATATATATATATATATATATATACATATATATACATATATATATATATATATATATATGTGTGTGTGTGTGTGTGTGTGTATGTGTGTCTGTGCCCCACCCATTGACTGCAGCATTTGTAAGTGCTGTGGTTAGTGAAGGGAGAGGAAATGGTAACTTCAGAACAGAATTTCAGTTTCAGCTGTCTGACTTTGTGTCAGACTAGGAGGACTTCTTTCTTACCAGGCTCACCCTGTACATTAATTCACCTGTTTGGAACATAGACTTGCCAGTGGGGATCATTGATTTTCCAAACCCATTTTCTATAGGTAGATGAACACCACTGATAATGCCCCATATAATAAAAGCAATTCATTTCCCGCTTTCGTTTCTCTAAACAGTAAAGATCCAATAGGACCAAACTATCCACCATAATACTAATGAATATTAATGTATATACTAAGTTACAACCCCATTCTTTAAATTGTCTTCATACTATATGATTCCTCATACATGATGTACGCCTTTAATTTTTCAGTTGCTGGTCACCTACCTCTCAACTATTACATGCCCAACTTTCACCTTTCCTTATTATTATTGCTAATTATGCACTTAGCTTACAATTTTACTTCATATTCCAAGATTTCAAGAGTTAAAACTGGTAAGTGATTGATAACAGTTTTTATTCATTTGTGCGATTACTTAACAGAATAAATCATGCTGCATGGGGCCGCCCATACAATCCTGCCATTTACATGGAACAACAACTAGTTATACATTCTAGTCATAGGAGTTAGAGAACATGGTAAAACGAACTCTGTGTAGTATGGAAAATGTGGGTGACACAGCTGACTTAACAGTAAAATAGTAAGGGAATTTTGATAGTATGTCCAAGAAGGCATTCTAGCAATTCTGTATGCATCAGAAATGCAGTCCTGTGAAACTGGGAGCAACCAAATAGTGGCTACAGGTATACAGCATGCAGTAAAGCAAATAAAATGAGTCCATCTCCTGATGATCTTACAACCCATTGAGAATTATAGAGACTGGAGTGGAAGATGAAATGTTTGGAGGCTAGGACAGATGAGAGATTGAGGCAGTTTGAGATGTAAATAGAACTTGAGCTATGAGATGAAGAAAGAGAGAAGCAGTGCGTTCATGAGATGGAGGTCCTGAGGATTAAAATAAATTTACAATATCCTTGTGACTTCAAAAAACAAACATAATGGTAGTGGAACTGCACTACTGCGCCGTGGGCATCTGCCGTTCATGTCCCTTAACAACTTGCACCCATGGCAGCCACTCCCTTAAATCTACCCTTGTTACGGTTTGGTAATATGCTGTTTATGGATGGATGCTTTAGAACAGCAAACAGGATAAACTACAGCATGAAGTAATTTTCTAATTTAAATGATGTCCAGACAGCTCAAGCTGTGCCCTTGTGGGCTTCTATTGATTCTTAGATTCTTTGATATTTCAGGGACACTAAGTTTTATGAACATTCATGCATTGCCAGTGTCCTCTCTCATGCCAGACCTTCTTTCTTTAAAAGGGCCATGCCAGACAATCCTGGATTAAATTCGTGGCTGCCTAGTCATTCATCTAGGGTTTGTTTAAAGGAAGATAGTGATTTGCACTGATTAACATACGGGGGCGTGTATTGCAGTGGTTTTGGAGATGCTGGGTTATAAACCTGTCCATTTACCATGTTTTATTTAGCTGTTGGTGAAGATTTAAGTCCCTAATTTTAGTATTCTTAGAGATATTGCACTTGTAGAGATAAAAGAAGTCCAGGACAATTGTCTTGGTAAGTGAGACAGAGATCTCCCCTTCACACTGTATAATACACTGAATAAAGAGATAGAGCTTACAGACTCTCTCAGTATCTCATGGACTTTAGACCTCTGATCTTTTTACTAGGAACCTTTGGAGAAATCCCAAAGAGTTGTACTCAATGACTGGTTTAATTTATGCTGAATATAATGGAGTGCTTACCTCTTTGACCCTGCTGATATTACTTTGGCAATTAGCTGAGCTATATAAAATGATTTACTGACGACCATTGTCATATAATAGTCAAAAGAGAAGGAGTTATCAACCAAAGTTGCTATGTCACAGACTACATTTCTGTTTTGTAGAGGTTTGTTGGCTATACAATATGATGAGGGGAAGGGTTGTCTACCAACAGTCATGATATTACACTTTTTACCATTTAGTTTGAGTTCTTTTTAGTACAGCAGGTGTTTAGTAGGGGGAGTTCATTATGGAAGGTTTCGGTGTCAGAATGTTTGATTTGATGGCAATCCCAAATTTACAGTTATCTGCAAACTTTGCTAGCCTGAGGTCTTGACTCTGTTTTTGGAGAAGTAAACGCTGAAAAGGAAGGGTCCCAGCACCAAGCCCAGAGGGATACTTCTGGTCACTTTCATAATTTCTGATGAGGTTATCTGCAACTTGCACTGTGTGGGTTCTGTCTTTCGGCCAGTTTGCTAGCCATCTTGCATATATGGGTACATTTTTAAAGCATTTAGCTTCTGTGTGATGCCAGCATGGGAAATGGCATTGAAGACATTGACCATGTCATGATATACCATATGTACTGCATGTCCACTTTATACTGACTCTGCAAACTTTTCAAAGAAGTTCACCAGATTCAATAGACAAGGTCTACCCTTCACAAAACCAAACGTCTGGACATCAAATCTAATAAGATTAAGATTCTTGATATTGTAGTGTATTAGGGTAGTTGCAGTATGTTTCATGGCTTTGCAGATGATACTTGTAAGGTTGATTAACTGGGTCAGTTGTAAGGCCACCCTTACAGACTACACTAAACTTATGTTAAACAGTTTAAGAAGTGTGTCTGTAGGGGCATGTTTAACAATATTAATTAAGCAAGCAGGTGCATTGTCAGTTGCCATGGAGGAAGAATTTTTATCTTGGTTAGCACTTTCAGTAAATGGTCATTAAAGATATTTATGGTAGTGAGGAATTCATATATTTCCTGGAGTTTGATGGAAGCCCTGAAGGATGAAATTGGAACTACATTTGTTTGACGTATACTGGCCAATGTGTATTGGTTCGGAATAGATGGTATCATTATAAATATTTTCAGAAAAGTAGTGCCCTCTTTCTTAATTTTCTAACATACCTAAATAAGGATATATCATTATTTTTAGCTTCAAAGGTCAGCCTAAGTTCATGTACTCCTTTAATGGACCTGATAGTAGTTTTAATTTTCTTATAATGCTAATGATATTATCCTTGAGAAGACAGGTTTCAGATCTACTAAATAATTTAATGAGTTCCTTTTTTGGTTGTATAGTTTATTTATGGTGGTGAACCATCAGTGTGGTTTGTTTTTGAAATTCCCAAGACACTTGGTTCTGGTAGAGACTGATTTTAAATAGGTGTATTATTTTCTGGTGAAGCTTGACTCTATCAAGGTCAAGGGTGGAGCAGTCATAAGTGAACATTGATATTTTGTCATAGAGTGAGTTGAAGATATACCCTTTTCAGTCCTTAAATTCAGTGGGGCCTGCTGTAGGGGCTTTTGGGAGTTTAAAGGAGAATACTACAAGTTTGTGGAGTAGTGCAAGAGGCAGCCATATTAATAAGAATCAGTTCAAGAGTGTTGTGTACTCTAGTGTGTTTATTTACCAACAGCTCAAGAAAGTTTTGTTTATTACATCTAGGAATTGTTGGACATATCTTCCATTGGAGGTATACAAGTCCTAGTTTACTGAAGGGTGGTTAAAACCACCCTAAATAATAGAGTGTTTGCTAATACAGAGATCATTTAGAACAGTAAGGAATCTTCCCTGTTCATCAGGAGAAAAACAACATGTTCTACAACAAACTACTGACTGATAATTAATCATCAAAGAGTTCAGTTTATGGTTCCTAGGGATCTGCCTGGAGGTAATATGCACTTTGACAATATGGAGTGTCCACCACATTTGCCATTAGGATTGACTGTATGAAAAGCACAAACCCAGGAGTGCTCTGTTTACACTTAAACCAAGTCTCAGTAATTACCTGGACATGGATGTTTTCCAAATGCAACAGTGCCAAAAGATCACCCCAATTTATTGTTTAGTCTTCATTGGGTACAGGCTCGTTAATGTCATCCAATTTCAGGAATTCCACGTCAGTTATGCTGGAATATCTGTCAACTGGAGTTTGCCTAAAAGGGTAGACAGTATGCAAAAGTCTTCGAACAAGAGGTGCAGGCCAGTTTTAGTGAAGCAAACTGGACTGTTGAATATCCCGTCCTAGGCAGACACATATTGTATCTTACTGGAATGATACCTCCAATTTAGACAATTATTGAAACCAATTATCCTTTCCTGGTACCTAGGAATCATTTAGGGAGAAGGAAGTATTCCATTCAGGATTAGCATCTTACTTGCATTTGTAACATGCAAGGAAAGTTCTGACATGTTTCTCTGCACATCTGTCAAGATTTTATATCTCAATACATTCTCTCCTGCATGTACCACTATATGTGGTAGACATGTCTCAGGATTTAGAGTCCTTTGGATCCTTGCAATATCAGATATCCTAGTGCCTGCAAGTCAACTCTCTGTAGCCCTCTCCTTGCCCAGTTTAGTGAGTTATGAGTTAGTGTGCTTGAAAATACAGTCATCTTAAATTATTTCCAATCCTTTCCAGTCCTAGGATAAAAATTCAACAGTTACTGAGTATGTGACATTACTATTATATAAATATATAATGTTGTTTTCATTGTCTAAATATTCAAACTGGATTATCATATTTATTTACTGGTCTTGAATACTATGTATATAGTGTAAATTGTTTATAAGTTGTTAAATTTGGGAATATTATTGAAAAAATTACTTACGATTATAGATCTGAAATTCATTATATTTATTGGTTTAGTAATAAAGAATTTCCTTTAAAAATGTCTGTTTAAAAAGAAAATAGAGTCAACTATCACTGCAACATTTCGGGTCTATATCAGCATTTCGAAAATTGAATAGTTCGAATCACTAAATGTTGAACTGACATGATTGAACTATCCAATTTTCGAATGCTGATAAAAAAAAACACAAACAAACAAAAAAACTAAATGGTGTAGGCATGAGGGCAAGCCCTCCTGCAGCCCCACACCCCCCGCTACTTAAATATACCAACTCCGAGACCACACTACATTGAGGTAAATGGAAATCTCCCCTTACAGAGGTTTCCGTTTACCCGTTCTGCACTTTCAGCATTCTTGATGCGACAATATCAGATTCGATATTGTCAGCTTTCAAGATGCTGATAGGAACCCAAAATTTCTGCTGTTGCTGTGGTTCCAAGTGGTAGATCTGAAGTTTTTTTTGCTCAGGGAGACACATCACAGAAGAACAAGAAAAAGAAAGTATAGTTGTGTACACTTACCATAAATGTAGATGTTCGAGTGTATTCACTGTTGCAGTCATTACATTTGGGTAATCTGCTGGCAGGTTGCCCTCAGTCGGCCTGAATAACAAAGTCTTGGGTCCTGTGTCGGTTGCTGTTTCCTCATCCATGACGTCAGGTCATCAGGGGTATAAAACATGCAGCCGACACCATTTTATTCAGTTTTTCTTGCCCCAGATGTCAGGTGCCCCCCAAATGGGGAGCAAATATATATATATATATATATATATATATATATATATATATATATATATATATATAAATAAACAGCAATATATAAAAATGTATTTCTAGCAACATAAACTTTACCTTCATCTAAAAGCAAATACAGCACAAAGGCTTTAGAATATAGTGAAGAAAAAAGAAGTTATAGAAAAAGGGGGATGGCGGGTGGGTAACCTGGACTGCAACAGTGAATACACTCGAACATCTACATTTATGGTAAGTGTACACAACTGTACTATGTTCTTCGTGTTTCACTGCTGCAGTCATTACATTTGGGTAGAATCCCAAAGCTATGGATGGAAGGATGGAACTAAATAGCATTAGGAGCGGCTATAAGGCCCTGCAGAACTGCAGTGGCAAAGCCTGCCCTAGATTTGGAGAAGAGGGGCAAATGATAATGCTTTGTGAAGGTATGAACATAGCACCAAGTAGCAGCTTCTAGAATATCTTTTGTTGGAACTCCTCTGAGAAAGGCTGCTGAGGTAGAGGCAGCCCTGGTGGAATGTGACCTGATTCCCTTGGGCGCAGGTTTATCATGGTGCAAGTAGCAGAAACAAATGCAGTGGCTTATCCACTTAGAAATAGCCTGCTTTGATATAGCCTTCCCCTCTGATCCTGGAGCAAACGCCACCAGTAGTTGCTCAGACATTCTTAGAGATTTGGTCCTATTTAAGTAGAATCTTAGTTGTCTGTGTACGTCCAGTGAATGCAGAATCCATTCCCCCTTGTTTTGCGGATTTAGATGAAATGTTGGCAGGTGAATAGTTTGGTTAAGAGCCACACTGGATACCACCTTAGGCATAAAGGAAGGATTGGTCCTGAGGGACACTCTGTCCGGGTAAAATGTGATAAAAGGCTCCACAGCCATGAGAGCCTGTATTTCTGAAACCCTTCTTCCTGAAGTGATTGCCAAAAGGAAAGCTGTTTTCCAAGATAAAAATTTTATATCCGCAGTAGCTGCTGGTTCAAAAGGAGGCACGGTGAGCTTTTCCAGCACAAAAACTGAGGTCCCATGCAGGAGTTGGTGATCTTCTGGGAGGCCTTAAATTTTTGGCCCCTCTAAGAAACTGTTTTAGCAGAGGATGAGAAAAGATGGGAGGCTCTGTGTTGTAATGAGCCGAGATGGCAGAGGCATGGATTTTTATTGAGGAAAAAGATAGGCCCTTGTCAAGCATTTCAGTCAGGTATTGTAAAATCTGAGGGATATTTGGTTTAGCTGTGTCTTTTCCTTGTGCCTGGTTCCAAGCACAGAATCTCTTCCATTTATCAGCATAAGATTTTCTAGTACTAGGCCTTCTGGCTTCCAAAATGACATCCATCATAGATTTACTGAGAGGTGTTGTTTGAATTATTAAATGATCAGCCATGCTGCAAGGTTCAGAGTTTGGAGCTGAGTGTGCAGAATTTGATGGTTCTGCTGTGATACTAGATGACGTATTTGAGGCAAGTACCAAGGAGGGAGGTGAGACATATTTCTTAGAATTGGGTACCGGTGCTGGCGAGGCCAGTCCGGAGCAATTAGGATCATTTTTGGTTTTTCCTGTCTGACCTTTAGTAAGACCTTGGAGAGAAGAGGCAGAGGGAGAAAGGCATAGGTTGATAGGTTGTTCCAACTGAAGGATAGGGCATCCACTTTCCATGCTTGTCTGTGATAAGTCCTTGTGCAGAATTTGTCCATTTGATAATTTTGGGGAGAGGCAAATAGATCTATGTCTGGGCTCTCCCATTTTCATGTTACCATGCTGAAGATTTGTGGATCCAGTTTCCACTCATGCAGGTCCGTAAGATTTCTGCTTAGGTTGTCTGCTAGAGTATTTTGTTTTCCTGGCAGGAATTGAGCTTGAAGATGTACTTGGTAAGTCAAGGCTGTGTTCCACAATTCCATGGCTAGTCTGCAAAGGGAGTAGGAATGTGTACCCCCCTTCTTGTTTATGTACTACATAACCGTGGTGTTGTCCGTCTTTGTCAGTAGTTGCCCTGGATGAAGTAAGTCCTTGAAGGCTGTCAGAGCATTCTGAGCAGCTAGCATCTCTTTCTGGTTGATATGCAGATGCATTTGTTTTGGGCTCCATATGCCCTGAATGCATCTCTCTGCCAGGTGGGCCTCCCAAGCATAGTCTGATGCATCTGTAGTTAAGGTTTGAGTGGCAGGGGGTAGAGTGAATGACAGTCCCTTGTTTTGGTGACATGTCTCGGCCCACCAAAGAAACTCCTGTTGTAGGCAGGGAATGAGAGGAATCATTGTTTCCAGACTGTGACAATGTTAACTCCATAAACTTTTTAGGTACCATTGAAGTTTACTCACATGCAGTCTCGCATATGGAATTAGTAGAATGCAGGATGCCATGAACCCCAAAGCCTTCAGAATTTGCCTTGCAGATAACTGGGTTTTTGTTGCCATCTGTTTGAAGTATGTTGTCAGTTGCCTTTGTTTGTCTGGTGTAAGGCAAGCCATCTGGGCAGTTGTATTCAAGCTTGCACCCAGCAATGTAATTATTTGAGAGGGTACCAGTTGTGATTTCTTTTCGTTTATGGTGTACCCTAGGCATGCTAGAAGCCTTTTTACAAATGCCAGATGTTGAAGAAGAGTGTCCTTGTTCTCTCCTTGAATGAGACAATCGTCCAGATAAGGATAAATTTGAATGCTTCTTTGTCTGCAGAATGCAATTACTGGTGCCAGGCACTTTGTAAAGACCCTGGG
Source organism: Protopterus annectens (assembly GCF_019279795.1). NCBI lineage: Eukaryota > Metazoa > Chordata > Ceratodontiformes > Protopteridae > Protopterus > Protopterus annectens. Next base: position 460,245,332 of record NC_056744.1, on the reverse strand, counting down.
CACAGTAGATAAGCCAAAGGGCAGTGGAGAGAATTGGTAATGCAAATAACCTGCCTTGAAGGGGAGGTATCTTCTGCACAATTCCCTTATTGGGATATGCAGGTATGCCTCTTTTAAGTCTAGAGTCACTAACCAAGCGTTCCTGCCCAGCATAGGCAGCAGCTGTTGTAAAGTCAGCATTATGAATTTTGGAATGTCCAGGAATGTGTTCAAAACTGATAAGTCCAGTATTGGACTCCAGGCATTGTCTTTTTTGGGTACCAGGAACAGTCTTGAATAAAAACCTTGTCCTTTTTCCTGTTCTGGTACTGGTTGAATAGCCCCCATATCCATGAGGGACGTAACCTGTTTCTGAGCCTCTGCCCATTGATTTTGTGGCTGATCTGGCCAACCGTTTGGAATTGGCAAAGTATGGAAATGAAATCTGTACCCCTGGGATACTATGTTTAGTACCCACTTGTCCTGGGTAATTAACTGCCAATTTTTGAGCATGAAGTGCTAATTTTCCCCCCAAGGGGGCTGCCAAAAGATAAGTGCTTGGTGAAGGCAGAGGGAAGTCATTGAGACTGCTTACTGTAGGGTTGTGCTTTATTTCCTCCTGATTTAGAGGTGGAGGCACCCCATTGCTTTGACCTGTAAGAATCCTGTGATTGGTATCTAGAGCTTTTTGAGCACCTGGATTTGCCTTGAGAGGGTCTGTTGGACACAGGAAAGGACCAATTTTTAGTAGGCCAATGCCTACTGAACCTGGGTGGCTGCACTTGTAAGAAATCTTTTACAGTTTGCATAGATTTAGCTTTGTCTTCCATTTTCTTTAAAACTTCTACTTATTACCAAACAGAGTATCTGCTGTAAAGGGGCATCCAACAATTTAGCTTTAACATGATCAGGCAGATTTTGCTCCTTGAGCCAGGCATGCCTTCTAATCACAGATTCAGTAACTGTGGCCCTGCAAGAGGCCTCCAAGGAATCAAAACCACATTGCAAAGTATGCTTTCCAACTTGTTCTGTTGCATGCAATAATTCCTGTAATTCTTTATTTTCCACACAATCAGAAATCAACATCATTTTCTGTTTCAATAAGCTCATAACATGCTGTTGATATTTAAGTATATGAAACTGGCAGTTTAAGGCCCTAATTGCCAAGGTTGCAGATGTATATACCTTCTTTCCCCATCTATCCAGCGCCCTGGAATCTCTATCAGAGGGGGTGGGATTTTTGGCTGTAGATGCCTTTACACCTTTGGGATCCTGCAAGATAGTCTCAGGGTCAGCAGCAGGACTTTTTAATAGAAATTTGTGGGAGTCAGAACCCTGTAATATCTGTCTGGCTTACTAGAAGCTGGAGGTAGGGAATCTGGAGCCATGCTTGATTCTGAAAACACATCATCAACAATGTCTAATGCAGGAGGTATAGCCAAAGGCCTATGCTAAGGAAGAAGAAGGAAATCCCTAAGCCTCTTTTTTGATTCAGAGAAATCCTGACTCTCCCAATGAAAATGTTCCCTTAAAGTATGCAAGGTTTCACCAAAAGAATAATCCTCAGGAGGAGATGTAGATGGGATGGATTCTTCTGCATCTGAATCCTCATAGGGTGGAATAGAAAATTCCTGATCAGAAGAGGAATCAGAAAAAATGGAAACCTGATCTGAAGATTCATAATCAGTGTCTTGCCTAGCCTCTTAGCAGGGGGGGGGGGTTGGGAACCCCTGATCAAGGTAATTAAGTCCTCAGCCATTTTGATCATCTGTTTTTTAGGCATGGGGCCTGAGCACGTGGTTCATGCGTCGGTTTCTTAGACTTAGAAGATGTTTTTGATCTTGTTTTTGAAGCTGGCATTGGTTTTATATAGAAATGTTGAGGCCTGAAAACACCCTCTGAAGCCAGTGCCTGCTCAGCGGCTCTGGACCCATCCAAGGGAGAGACATCCATGGGTTCAATACTCTGAGAATCTCGCGGCATACTGGACTCTGCATGGGTCTCGGTAGAGGCCTGCGACTCAAAAGTAGCGGGTATCAGGGGCTGGGAAAGTGCCTCACTGAGTACTGGGGAACCAGCGACTGGCTTAGGAGAAGCTTCGTCATCAGTTTTGGACCTTGACGGTCTGTCAAGGTCTTTTTCTTTGTATTTTTTGTGAACTCTGGTAGTCGGATTGCTAACCGACGACATTTCAGGGCATTTAAATCTGGATCCAAAATATTTTGAAGCAAAAATATACCGACACTTAATAGTGGGTTGGTTAAATCTAGCACAAAACTGACAGCAAGACACGTTATGATCTGGGCCTAGGCAAGGAATACAGTACAGATGAAAATCCTTATGAGGTATTTGCTTCCCACAAGTAATACAATTATTAACATTTACTGACATCGGTAAGGAGCAAGAAAAAGTTTCCTCAACAGGGTACTTAGCTTTAGTTGAAGTCTTCGGTTCTGAAACTCGAATGCGAAAATTTCAGGAGTCGGCCTATCGGCACTTGCGAACTGCTTCTGCTTCGGGCACTGCGCGGCAAGAAAGACTGAATAAAACGGCGTCGGCTGCATGTTTTATATCCCTGACGATCTGACGTCATGGAAGAGGAGACAGCAACCGACGCAGGACCCAAGACTTTGTTATTCAGGCCGACTGACGGCAACCAGCCAGCAGATTACCCAAATGTAATGACTGCAACAGTGAAACATGAAGAACATCATTTAAATTGAAATTCCTGTTTGATAAGAATACATATTTGCTTTCTTGCATTACATCATTTTCCACGTGTCTAAATGAGAACAACTGGAATGCAGTTAGGCATAGCTTTTGTGACAGATAACTTCTCTCTTTTCAAAAGATGAATCTGATTCGAAATGCAAACACCCAAGTAGCCAAGCACATCTCTGTCTCCCTATTAGTCTATTTGCTATGGACCAATAGGTTAGGTACTTGCTGCTTTGATGGTCTGAACCGTCTGAGATTTACAATTTAAAATGAAGGCTAGCAGTTCTTTATAGACTGGCATACCATGTAAGTTAGTACAGACATTCAAAATGTCTAGGAAAGATGTAAAATAGGGCAAAGACTGGCAAGGGAGTTGTTGCATTGTGCTTGATACAGTACCCAGGTCAATTCATTTTCAGTTTCTGTCAATCAGCATTTGTATTATATGTAATTTCTGATGATTTTTTTTTTTGCAGTTTTAAACAAATATGAATATGACTACAGAAATATTGGTAACTCAGGATTTCCGTTTAATAAACAGTGTCTTTCAGTAAAAGTGGGGTACCTTCTTTGATCACTTAATGGCTTAAACATGAGAAAAAGTAGCTCATATGCCTAAGGCAAAATGTGACCCTGCCATGCTAGATTTACTTGAATGTTGACAAGTGCAAATAAAAGCTGTGTGGAAACAGAAGAGTGGATGCTTAATTACCATAATAATCCATAATTTAGAACAATATAGAATGAGTGATGTACACTTTAAGACACAATGCTCCCTAGTACTTATGTAGCTGTGATATGTCTTTGCAAATTCTTTGCTGTAAAAATGCATCAAAGCAGACTTTTTGGAAGTAAGTTAAGGCTGGAATGCCATTCATGATATCATGCTAGTTCATATTCAAGTCATAAATAAAATGTCTTCTGTCTAATGGAACCTGTGCACACTGGGATGCTTCATCGTGCCATCGACTGCATACACACGCTTGTAGTAAGTAAAGATTAATCTAGCTTGACTGTAGGATTTAAATCTTAATTGAGTGATTTTATATAAGGATTATACTGGCATACTGAAATACCAGCCTCATTTGACAGTGAGCATTAATAATGTGATGGGAATTAAAAATAGAGTGAGTTTTGCCTCTGGTACCTAATGTTAAAATCCATCACACCCCTGAAGCATACCTGCTGCTTGAAGGATGTATGCTAGATAAAGGAGCAATAAGCCAAAAATAATAAGACAGCTATTACAAACAATTCAAATTGTACTGATATACTTAGTATGTCAAATGCAATGATTGGAAAATGACTATGCAGGTACTAACTTAAAATAAAAGACTATCCCTGTTATGTCTAGTAAATAAATCTGGTATCACTTTGTATCCATTCCTAGAATCTAAATTACTGGAAGCACCACTTGTTACCAACAAGGCAAGGAGGAAACAACTACTACAATACTCCACATTGTTAATATGTATTTTCATAGCTCTCGAAAAGTCATTCATTTTTTTATGTTTGCTATGAGTATAGTAATAAAGTAGGTCCTCATTAAAGGTATCAGAGAACCTCTATACTGTCCAACAAATGCTAATCTAAGTAACGTCATGTTCAGAGCAGGGTTTCCTGTCAAACAGATGGCTTTCCAAAGTTTGTTCCTGAAATACAAAGCATGCGTATGTGCCACCTAAAATCATGAGTAGCACAATCAGTGGTACACTGCAGAATATGCAAATAACTTTTAGTAGTACCACTTTATGTACAGCAGCCTTTCTATACAATAATTGTGTAATGTGGGCCACTTTTAATCTTTTTAACTGATATATATATATATAGATAGATCGATAGATAGATAGATAGACAGATAGATAGATAGATAGATACATAGATAGATAGATAGATAGATAGATAGATAGATAGGCTTGATTTACTTTTCTGAAAGGAAATGCAAAGCAGATACTAAGTCAGCCATGGAATATAAGTCACATGATCTTGCTTTGACCTTCGCACTTAGTAGATATAATCAAAAACAGAAGCACATGCATTTTGACTCCCAAAAAGAAAGTAAACCAGTCTAGGACTAGAGGTAACACAGCTGATACTTGTATAGAACCTTTAATAATTGCAGCGTGGCTTTCCATAAACATGCCGTCCTTGGTAGTAGTTTCCAATAACACTGCTTATCGTCGCTCCCCTATCATGTGTGACACAAAATTAATGGCCACTAGAGTGGTGACATGGGAAAATCCTGTCACTTCCCCAGGTGAGAAGCACAAGGGAATGTAGTAAGCACAGATATGTCCTTTAGGGTTTACTTTTGTACATAACTTTGATTCTGTTCATCAAAGATTTTAAACCATGTTGACAACCTATACCTGCCACATAACGTTTGGCCATATCAGGGTGTTCCTATCTTTTTTTACATGTCAATCAGTGTTACTGCACAAGAAGCTATGACACTAGAAAGATGAGGCTTTGCAGGGCCAGCTACATATTTTTCTTAAGTCCATCTTGGAGCGGGGAGACTATTACACATTTCAAGTGAAGATGTCAAGATGGTTGACTAAATACTCAGTTATTTCAGTATAAATGACATAGGTTTATAACCAAATGGATACTGTCAACCTGATGTCCATGGTATTTTGGTGAATAAAAGCACTCAATGTTTATTAAACAGGTGTCTGCTGTAGCTGACAGAGGAGAATAGTCAGACAGTAATGCCAGAAGTTACAGTTTCATATGTTTTATTGTGTAGAAAATGTAGGTTAATGTAAAACCTGCTCTTTAAATAACTTTTTAAGTGAATTACAATAACATTTAAAAATGATCAGATTTTTGGTCTTTTTCCCTTATTTTCCTCAGAATTATTGAGTAAAGTCATTAATATGTATGACTGCACCCCCTAGTAGATGGCTCCAGTTCAAAGGGTAAGCCAATTGGTTTAGAAGGACTTGGGGAAAGAAAAGGCACCAACCATCTATAAATAGTCATCCTGGCCAAGCAAGTCCTTCTAAACCAATTGGCTTCCCCTTTGAACTGCAGCCATCAGCTTGGGGACACAGTCATAACATATTAACATCTTTGTTCAATAATTCTGAGCAAAACCAATCAATAATAATGGAAAAAGACAAAAAACCTGATAATTTTTTAATTTTATTATAATTCACTTAAAATGTTATTTCAAGAACAGGTTTTACATTAACCTACATGTTCTAAACAATAAAAAGTATAAAACTGTAATGTCTGGCATTACTGCCTGACTGTACTCCTCCTCTGTCAGGTACAACAGACACTTGTTTAACAAGTATTAAGTGCTTCTGTCCACCAAAATATCATGGACTTCAGGTTCACAGTAGCCACTTAGTTATAAAGCTATGTTATTTATACTGAAATAGATGAGCCTCAACACACAGCTTTTATATATATATATATATATATATATATATATATATATATATATATATATATATATATATATATATATATATATATATATATACACACACACACACACACACACACACACACACACACACACACACACACACACATATATATATATATATATATGTGTGTTATTTGGGGCTTGAATAGAAGTGTAGGAGACATTGACCTGCATTCCCTGAGCCCATTTTGTTCAGCATTAAAAGTATGAGAACAGAACTTGCCTCACTACAGAACTGTTCTGATGGTTTATGACTCCATAGGAATGCTAGGATTTGTTAAATCAATCAACTGTAGTAGGATGAAAAAGTTGAAGGAGGCATTTTTTACCATAGTGAAGGGCATACTTAGTGACTGAAGGCACCTGTTAAGTTGACAACTAGGTTTAAACAACTAGTTTCACTGTAGCTGTCAAGCACCTAAGGCTTGTTTGTGGTTCAACACTGCATTCATGGTAGAATAACACAGCAATGGGGAAGGAAAGATTGACATAGCCTCAGAAACTGTGTGCAATTTGTATGGCTCTGTATTCTCTCAGATGTTCGAGAACAAATTTACAATCAATGGCATCATACACCCCCAAGACAGGACCATGGATTGAAAATACTGCTGGTGTTGTACACACAACTTGACCAACATTTGTAAAGGGAGGGCTGTGACAATCAGCCAGGGATAATAGGAGTGCCTCTTCCATAACACAGCTCACTGTCAGACATCACAGCTATTGAGGCTGAGTTGGTTTAATAGAAAGTGACAGAGGAAACCAAGGAGGCTCTGATATCTTCCAGTAAGATTCTTCAAGTTGCCATCACAGGCCTCTCAGCTATAACACAGCAGGCACTGCTGTCTGCCAAGGCACTGAGCAAACAGGTCAGGAGGGTCAGGCAGAAGAAGATGCAGCACATCAGTGAAACTACCTTAGTAATGGTTCAGACATCCCTCAGGCACTGCAGCTGAGGCAAAGTGCATTTATGATGAAAATTGCACAGTGGGGGAAGACATGCATCTGCTAACAGCAAAGTAAAACATTCAGAATGAGTACACACTATCTTTATGGACACACAAGCATTATTTCCCCAGCAGGGCTTTGGAATGCTGCCAGTTATACTTTGGACATGGCCTTACTTCTTCCATGGTCTCCTAGGGTACAGAAAACACCCGTCATTTGTGTCTTTTGGTAGAAGCCCTAATGTCACCACCAAGCAGGTTAACTGATGACAGTCTGTTTTAGACAGTCCTAGGAGGAAAAAGTTCATTATGCCTGATTTTTGCGATAACAGTTATCAGTGCTGTGTGGAAGTTTTTTTTTTTTTGAAAGTACCAGTAAGGGCTGCTGATTTCATTTAATTCACACTCTGTGGATGAAGGTACAGTGACCACATGAAAACATAATTGCATCTTCCCTTTCCCTAGCTGTTGAAAAGCACATAGACCTAAAGTACCATCATGCCTTTATTGCCCACTGTGTTATATTCTCACACACGCACTCACCCACATGCACTCACACACACACACACACACACACACACGTGCGTGGGCATGCGCAAAAACACACACACACACACATGCGCGCGGAAAAACACGCACTAACAATATGTGTGTGTGTGTGTGTGTGTGTGTGTGTGTGTGTGTGTGTGTGTGTGTGTGTGCTCTTTCTCTATTATATATATATATATATATATATATATATAAAATGGAGAAAATCGACATCTGTGCAGTGGTAGAGACCTAGTTCAAGGCTCCAGAGAGCACCCCTGCAATACCAGGCTACAATTCATACCACACCTTTCAGACACCCAACCTGGACCGAAACACTAAAGGTGGAGGCTTGTCCATATTCACCAAGGATATCCACATCTCCAGGCTAGTTGCCCAACACAATGCATCCGAAATTCTCCAAGTGCAACTAACACCAGGCAAGACTGCAATCCAAATTGTATCCCCCACCATGCCCCAGGCTTCCCACTCCACTTTTCTTAACATACTGGAAAATATTAAGGTACAGCCAAATACCCTAATACTGGGTGACCTCAAGTACCCCGCCATTAACTGGGAAAACTACTCATGTAACAACACATTTGCTCAATGTTTTTTGGAATTCATAAATTCCAGCGCCTTGGATCAGCTTATCCATACCCCCACGAGGGGCACCAATATCCTAGACCTGGTCATTACCAACATGGGCGACCAATGCTCCACACCAGAGGTCAGCTCCTTGTTGGTCAGATCCGACCATAAGCTAATTAACCTAGACATACACATCCCACCCCACCCCCCTCATTAAGGTAATCACTGTAAAAAACTTCTCCAAAGCCAACTTCATGCTTCTTAAGACAGAAGTGGCAAACTTCATGACACCCATGCAGACGGAAAGTAGAAGTACGACTGCATAATCTTACACCAGGGCACTGTATGAGCACATACAAGTGTGCATGGACTGTGCTATCCAAATAGAATCAAGACGCTCTCCTCCAAAAAAAGGAAGCCAATCTGGTGGTCCCCTGCCATAAACAAACTCTACAACAGAAGGAAGAAACTGTTGCAAAAAAAGAGTAAAATCCCATGATTGGAAAAACTCCCTTGTAAGCCTCAGTGAGAAGCTGAGATCCCTCATAAGATTATCCAAATCTAGTTACAAAAACAAAATTGCCACAGATTCTAAAGGAAACCACAAAGCATTCTATAGTTATGTCACGAATCTCAATGGCAACACTCAGATCTGCTCTGAGTTGCAGCACAATGGAACTAAATATACAGAACCAACTGATATTGCCCACATCTTGGCAGATAGGTACAGTGCTAATTCCACCCCCTCTCACCATCTCTACTGGAAGAATGCCAAATCCCGGTAATCATGGCTGCACAGGTAAAAAACGCACTCTCCAGCATCCATGCGACCAGACAACATCCCAGGCTGTGTTCTACAGGAACTACAAAACAAACCGGCACCCCACCAAAGTACCATGTTCAATCATAGCCTCACTTCAGGCTTTGTGCCTACTGAATAGTGCACAGCTACGGTTATCCCACCCCACAATGGGGGATCCACCATGGACCACGGGAACTACTGCTCCATTAGCCTGATGAGCCTAATCTGCAAGGCCATGGAACATATCATCATGGAACTTGTAAACAAAGACATAGGTAACCTTCAACTCTGGACCCCACCCAGTTTTGGTTCATGAAAGGTAGATCATGTCTCCTAAACCTGATTGACTTCTTTGAAGCAGTCACCAGAGCCGTGGACAAGAGTAAGATGGTTCACATAGCCCATTTAGACCTTGCTAAGGCGTTTGACACCATCCCCCACTCTGGATTCATAGATAAACTTACAAAACTGGGCATAGATCCCTATGTCATGCAATGGGTTGCCGGTTGGCTCACTGACAGAACCTATACCATGAAAGTAGCTAACTCCAAATCCGACTCCAGACCAGACAAATGCAGTACCACAGGGTTCAGTCCTGGGTCCCCTCTTGTTTGGCATCTACTTCTCTTAAGTTCAGGCCAACACTGAGGGGTCTATGGCTAACAAAGTTCGCAGATGACTGCAAACTGGGAGCTATTTTTGAATCCCCAAATGATGTGGACATTTTACAAAAGGGCATCACTGAGACAGATGCCTGGATCAAAGCCATGGCCTCAAGCCCAACGCCAAAAACTGCTTAGTCATCCCCTTTGGGAAAACCCCTGTGCCCATGAACTACCACATAGGCTGTAGTCCACTTAACACCAAAAGTGTGATAAGAGACCTAGGGACACAGGTGGACAGTAGTCTCCCTTTGATAACCACATCACCACAGTAGTCAGGAAATCTTTCAATGTGGCACACCTCATCACAAAAGGTTTCTCATCCAGAAAAAGGAGATTATTGTTCTTCTCTACTCATCCCTTATTAGACCTATTATAGATTACAACACCCCATTTGGTATGTATGACATTTACAACAACTGGAAAGGCCACAGAAATACCTTACAAAGAGGATCACTGGCCTCAAACAGTTGCCCTATGCAGACCGTCTCAAAAATCTCCAGCTCTACACCTTTACATATTGCCTATTCAGAGATGATCTCTGCCTAACGTACAAGGCCATGTCAAACCCAGAGCTGTTGGACATGCTACACTTAAAGAAATCCCAATCCCTCCGAGACACATGCTCCAGGGATCTAAATCTTGTCACCACAATAAACAAAACATGGTGGAGGGATACGTTCCTGTCCCAGTGACTTTCCATACTTTGGAACAGGCTGCCCATTCATGTTAAGTGGTGCACCTCATTAGCTCTCTAAGAAAAATCTTGACAATTGGATGGGAAATATGAAATTCACCCCAGGGATCACTTCTGTGGCTCTGCTCAACAGGGGCACAGGAAAATAAGGCAAAAGCCATGGAATCTTTATGGCTAGGCTTGTATAGGCCCTAGGGCCGATAGCCTAGTACCTACCTATGAACCTATGTATAAGACAGATATATCTATACATACATCTATATCTACATATCTAGATATCTATCTCTAGATACCTAGAAGTATAGATATAGCTAGATACATATATATATATATATATATATATATATATATATATCTATATCTATATCTATATCTATATATATATCTATAAATATGTATGTGTGTGTGTGTGTGTGTGTGTATAAATATATATATATATATATATATATATATATATATATATATATATATATATACACACACACACACACACACACACACACACACACACACACACATACACTATACACACACACACACACACACACATACATGCATATATATAATTTCCCATTGAATGGGCACATCATTGACATCTGTTTGGTTGACTACATTTGGTCAACAGAAACACATGGTTGACATGTGCAAGAGCTCTGCAATTCATGGGTAGGGGAATATTCCCTTCTCCCAGGGATTTTGTGATCTTGGAGTTAGTATATTTAATTAGCAGGGGGTATAGAGGAGTGCAGGAGTGCTTACCTCCCCACCATAAAAACACTTGCTGTTGGTTTAGCCCACTGTGGGTAATCATCAGGGTATGCACACAATGTATCGACATTCTGTATTTTGACATTAGTATGCCAATATTCTGCATGTTACTGTTGTGCTCATTAAAGAAGAAATTACATATTCATAGATAGTTAGATCTATCTATATCTATATATGAAAGTGAGAGCCACAGAGCCATGTAAGTCACCTCACTTTCTCTGTCATATACAGTTTCCTCAGAGCATGAAGGTCGACACATATGTAGAAACGTGGATTCTTGCCCACAATGGCAATGTATATGGTCACACAAGTGTTCTGCTAATGATGTCTGCATATCAATAGCATGTCCCCAGTAACTTGAGTTGTGCTGTGAGAGTCTGCTGAAAATTGTGCACTCACCTAGCTTACACAGTCTATAATTGATAGAATGGCCATTGGCTAGCCAGACCATACCTAATGCTTCTTTGCACTCATTAAAGCAAATAACGCCATTCTTTTCTTTATAAACTTTGGATTACACTGAACATGTAGCAGTCCTGCAAATGGTGCAAATGCAGCATTTACATTGCAGCTAATACACCACTAGCATGTTTGAAACTCTGTACAAAGGGTGATCATAGGTCAAGATAAAGTGTTATGAGGCCAGTAATATTAAGTATGCAACACTTCCTTCAGTCTGCTATATAAAGAAAGTGTTGTGCCAGGACATGATGAAAAATGATCACAATTACCAGATGAACTGCCATAATATCTGAACAGCATTTCAGACAGGGGAGAAGGATTCCTGTAAATTTTGCTGACAGGTCTTAGTTCTTTTCCTCTGAAACACCAAGTGTATATTGTCAAATGGAATAACGGGCTTTAGCCATACATCATGAAATTCTTTTGAAATGTAATAGTCTGACTGTTTCTTTTGGTGTCCTGTAATCCACCAGGAAATTGCTTAATTTCTTATTAACCCTTGCCATTATAAATGATGCAGAGCAAGAACACATTAAAAATAAATAAGAAAGAGGTCAAGGAATGGCTTCTACTGTATCCCTTTATCTTTCTATTAATAAGAGTATATTATTTGCATGACAGCAAGCATCTGTTAAGAGTCTAAAAGTAAGCAAGGTGCATTAGCACAATTGCCATCTTTGAAATGTTATATACTTGACTGGAAATGTATTAGATTTCTTTTGGCAGTAAAGTAAAGATCTCAAAGGTAATGCAATTACCTTACATAACAGGTTGCAAAATCACTCTTTCATGGCTAGTGATGGGCACATTGTAGTGCAGATAAAATCATCTTAAAACATTGGAGAATGAGCTACTAAACCAGATCATAAAAAATAATCTCCGTGACTCCACACAAAATGAAATGAGGGATGAAAAAATGGTTCCTTGATGGCAATAACACTTTAATAATATTAATATTTAGTCATGGCTGTGCAACTACTTATTTTGTTAAGCTCTAAGAAAGAAAATACTTTTTTAAATAAAGGAATAAAATAAGCTGATTATAAATAAAAGTTCTGTTTGCTTTTACTCACATTACAGGGTGTTGCATTTTGTGTGTGTGTGTGTGTATAGTGTGTTTGTGTGTGTGTGTGTGTGTGCGTGCGTGCGTGTGTGTGTGTGTGTGTGTGTGTGTCTGTGTGTGTGTGCACCGTGACTTTAAGGGTTAATATGCTTTCTGTACTTTCACAAAAATAAAAGAAAATAACACTAAAATTAAATGCTGAGTTCATGTTTTTAGTTGCTGTCAGTGAACAAATGGTGTCTGCCTTATTTCGTTATGATGAGGATGGATGGCATTACAAAGACAAGGACACATCTGCCAAGAAGAAACAAGTTTCCTGAAAAAGTCAGCATGTTTTAATTCTCTCTCGTTCTGCTAGAAGAAAACAGCAGACCGGTACCATTCCTAAATATGCTAAATATACAGGGAGTTTCACTAGAAAAAAAGTGCATGAGAATGAATAACTGGTTCCATTGTACTGATTTTTAATAGCCATGGACTCATTGCTAACAATCTTTCTTTTCTTTTGTTTTTTTATGTCTTCTATGAAGTGTACTGTGATGTCTTGCTAATGGTGTAAATTAACAGCTTTTACCGCTACTTTTAGTGTTGTTACGGTTTGTTTAGTTTAACAGCTGCTAAGACAGTCAGGAAGAGCAGGAATGAGCCAAAACGTAGGGTGACCCCTCCAAGCCAGAGGTTGAAGCTGAAATACTGGTTTGAGAAGAAGTATGTGTGTCCCGCAAAAAGGAACCTAGAGGTTGAACAAAAGGAAGCAGCTTTTGTGCCTGAAAAAATGACTTCTACAGACAACTCTAGTAGCAAGACATTTCTTGGGTGTGCCCTACAGCAGGATTGTAAGAGGAATATTGTGGCAGGGAAACAAAGAGATGAGGTGCAGCCCATAAGTTAGACAACAGCATCAGAAAAACACACGAGGATTTATGACAAATGGCTGTAAGTAGGAATTAACATGTAGTAATAGCCTCATAATGGGGCTGACTTACCTTTCATATGAACAGACTGTGTTCTATGCTAGGGGAATTTGAAATTCACAAATAATTTCTTACTTTTGAACCATGATATGTGGTATATGAGGTGCTAAACCCCCTTTTCTCCCTCTTAACAGATATTTTTGGCCACTGCTTTCATGAAAATAAAAAATTAAATATAGTCTTTCGCCTACAATAATGCCAATGATGGTAAATAAGTAAACTTTAACTTCAGTGGCAATAAAATAGGGGGAAGTGTGATATGCATCCATAGACTTTAATGGACACACCACACCATCTGCATAAAGATGCACTCATTATAATCTATGGATGTACCTTATGCTGTACCTAAGAAGATAACGCCAAGGGATGCACTAAATTTATTAAGTCTATGGTTTAATAAAAAGTTTATAAAGCTTTTTATTAATAATGATTCAAATAAATAAGGAATGAGGATGATGCAAAAAACATCACATCACTTAATTCACTAGATACTGCATTGCACCTATGAATGTAACCAATATGCTGTGAGAATTCTGACAAAAAGGTAATGTTTTGTGGGGATATAGTGAAGGATCATGTATGTTGTAAGTAAAGTAACATTAAGGCTTGATGAGAAATTCAAACAGTTTAGAGAGACAGCCGGGGCTGTGATCCTTGTCACAGCAACTTTTAAGGCAGATGCAAATTAGTTAGATAGGGTTGTGAAAGCTTTGGAAAAGTCTAGAATACATAAGGCATTACAGAAACTTTATACATGTAAGGTCACTACATTAGAAGTGGAGGATCTGGATTCAGAATCATATATAACTTTGCTTAGAAAGATAAATCAAGTTTTGGATATGATTATTGCTATTGATTTAAATGAATCAGGGTCCTAGAGAACATGATTCACAACCTTCCAAAAGAAATTCAAGATCCAGTTCTGTTAGGAAGGACAGGGCTAACCAGGACCAAATCCAGGTCTAAGCAGAAGTGCAGAGAGAACTGAAAAAACTTATGGTGGTAACTACTACCTCATGGTTGCAGTGAATCATATTACTGACAAGTATTCTGTAATGGGACAAGGTTGTCTCCCTTCCAAAATCTTCACATGTTTTAGCAATGGGATGAGGGAAACAGAAATGATTTAGAGGCATGTTTTTCCTCCCCTCCCTCCAAGGGCCTGTATCCACAATTAAATGATAGTATACTAGTTGCTCATCAGGAAATGATAGGACTCAAATGAAAGTAGTGATCCAAGTTCATACTGTACATGGCATACTTGATACTGAAATGCTGGATATATTTAGAACTTCTAAACAAGTTAATGTAACAGAAATAGAATATCAGTTTTGTATGTCATGAAGTTTAGTGAATGGAAACTAAAGTACAGTTGTGTACACTTACCATAAATGTAGATGTTCGAGTGTATTAACTGTTGCAGCCATTACATTTGGGTTATCTGCTTGCAGGTAGCCCTCAGTCAGCCTGATTAACAAAGTCTTGGGTCCTGCGTCGGTTGCTGCCCCTTCTTCCATGATGTCAGGTTGTCAGTGGTATAAAACATGCAGCCAACGCCATTACATCAGTTTTTCTTGCCCCAGATGTCAGATGCCCCCCTAATGGGAAGCAATTAAACATAAAAGCACAAAGATATACCTCCAACAAAAAAACAAATACACCAAAAAGACTTTTAAGCATAGTAAAGGAAAGTAGAGGCATAGCCAAAAGAAGTTAGGGGGCTGGAGGGAGGGTAACCAGGACTGCAACAGTGAATACACTCAAACCTCTACATTTATGGTAAGTCTACACAACTGTACTATGTTCTTCGTGTTTCACTGTTGCAGTCATTACATTTGGGTAGATTCCCAAAGCTATGGGTGGGAGGAGGAATTTAGATAGCATTAGGGCCCCCTATAAGGCCCTGCGAGACTGCAGTGGCAAAGCCAGCTCTGGATTTAGAGAAAATTGGCAAATGATAATGCTTGGTGAAAGTATGTACAGAACTCCAGGTAGCAGCTTCTAGGATGTCCCTGATAGGGACGCCTCTGAGAAAGGCTGTAGAGGTAGATGCAGCCCTGGTGGAGTGAGGTCTGATCACCTGGCAGATAGGTTTTTCATGGTGCTTATAGCAGAAATGAATGCAATGGCTTATCCATTTAGAAATGGTTTTCTTTGAAATAGCCTTCTCCTCTGCCCCTGCAGCAAATGCCACCAGCAGTTGTTCAGATTTCCTTTGAGGTTTAGTTCTGTCTAAGTAGAATCTAAGTTGTCTGTGCACTGTGCACATCTAAGGAATGCAGTATCCATTCCCCTTTATTCTGTGGATTGGGAAAGAAGGTTGGCAAATGAATGGACTGATTAAGAGCCACACTGGATACCACCTTAGGCATGAAGGATGGATTGGTTCTGAGGGACACCCTGTCCGCATGAAAGATGATGAAAGGCTCCACTGCAATAAGGGCCTGTAATTCAGATACCCTTCTAACAGAAGTGATTGCTAAAAGGAAAGCTGTTTTCCAAGCAATAAATTTTAAGTCTGCAGTAGCAGCTGGCTCAAAAGGAGGTAGAGTGAGTTTCTCCAAGACAAAGTTAAGGTTCCAGGCTGGGGTTGGAGCTCTCCTGGGTGGTCTGAAATTTTTGGCCCCTCTGAGGAACTGCTTGAGCAGTGGATGAGAGAAGAGGGGAGGTTCTGTGTTATAAAGAGCTGAAATGGCTGAGGCATGGATTTTAATGGAGGAAAAAGACAGGCCCTTGTGAAGCATCTCAGTTAAGTATTGTAAAATCTGAGGTAAATTGGGCACAGCTGTGCTCATGCCTTGAGATTGGTTCCAGGCACAGAATCTTTTCCATTTTTCAGAATAAGATTTTCTAGTACTAGGCCTCCTTGCCTCTAAAATGATATCCATCACAGGTTTGCTGAGGGATGGTAAAGGAGAGATTAAGTAATTAGCCAGGCTGCAAGGTTCAGTGTTGGAAGCTGAGGGTGCAGAATCTGGTTCTCCTGCTGAGATAGCAGGGAAGGAGTCTGAGGCAGGTGCCATGGAGATAATTGTGACACACTGCGCAGGAGGGGGTACCAGTGTTGGCGTGGCCAGTTTTGGAGCAATCAAAATCATCCTTGGTTTGTCCTGTTTGATTTTTAGTAGTACTTTGGAGAGCAGAAGCAGAGGGGGAAGGCATAGACTGATAGTTTTTTCCAGCTGAAGGACAGAGCATCCACTTTCCAGGCTTGTTTGTGGGGAGTCCCTGTGCAAAATTTGTCCACTTGGTAGTTCTGGGGAGAGGCAAACAGGTCTATATCTGGGCTCCCCCATTTGCTTGTCAACATGTTGAAAATCCTTGGTTCCAATTTCCACTCATGTGGGTCCATGAGGTTTCTGCTTAGTCCGTCTGCCAGTGTATTTAATTTTCCTGGCAGGAATTGATCTTGTAGGTGCACTTGGTAGCTCAAGGCTGTGTTCCACAATGCCATGGCTAGTCTGCAGAGGGGGTAAGAATGTGTACCCCCCTGCTTGTTTATGTACCACATAACAGTGGTGTTGTCCGTTTTTACCATTAGTTGTCCTGGAAGAATGTGGTCCTTGAAGGCTGTCAGAGCATTCTGTACAGCTAACATTTCTTTTTGATTGATATGCAGGTGCATTTGACTTGGGTTCCATTTGCCCTGAATGCACTTCCCTGCCAGGTGAGCCCCCCCCCATGCATAGTCTGATGCATCTGTTGTTAGGGTTTGGGCAGCAGGGGGTAGTGTGAAAGGTAGTCCCTTGTTTTGGTGGCAAACCTCTGCCCACCAAAGGAACTCTAGTCATAGGCAAGGTATGATAGGAATCATTGTTTCTAGGTCTTGAGAATGTTGACACCATAGGTTTTTTAGATACCACTGTAGTTTCCTCATATGCAGTCTTGCATATGGAATTAGAAGGGTGCAGGAGGCCATGAACCCCAAGGCTTGCAGTATTTGTCTTGCAGATATCAGGGTTTTTGTGGCTACTTGTTTGAAGGAGAATCAAACCTTGTACCTTGTGGTTGAAAGGCATACACCTTAACCACTGAACCACTTGGCCTTTCAGGTTTAGGTTGCCAAATGAATTTGCTTTTCTGGCGTGAGGTAAGCCATCTGGGAAGTTGTATTCATGCTTGCTCCCAGGAATATAATTTGTTGACAGTGTACCAGGTGTGATTTCTTTTCATTTATGGTGTACCCCAGACAAGTTAGAACCCTTTTTACAAAGGCCAGATGATTCAAAAGTATGTCCTGGCTTTCTGCCTGAATTAGACAATTGTCCAGGTATGGATATATTTGAATATTTCTATGTTTGCAAAATGCAATAACTGGAGCTAGGCACTTTGTGAATACACTGGGCGCAGTAGATAAGCCAAAGGGCAGTGCAGAGAACTGATAGTGTGTGTAGCCTGCTATGAAGCGTAGGTATCTTCTCCAAGATTCCCTGATTGGGATGTGCAGGTACGTTTCTTTTAAATCTAGTGTTGCCAACCAGGCATCTTTGCCTAGCATAGGAAGTAATTGGTGGAGTCAGCATCTTGAATTTTGGAATCTCCAAAAAGTTGTTTAGAGTAGACAGGTCCAGGATAGGATGCCATGAATTGTCTTTTCTAGGTACCAGGAAAAGTCTCGAGTAGAAACCTTGTCCCTTTTCCTTTTCTGGTACCAGTTGAATAGCCCCCATGCTTAAGAGAGAAAGTACTTGTTTTTGGGCCTCTGCCCACTGATTTGGGGGTAGGTCCGGCCACCCACTTGGTGTTGGCAACGTGTGGATGTGAAATCTGTATCCCTGGGACACTATATTTAAAACCCATTTGTCCTGGGTAATGAGTTCCCAATTCTTTGCATGAAGAGCAATCTTTCCCCCCAAAGGGGCAGTCAGTTGATAAGTGCTTGGAAATTTTAAAAAGAAGTCATTGAAACAGTTTACCATAGGGGGGAGTCTTATTATTCCCAGACTTGGAAGTGGAGGCCCCCCCACTACTTAGTTCTGTGAGTCCCCTGGGACTGAAACCTGGGTTTTTGCTGTGTCTGGGTTTGGCTTGAGAAGACTTGGAAGGGGCTGGAAAGGATCAATTCTTAGATGGCCAGTGCCTACTAAATCTAGGAGGCTGAACTTGCAAAAAATCTTTAACAGTTTGCATAGATTTAGCTTTATATTCCATCTTTTTAAGAACTTCCTCAGCCTTGTTGCCAAACAGGCGGTCCTGATTTAAAGGAGCATCCAACAATTTAGCTTTAACATGATCAGTCAAAGATTGCTCCTTAAGCCAAGCATGCCTTCTGATAACAGACCCAGTAACAGCAGCCCTGCAAGATGCCTCTAATGAATCAAAACCACATTGCAAAGTATGTTTTCCATCTTGTTCGGCAGAATGCATTAAATCCTGTAATTCTTATTTTCCACACAGTCAGGAATCAACATAATTTTCTGTTTAAGCAGTTCAGTAACATGTTGCTGATATTTTAACATATGAAACTGGCAGTTTAAAGCCCTAAAGGCCAAGGTTGCAGAAGTGTAAACCTTCTTACCCCATCTATCCAGCGCCCTGGAGTCTCTATCAGAAGGGGTAGGATTTTTAGCAGTAGAAGCCTTAATGCCCTTGGGCCCCTGTGAAATAGTCTCTGGATCTGCAATAGGATTTTTGAAAAGGAACTTGTGGGACTCAGGGACCCTGTAGTATCTATCAGGTTTTCTGGGAGCAGGAGGCAGGGAATCAGGGGCCAAACTAGATTCCGAGAAAGCATCATCGACAATGTCTAGTACAGGAGGAATAGCTAAAGGCCTATGCTGAGGTAGGAGAAGGAAATCCCTAAGCCTCTTTTTTGAATCAGAAAAATCCTGGCTTTCCCAGTGGAAATGCTCCCTTAGAGTTTGTAAGGTTTCCCCAAAAGAAAAATCCTAAGGAGGGAAAGCAGAGGGAATAGAATCCTCTGCATCAGACTCCTCATAAGTAGGTAAGGGCAAATCAGATCATCAGAAGAGTCAGAAAAAACAGAATCCTGATTAGAAGATTCATAATCAACTTCAGTCCTAGGCCTCTTATAAGGGGGGGGGGGTTGGCTACCCCTGATTAGAGTTATTAGATCTGCAGCCATTCTTATAATTTGTTTTTTAGGCATAGAGGCCTGAGCATGTGGCCTGGGCATCTTTTTTTAGACATGGATCAGGATTTAGGCCTAAGTAAAGAAGGAGGTGTCGGTTTAATATGCAAGTCTGTAGGCTTGAATACACCCTCAGAAGCCAGTGCCTGCACAGCGGCTCCGGACCTATCCAAGGTAGAGACATCCGCGGGTTCCATAGTTGAAGCATCTCGCAGCATACCGGACTTCGAATGGGTCTCAGTAGAGGCCTGCGAATCAGAAGTAGCGGGTATCAGGGGCTGCAAAAGCACTTCATTGAGTACCGGCGAACTGGCGACTGGCTTAGGAGAAGCGTCGTCAGCAGTTTTGGACCTTGGCGGCCTGTCTCTGTCGTTATCTTTGCATTTTTTCAGAATCCCAGTAGCCGGATGGCTAACCGATGACATTTCTGGATAATTAAACCGAGAACCGAAATATTTAGAAGCGAAAATATACCGACGACAAATAGTGCGCTGATTAAATAAAGCACAAAACCAACAGCAAGGTACATTGTGGTCAGGGCCTAGGCAAGGAATACAGTACGAATGAAAATCTTTATGAGGTATTTGCTTTCCACAAGTAATGCAATTATTATCTTTTACTGCCATCGGTAAGGAGCAAGAAAAAGTTTGCCCAACGAGGTACTTAGCTTTAGTTGAAGACTTTGGTTCTGAAACTCGAAAATGAAAATTTCAGGAGTCGGCCGACCGGCACTTGCAAACTGCTTCTGCTTTGGGCACCGCACGGCAAGAAAGACTGATGTAATGGCATTGGCTGCATGTTTTATACCCCTGACGACCTGACGTCATGGAAGAAGGGACAGCAACTGATGCAGGACCCAAGATTTTGTTAATCAGGCCGACTGAGGGCTACCTGCAAGCAGATAACCCAAATGTAATGACTGCAACAGTGAAACATGAAGAACATCCTGATAATCTAATGCCCTAAGATCACAAACTAATAACTGAAAACTTTTTACAGAATGTTCCAAGGCTGCATTCAGAAATTAAGTTACGTATGGCAGGCTAAGATATAGACTTACTGTAAGTAGCTAACTTGATTCAAAAACAAAGCCACGTGTTGCAGCTTGATAAGGAGTAATCCTTAAAGTCTTCATCTTAAAATAATAAGCCCACATAGTGTTGTTAATCCAGGTAAAACACAGCTGAGTGGCAGTCCAATAAAACAGTGAATAATCAATGCTAAATTCCAAAACCGAACTTTAAAAAAATATATACATATATAAAACCATCAAGAAATGGTCAAGCACTTTCGTCTTAATACATTGGACTTCATCAGAACCATTTCAACATATTACAATGCACATTAAATAGTTTAAAATCATTTGACTTCAATTAAAAATATTACTTATTTTTAAAGGTAACTCATCCATAAAATGATAATATTAAAAAAATAAAATTAACAAATCTATTAATCTTATGTTTTTGTATTTTATATTTTTATATTTTTATAATTTATAAAACAGCTGTCTTCTTCCTTAAAGTAGAAGTAACAGAGGCATGTTCATTAATACCTGGTATCTCTGTGGCATTCAGCCTGAGCTGCCACTTTAATTCAGATTCTTCAACTCTGTTCTCCCAAAAATCTCCCTTTTCATCCTTTTTAACTTTTTCTGTTATGTCAAATAAGAACCTATTACCCTGACCACAAGTGTTTAAAAATGGCATTGTTGTCATCCTGATACTTAATGGCATATAAATGTTCATAAATATGTTTACGCACACTCCTGATAGTTTTACCAATATAGAAATAATTACAAATTTGACAAATAGCAATAAAGACTAGCCCAATGCTGCTGCACAATCTATACACCTAAAAATAACTAGTAAAGGTTCCCCAATAAAAACTTATCTGCCTTGCAAAATATAATTGTAGTAGTTACACATACCACACCTTTTTGTATCCCCCTATCTGTTTGAGCTGGCATGATAGGGTGTTCAAAATAATATTTTAAGTTGTACCCAGTTTTAAATACAAAGCAAGGCTTTTGACCAAGTATATTAATGAAATCTACATTGTTCTTATAAATAACCCAATTCTTAGTCAAAATTTCTCTCAATATTTGACTCATAACACCAAACTGAATAGCCATAGAATTTGAAAAAAGAGTTAGCCTGTGATTGCATCCTAAAATTGTGAACCTAGTAGGGGTTATATATCTAGTACCCCATCCTTACAAAATCTCATCCCTTATTTTAAACAGTAATTCTTCTGGGTATACTCTTTCCAAAAACATTGTAATTAAGTTACACAGTTCTTCCGTAAATAAAGAAATCTTTGAACACATTCTCACTGCTTTCACTGTTTTCCCCTTAACTATATTCCTTTTAATATATAAGGGGTGATAACTCTTGAAATCCAAGTAACTATTTTAAAAGGTTGGTTTCCTATGTAATCTATAATCAAATTTTTGTTGAATCCCTGCTTTGAAAATAGTTACATCCAAGTAATCTATAGCCTCATCAGAATGTGTATAAGTAAATAAAAAAAAAAGAGTTGTTAATAATATACACAAATCATTCGCTTTCTCTTTTGGTCTTTTGCCAAAGATTGAAGACGTTGTCCAAACATCTTAAAAACAAATACCAATGCTCCTGAAATCCTAAGGTAACTTATATTTTTTCTCCTATGCATACATGACAAAGTTGGCGTATAGCAGGGTACAATTGGCATCCATAGCGATGCCTTTCACTTGCCAAAAATATTCATTCTCAAACACCATAAAATTATTACTTAAAATAATTTCCATTGTTCCATAATAAAGTTTGTCAATGTAGTATTCAAAGTTGTCAAATCTTGAATTGCTTCTTGAAACAATTCTAAACATTCCCTGTGTGGAATAGAGGAAAAAAGGTCCACCACATCTATTGTAGTGAAACCAACCTCATCTGTATAAAGATCCTGCTTGATCTTCTGCAAAAAAGTTGCAAGAGTCCTTTAAAAGGTACTCAATAGATCTAATGAAATTTAGATCAATCTATTCACAAACACAGCTAGATGGTAGGTCATACTATTCTGTGCAGCAACAATAAGCCTATATGGTGTTTTTTAACATTTTTGTGCACCTTCGGTATACTAAAAAAGAGGGGATAGTGGGGTGATGGTTGACCAAAAACTTAAATGTATCTTCATTAATCACCCCTCGATACAAGTGTCCTCCAAAACCAATTGTATTTTCCTATGTGTGACACTAATGTAGTGTCTGGAAACTGTTTCATATCTTTCTGTGTCAAGTACCATTGACAGCATATCACAGTTGTAGTCAACCTTCTTCACCATCACCATCCCCCCCCCCCCCTTATCAGGTTTATTATCCACAGGGGATTGTTGCTTCTCAATTAATGTAAAAGAGTTATCTCCTCCTTGGTCAAATTGTAAAACTTCTTCTTTTGTCTAAAAAAAGATTGATATGTATCTTGAACACACACTGTCTCGTAGTTTGCTATAATGGGGTGCAAGGATGGGTTAAACATGCTTTTTTCTTAAAACTCTTATTATGTAATTCATGGTGAATGTTATGATCTTTAAATAAAATCTACAAGTTTGACTTTCTGGTGAACAATTTGAATACAGTTAATGTGTCAGCCATGTCAGCTCTCCTTGAAGGGACAAATTTAAATCACTTTTTGAAAAGTGAAAAGTGGGTTTTGGTAAGACAAATTTCAGTATAAATGAATATATTAAACCCTTCTAGGCTCAACATTTTACAGTCCAAAGCTGACATTATTTTATCACTTTTTTCTAAATCTCCTAATGGTTGCTCCTGCTGTTCCTTCTCCAAAAGTGTCCGCTCCCCTTGTTCTTCACTCCCTTTGGGGTATAAGGGTGTTCTAAAAAACTTCTCTGTTTGTTTTTATTAGAGATCCTTTCAGATCTCCTTCATTTTGAATGTTCCTGCTGAAACGCTTCATCATCCACCTGGTTATTGGCCCCGTGGCTATTTATCATACCCACCCTGATTCCATGGATTATAACCACCTGTTGTCCCCATAGTGGTTCACCTTTCCTGTGTAACCTCACTTGTGTCCTTGGTACTAAATAAGCTTTTGGTAAAGGATATGCCATGTTCTTATTTATAGTGAATTTTGTCCCTATACAATTTCCTCTGTTTCCTTTCCATATTAATTTTGGCCTGCTGTTCCACCCTATCAAAAATATTGTCATACCTTTCAATAAAGTTACCAAACAAAGCAACAGAAGAAATGTCATTATTAAACTTATTGGCTTTATCCAAAATTTTGTTAATTTTACTATTATTCAGTCTTATAATAAACTGCATTAGTTCAATACCATGTCTATCAAACATGGCTAAGAGTTCTTCCAAGTCTGAATGTCCCAAAAATAATCCGTTGGAGAACTTGAACATTCTCATTCCCCTTTTCCTCCTAATACTCAGCCAAATAGGCATTATCACACTGCAGGTCATACCTTCAAAAGTATGTTTTCCAGTTCATTAAGTTTTGCTTGAAATTTCTTAGGTGTTAAAGGTCCAAAATCGGAAAACAATAATTTGGCATTTAACCAACTCTGCTGAAAACAGTTTTCTGATTCATTCGGGCCCTTTTCTAATGATCATTGGCCACAAGGAATGAAATCCTGTGAAAATGAATTAGTATCTATGTAGAATACCCTCGGATATTTGTTCCTATTTAAAACATTGCTTGTGTGACATAAAACACCTTGCAACCTTCAAGCAAAAGGTACTAGGAGTTTGAGTCCATCCAGAGAAGTTTGAAGCTGACCAAGCTGTTGTGTAAAAATTTTCAACAGTCGTGTTGGTTCACCTTCACCACTGTTATTGTATTTACTGGTGACTGCAGCAGCATTTCTATAGACTTGCAAAGAACACGCTCCAGGGGTTGAATCCATAATTAAAAAATAATAGTCAGCAGGATAAGTGGGAATTCAGTTAAAGTACCAAAACAGGTAATACAACTACCTCACTGAAAACACAACTAGAACCAGAAAAACAGCACGTATACATGTGGCAAACCTCCAAACAGTGAAAATAACAAGCCTACTTAGTGATGTAATCCAAGTAAAAATCAGCTCAGTGGCACTCTTCTTTGAAAATAGTTTCGGCAAAGTGTGGTTCAATTATATCAAGAGTAGACCCGTATATATATATATATATATATATATAATTATATATATTAGATATAAATATATATATATATATATATATAGATATAAATATATATATATATATATATATATATATATATATATATATATATGTGTGTGTGTGTGTGTCTGTGTGTGTGTATAGATAGATACAGATATAGATATATGCATATGGTGATAGACATCACTGTTTCTAAAATGCATCAACAAAGAGGAGATGTAGAGAAAGAATAAAAATGCTATTAATGGCAAGAAGAAGACTGCCTCCATTCCAAAGGCAGTAAAACATTCCAGCTGTAGTCAAGCCCTACATAATACAAACCATCACGGACTGAAAGAAACAGGGGGTAGGAGTAAAAGGCAATTCCTCCCACAGTAGTCTGATTTGGCCTATGAAGAAAAAAAAAACAGAACATGGTGTTTAATATTGACTTATACTTAGTAAATTAGCATACTCCACAGACAGTCCATTTAGTGATTGTCATCCCTGATTTGATGATTCGTCTCTGAAGTGATGGTAAGACATTCATCTACTTGGATATAGTAACCGACTTTTTCCTGCATGTATAATACCTGAAGCTCCTCTCAAATTTGTTTCATATTTGACAACCAGCAGTATTTTATATAAGGGCTACCACAAGAATTCCAGAGTTCCTCAATACATTTTTATTATACTCTGGCACACGTTTTTGAGGCTTTAAACCTCGGAGATCAGATATTACAATATGTACATGATATACCTGTTCGGAAAGAAGGCTACAAGCAGCATTTGAATGTGTTATTTAAAGTGTATTAGGCATTGCTGGATGCAGGGCTAACGTTGAATCTAGACAAGGTATAATTGGCAAGGTAGCAAGTTCAGTTACTGGGTATGTTGATTTTAGCTAAAGGAAGACAGCTGTTTGTGGCATGAGTCCAAGAAATTCTATTGACCATAGTACTGAATATGATGATCAATTAAAATTTGTAGACTTGGTTAATTTTCATAAAAATGTTAAAGATTATTCAGCACTAGTAAAGTCTTTGTATACCTCGTTAAAAGGACTTAATTCAGGATATAATGAAATGGGGAGGACAGTGGAAATAATAAGTTATTTTTAAAATGTGGAAAGAATATTGTCAAAGGCAGCCTTGTTGATTGTCCCTGGCAATAGTCAGGCATTTTATGTTCAAGTTCATGTTTCAGACAATGCTACACTGGCTGCTTCTGGGGCAGTGGCCAAAGGGTCACAAGAGAACATGTTCACAGCTATATTCTCTAGGTTATTTTAGCCATTTACTTACTCCAGCAGAGGAGGGGTACTTTAATCATATGAAACATGTTTTAAAGGTTCAAATGACACTTGACCAGACAAACATATGGTAGGATTTATGACAGTGGTTATACAGACTCCACTTAACTATTATAAAGCTACTCCTTATAAACACACACAGAAGGATTCCTCTGAAGGTCCAGCAAAATGATCGGTAAAGAGAGAAACATAGAAGTAAAAGTAGAAATCAAATACAGTTTAGCACAACTAAGGCAGTCTGAAGGGTAGAGTCATGACTGTACTGCAAAACAAAGTAATGCAACCACTTGTCCCTTTTTTGTCCAGTTTCAGTTCATCTATCTCTTATGTCTATATTTATGATGCTCAATATTGACATGAGAAAAAGTTTGCAAATATGTATATTATTAACATCTCACAATGGTCAACTGCCCATCTAGCAGATGGGCATTAAAGACTGCACAGGCAGATTTTGTAAGTCCATTTCCACCCACAAAAGGATGTTTAAGACATATTATAGTGGCTGTAGATGCATTTTCTCAATGATTAAAGGTAATGCCAACAAAGGAAGCTACATCAAAAACAACATATAGCGGCTTGCTATAGACCAAGCCCTGTTTATCTGGAGGTTCCTGGTATTATTGTAATGTGATAATGAACCACATATTCTAAGCTGGATTTTGAAAGGGATGTGTAATTTAACTAGAAATACAGCAGAAATTGCATGTAATATGACATGAGAAAGAACAGGGATTGCTGAACGGATGAGTAGCATATCAAAGGAATATGTTTTTAAAATGTGTAAACAGAAGAAAAATATTACTTTACAGCAGTTCCTGGGGATTTAATGGAAGTTATAGTCTGAAATTACCACTCTGTCTCCTTTTGAATTAATGGTAGGCCAGCAAATGCTTTTACATTTCAAACATGAAAACCGCATACCTATTGCCTCCCTGGAATATCTAAAGGCCAGTATTTCAGTTACAAGTTCTAGATCAAGCACATATACTGCAAAAATATGTACACAAAATAAGGAAAGGTCTGCAAAAGGACACTAGAGTCTACACCACAAGAGTTAAAAAGCCAAATTTAAAACTGGAACACAAGTAATGGTAAAAAATTAATGAAAGTCATGCAGCTGGAAATTAAACTAGTGGGAGCTTTTGTAATCTGTAAGAATTTAGTACAAAAGTGGTGCTAAATGGTATAATCATAAAAGGGACACTATAGAAATATCAGTACATGTGAGCGGAGCAAATTGGTCCTTAAAATAATGTTTACAATACTATTTTTCAGTTTCAGTATGAGTCAGTGCTTTGGAAGTACAGAGTTTATATTCGAAGGACTGAGTTTATATCTGAAGGACTGACAGTATATTTTTCAGCAAAAATGGTACTGAAACCTTGAGATGTTTTAATTCAATTTGTGAAGCTGCCATCAAATAAACAAGCAAAAAAGTAATCACCAGCACCTCAGAAGGAGACGTGCTTTTCTCTCCATGGGTTATGTTGCTGCTCGGGACATCTGTTTTTGCATCACTGCAGCTTCTACTTTTTACAGTCTCCTCTGTACAGCCTATGTGGATAAGTCTATATATCTAGGTATTTTTATATCGTACCTTAGACCATGAGTTTCTGTGTCCTCTCCTGCTTGGATACAAAGATGCACAAGTATGGAGTGAACCCAGGAGAGTCACCAGTGTTGCTTGCAGCGGTTAACTTGTAAAGGTAAGTTGCCCTATTTGGGAATTTTTGAAGGCTGAATCTGCTATGAGGTGCAGCTTCTTGGAAGAATCCCACCCTGGGCTCAAGGGTGAATGCATATGTCAAAATCATGTATATAACTATTTAAGAAAACAAACAGCAAAACTGCTTAATGATGTCTCAGCTCTGACTAATCATTCCTCATTAGCTGTAGCCTGTAAGGCATTACAAATTCA
This sequence comes from Protopterus annectens, assembly GCF_019279795.1. Taxonomy (NCBI): domain Eukaryota; kingdom Metazoa; phylum Chordata; order Ceratodontiformes; family Protopteridae; genus Protopterus; species Protopterus annectens. The sequence continues at coordinate 460,217,238 of NC_056744.1, read as the reverse complement.
AATCTACTATTGCAGGCTTTATTTAATCATCATTGTCCATGGGAAATGGATAGAAATTGGAATGGCATCACAGATTTTGGAAAAAAAAATAACAAAATCCTTGGTTACATAGTAGAGGGAATGTTTTCAGATATGTTGCCATTAAAAGTTAATACAGACTAAACTAATTGTATCACTCACAAGTATTTGTGAACAAAGACATTTCCTAATATGGTACTTATCTCGTCCTGAGCTCTGAAGCAGACTGAGTCATTCCAGACAGCAGACTCTATACATGCTTGGAGAGCGAAGGGTTCTAAGCTCATGAAGTCAAACCAGATATCTGAGACTCAGATTCAAAAAGCCTCAGTTGTTACGACTACTGTAACAGTGATGTAAATGAGGAACATCATTACTAATAATGATGAAACAGAATAAAGGTAAAATTCAAAAATTATTTACTTATGCCTTCTTGACTGGGTTCGTCCGACTAGGCCAACATTCTCTTTTCACGGGACATGCAAAGTAGTGTTCATACTGACAAGGAGAAATTTGGTCAGAGTACTGGGGAACTTCCCCTAATGTCTAGAGCTGCTAGATGGTGCTGGAGGGCTGCTACAGCAGTAAAATTGCCCTGTGTTATACAGTGGATTAAAACCTAAAAATTCTAAGTGGCAAGAAGTGTATGAAAACTATAACATATGTAATGTAGCTATGACAAAGCAAGGCATTAGGTGAAAACAGGCTGGCATGAAGAGTACATCAATTTTAGAGTGTGGATGCATCAGTTGTGCAGAGCAGAATTTGTGAGGGGTCAAGCAAGAAGTGCCAAGGTTAAAGGTTATGATGCCTGCATCAGAACTAAAACTATTGTTAAGAAGTAAGAAACCTGTGTTTGAAGATGTGCAATTAAAATCCAAAGCGATGGCACAGAGATTGTAATAATGGATAGTGCTACCAGACAAGATAAAAGAATTGCACAGGCAACAGCTGGTTTTCTTGATTAACAAATTGCCATAAATTATATAAAAGGCACAGCATTCTCTGTTAAAGAAGGTATATGTGGCACTATTAAAGATACTAGTTATTTTAGTGTATCTGTTGATATTATAGCTGAAATAGGAAACTTCAAAACCGAGATGATATCTTGTTTTAGCCAATGAAACAGACAGAATATTTCTTTTAGCCAGTGAAACAGAGAGGAAAACTTGTTTTGCCAATTAAACAGACATGGTATTTGTATTAGCTAATAAAACAGAGAGGATATTATGTTTTAGCCAAATATACAGTTAAAAGATTTCAGCAACCAGAGATGCTTGTCATCTTCCTAAAGAACCTGTGAAGACCTCAGTTTCAGGAAGGCAATGTAGTCCTCTCCTGTCAAGTTCATAGATTCATAGGTTCATAGGTGTGTACTAGGCTAATGGCTCTGGAGCCTTTACAAGCCTACCCCATAGGATTACCCTGGCATTGTGCACCCGACCTTAGTTCCCAGTGCCTCTGTTGAGTAGAGCCACTGGAGTGATCCCTGGGGTGAATTTTTATTTCCCATCCACTCATCAAGATTTGAGGCACACCGCTTGACATAACTGGGAAGTCTATTCCATAGCATGGGCAGTCTTTGGGTTATGAACCTGTTCCTCCAGCTTGTTCTGTTGATTATGTTAATGAGGTTGAGGTCTCTGGTGCTTGTAGTGTGGAGGGATTGAAATTTCTTTAGATGTAGCATTTCTAACAGAACTGGATCAGACATGGCTTTGTAAGTCAAGCAGAGATCGCCTCTAAGTAGGCGATATGAGACAGAGAATAGTTTGTGTTTTTTAGTCTGTCCATATAGGACAAGTGTTTAAGGCCTAGGATCTACTTTGTGAGGTACTTTTGCGGCCTCTCCAGTTATTGCAGGTGTCTAGTGAGGTACATGCCAAATGGGGCATTGTACTTGATGACTGGCCTAATGAGGGAAGAGTAGAGGGAGACAATGACCTCTTTCTTCCTGGATGCAAAACCCTTAGTAATGAGATGTGCCACATAGAAGGACTTTCTGACCACAGTGGCAATGTGGTGATCAAAAGAGACGTTGCTGTCAACCTGTGTTCCAAATCTCTTATGACGCCTTCTGTGTTCAGTGGACTACCATCGATGTGGTAATTCATGGGAACTGGGTTTTTCCCAAAGGGGATGACGACACATTTTTTGGCATTGAGCTTAAGGCCATGGTTCTGACACCATTCGTTGGTCTCATTGAGGCCTTTCTGTAGGATGTCAACATCACTTGGAGAGTTAATTATGGCTACCAACTTGCAATCGTCTGTGAACTTTGCCAGCCAGAGTCTATTCATGTTGGTCTGGACTTCAGAGAAGTAGATACCAAATAGGAGAGGACCCAGGATCGAACCCTATGGGACTCCACTCATGACTGGTTGGCAGTCTGACTTGGAGTCAGCTACTTTCACACTGTGGGTTCTATCTGTGAGCCAGTTTGCAACAAATACAGGGGTTGATGCCTAGCTTAGTGAGTTTTTCTATGATTCCTGAATGGGGAATGGTATCAAAGGCCTTGGCCAGATTAAGGTAGGCTATATGAACCACCTTGCCTTCATCCACAGCTCTGGTGACTGACTCAAAGAAGTCGACCAGGTTGAGCAGGCATGATCTACCCTTCACAAAATCAAACTGTGTGGGATCCAGAGTTTGGAGATTCCCTATATCCTTGTTTATTAGGTCCATGATGATGTGCTCCATAGCTTTGCATATCAGACTTGTCAGGCTAATGGGGTGATAATTCCCAGGGTCTGTAGTTGCTCCTCCTTTGTGGAGGGGGTTAAAGTTAAAGATAATTTAACTATACAACAAAAGATATATAACAGAAATACAAGGACCTGGGGATTTAAGGTAGGACAGGTGTTAGTTTTGGCTCCATCATTAATGTTTGGATAAATGACAGGGTCTATTTGAAATAATAGAAAAAAATGAATCACATAAGGTAAATGCCACCCTACCTAAGCCGTAGAAATAATTTCTAACTAAGAAAGGTTCTGTTAGGGAATAAGGAAGTGTTTTCAATGCTGCCTGTCAGATAAATATGAATCAAAACAATGGTGAAAATATATCAGGGAAAATGTTAGCTTCAAACCCTATAGAATATCAAATCTACAGAGAAATGTAGTACAGGAAATCAGAAAGGAAATGGCTTAAAACAGATGTGGCCTCACAAAATGAGTGCAGCAAACCAGAGTCAGTTCCCAAACCTAAGGGAACAAATGAGAGATCTGAAGATTGTGGGAAGCACAACAGCATTCCCAAAGGTGACAATAGCCCAGTTCAAGGACTGGAAAAACTAGAAGATAGAGTGAATAAGGCAAAAATCTTAACTGCACCAAATGGGCTACAACTGTACAAAGGTATAGTATTGCATTGGCTGGCTAGACCTACCACAGAGTAGATGGCCTGTTTCAAGCACACAGATTATCCAACAGGCATGAAACTGATGATTTAGAACTACAGGGTCAACTGTAGTACAGTTTAGTGGTTCTCATGTCACCAAACAATGTACAAAAAGTTGTATAAATAATGTCTGGTGCAGTGTTATAAAAAGCTCTTTGTATGTAAATAATGGCTATACTAGTCCTATATATAGTTAATTGAAAATAGAATGAGTTTTCTTTAAATGAGTAGTCATTTTAAATTGCACTGGTTTCTTTAAGAAAAGAAATATTATGTTAATCAGGCCAGGATAGTTAGGAAGCTAGTGAATATAAGATAAAAAGAGGACTGAAGGAAAGCCAACCATAGAGTTTGCTTTGTGGAAAGGGATTTGGTGTCCAGGGCAGTGGAATTCAGAGAGATATTTAAAGATTTAGAAGGAGAAAGTAGAAACTGTTCCTAGCAGAGGAATCCAGAGAGAGAGACAGAGACATACCAACAAAGACTGTTTCTCAGAAGTATAAGACTGACCTTAAGACTGAGTTAAAGCTATTTGCAGTACTTTTACTTAAACTACAAGGCTTTGTTTTTGATTGGTAGGACTTGTATTTTATTTTGCACACATACAATACACTTTATTTTTATAAGTCTGGTAGTATCAGCTGCTTTCAGTACTGCACTGGCTATTGAATTTACTTTGCAAAATATAGCCTCACGGTTTTGCCACTTTTCATTTTTTACAGAAACTTACCACATTGGCGTTTCATCAGAACACACCATGAAAACAAGTACAGCCATCTCTCCAATGCATATGCAAACTACTTTTGCACAGCAGAATGACATTTTATCCTCATGTTGCAAGAATCTACTTTTCTGACATATCTAAAAAAGTCTCCTGTTTGCACTTCATTGTAAAACGATTATGCTGAAGTTTTGGGCAAAACTGTGTTTATAACTCTTAAGTTATAAGTTGTCACTTAATGCAATAAATGTAGGCATTTACTTGTAACAGTTTTCAAAGTCATCACCTCAAAACAGAAGATACAGCCATTTCTTTACTATGTTACATGACTGTGACATTTGGATTTTTTTTTTTTTTAGATCCAGAACAAACTGCTTCCCTGAACAGTAAAATGACATTTTTTGCATATGCCCTGCAGATCACATTCAGATCCACTGAAAATACCTTTGTACTTCATGGCCAGAGTAGATGCGAATGACTTTAGCTATAAACGTTGACAGTGGCCACATATATGATCATACATTTAGTTTTAATGTGTGAGTGACTATAGCTATAAATGTTGACAGTGGCCACATATATGATCATACATTTAGTTTTAATGTGTGAGTGACTTTAGCTATAAATGTTGACAGTGGCCACATATATGATCATACATTTATTTTTAATGATGCAAGCTCTGCTGTTGCAACTAACTGACATCTGTAGATGGGGTTTCATAATATGTGGATCATTACTTCTTTTATAGATGTTGGGATGTATCTTATTTTGTGTTCTCATAAACAACTCTCTCTTTCAAGGGATGATACTTACAAACGCACTAGTAATTTTCTAGTGAATTACTGTTTTGATTTTCACTGATTCAATGTTCACACTTCATTATATTGTGCACCATGACTTTAACCATTATTGTTGTAAATTCTTGGCGCTGTAACCCAGATTACTACGTCAACATGCTGCTAGCAAGTTTCAGCCTATAGTTCAGAGTTCAATCCCTCATCATATTGTACTTATAGACTGAATATTGACCAAATCGCTTAAGAACTCAATTTTGCTGGGAAGTTGGTGAAAACAGGCATTTCCAACTCAAAGTGCTGTATAAAAAGTAAATAAATGAAAAGTCTAATATTCAAAAGTGGTTATTATTTATCTTGTATTTACATGCAATAATGCATACAAGGAATATATCATAATTTAATGTTGCATCCCCATTCAGCTTGGATGATTTACAAAAGCTTTAGGTTAGGCTAGAGGACTGTATTAAAATACCCAAGGAATTTTAATAGATAAACGTACGTCATATTTTATCTTTCTCACTTGTTGCTCACTTTTCAATTCTATGTACTTTATTTTGCTGGGAGGAGTCAGATGAATCAGTGACATAAACCTTCTAACATAATGAAAAGTGAAAACAAAACTCTGTTTTGCTTAGTTAGTAGCCCACCCAGAATTGCAAAGCAGCCAAAAAAGTCCTGCTTTTATTTATTGATCCAGAGTACATTTGCCATTCTTAATAATCAAGTGTTGGAAAAACTGAATCAAACCCACTAAGAAGATTCCTTATCTAGTCATTACTATAATAACAGCAGCTTTGTGGAAGATGAAGTCAGCTTGCTAGTTTCTTTTTTCTTTTCTTGGCATTTTCTTGTCACTTCAGCATCTGAAGAAATTGTTTTTATCCTACATGTATATCAGATGACTTCATGTTGTGATTTAAATATAGATCCATTTATAATGGCTCCATGTAATTTAACAGTTGCAATTTTTGTATGTGTTTTACTGTTTAATGAAATAAACCTGCTTTATGTGTCAAAGTAGCTGCTAACATGCTTGGCCAGCTTCAAGAGGTATGCATTAGGAGGATATGGCAGGTATGCATTAGGAGGATATGGCAGGTATGCATTGCGTGGATATGGCAGGTATGCATTAGGAGGTTATGCAGGTATGCATTGTGAGAATATGGCAGGTATGCATTGCGAGGATATGGCAGGTATGCATTAGGAGGATATGGTAGGTTTGCATTGCAGGGATATAGCAGGTGTGCATTGCGAGGATATGGCAGGTATGCATTGCAAGGATATGGCAGGTATGCATTGTGAGGATATGGCAGGTATGCATTGTGAGGATATGGCAGATATGCATTAGGAGGATATGGCAGGTATGCATTAGGAGGGTATGGCAGGTGTGCGTTGCAAGGATATAACAGGTATGCATTGCAGGGATATAGCAGGTATGCATTGCGAGGCTATGGCAGGTATGCATTGCGAGATTATATCAGGTATGCATTGTCAGGATATGGCAGGTATGCATTGTCAGGATATGGCAGATATGCATTAGGAGGATATGGCAGATATGCATTAGGAGGATATGGCAGATATGCATTAGGAGGATATGTCAGGTATGCATTAGGAGGGTATGGCAGGTGTGCATTGCAAGGATATAAGAGGTATGCATTGCAGGGATATAGCAGGTATGCATTGCGAGGATATAGCAGGTATGCATTAGGAGGATATGGCAGGTATGCATTGTGAGGATATGGGATGAAATCTTAGTTTGTCTGCATATTGTTTTGGCATCAGTACTATTCAGTCTTTGTCATATACCAACGAATACACACAGCTAAATACATATTTTGTAGCTGTAACTGTGCATTATCAGAAAAAAGCTGCACTTGTGTTTTACTTTTGTAATGCAAAGGGATATATATTTCTAATTTCTCTGTTAAAGTATATGGATACATTTTTATAAAAATAAGACGCATTTAACCAAAACTTGTCTCCATTTATCACCTGAAAATACAAGCAAGCAGCACAATTTAATCAAGGTTAGACAATTTATAAATGAAAATTGTAGAATTCAAAATTGCAGTTATTCATCTATTCCCTTCAGTGACCATATCCCATTAACCTTCCAGTTTTAAAAGAAAATAAATCTTAGCGCAGTGACAGAAAAAGAAAAAAAGGAAACAAAAATGAGAGAAAACAAGTTCATAAGGGTTGTGGGTACTGTAATAATTAATACTGATTTCAGTTACTTTAATAATTTAACAGGTCACACAAATGGCAGATAATTTAACAAACCATTTAACAATGTATGTAGGAAATTTATCAATTTAACACTTAATGATGGCTGCGGGGCTCTTACCATTATAACATTTATCAATAGCTTTTGGCCAGTTAACATTGATCGGTGTGTTGGGTTATTCAACAGTTTAATATCACAGCAATGTCTAAAGGCATAAAAAGTTATTTAGCAATGGCTGCATATAATGTAAAACACTTTATTTGCCTTGGTTACAGGCTATTTAATGCATTAACCTTATAGTGTTGCTCACCTGTCAGAGTCATTTATGTAATTAATCTTCCTCAGGCTAGAAAAAGTGTTTTTCTTGTTCATATTACTTTGCTTAATAGATGCATGTAAACTACTTTTCAGACAGCCCGTTTGGAAAAGCCTTCAGACTTCATAATTTCTTACTATGTGATTCTGTTGTTGCAAAGATAAGTCACTCAACCTATACCAGTGAGTTAAGAATGCAGCAGGAATAATACCTCATCCCTTTGTTATTCATCAGGCAGTGTTGCCCAGTATGATTTCAGTTCCATCCTCAACATTTGGGTTTCAATATCCCCACAATGTCACACCCTAAAGATCTGGATCTTCATTTCCATTGACAGCTATTATCTTTAGTTGTCATCAGATGTTTCTACACTCCACTCCACTTAATGAGATGTTTACTGACTGTTCAGGTTTGAAACTAGGTTCTCTACAGTCTTCTGTTCTGTCACTTTATTATAGTAGCATAGTGCAATTATTTATTTTTATAACTTGCTTATTTGTTTTTTTTTTCTATTCTCTCTCTTCTCTCATATCCCATAGAAATGAGCTAATGTATGTTTCCTTTCATATATGGCCTGCCAGACTCACAAATACTATCCGCTGTCTCATTGTCACCTCCAGTTTGTGGTTGTTTCCACACTGATTTGCTTAATCAAATATTTTCATAGCCTTCTGTTACTAATGCTATTAAAAGTAAATTTAGCTGGAAACACATCACCATCATTTTTCATATGTCTGCTCCATTTCTTGTACTGCCCCCAACACTTTTGACTTAGTGCTTTTGTCATATTATTGATTCATTTAAAATCATTGTACCAGACTCTAAATAACTTTCCAGCTGAACTCTGCAACTGTCCTTCCACCTTCCTGTCATGTTTCCACTGTTCCCTATTTCTAACTGATGCAGTCTCTTACTGGCTTTACAGATTATTACCTGTTAACCAACTTATTTTTCTTTTTTTATTTTCACTTCAGCCAGTTTATCTCCCACTACTGCTTCAGTAAACCCATGCAATCCCCCCTGACCTTCTCTATAGTCACCCTTTGAATTACAAAAGCAAGGAAGTAACTGGCTACAAGAACAAGGACAAAAACAGCTCGCCACGCATCAGAACAGATGCATGGCTCAGGAAAAACTCTAAAGAATGGGAAATAAAAATTGTTGGGCAATAAAACAAAAGGCTATTTAAAAAAGACAGTAAAGGCAAAAAATTGTTGTATAAATGATAAATACATTTCACACAAGTTTTCATACTATGATAAATGTATGCATCGATACACATATTATCTTTATTTCACATTCCCCAAAGTGCTTCCTGAGTTCGGTATTTGTTTTACTCCATTCTTTAAATTACTCACATTTTTATTTGTGAATCAATAGCACCATGTTCATCATTTCTAAATTATGAAATTTCTTAAGATTTTATCTGTTCACACCCCAATAAATCTTCCCCCTCTTCAAGTTCCCACCTACAGCTGAAAGACTATAATAGCCTTTTAGGTTCATAGGTGTATACTAGGCTAATGACCACTAGCCCCCTTAAAAGCCTAGCCATGAAACACAAATGAGACCTATACCTGTGATTAATATTTGATTTATAGGGAGTGATTTACTGACTGATTTATGACTCTGTCCAACAGAGACATAGGGGTCAGACCGGGGTGAATTTCTGATTACTCATCCATTGGTCCAAGTTGCACTTAAATAGGGATGGATGGAGGAACTCCGCTTCACATGGATAGGGAGCCAGTTCCAGAGAATGTGAATTCTCTGAGAAACATATCTGGTTATCCAGTGTGTCCTATTTATATTGCAAGCAAAATTTAGATCCTTTAATCTAGTAGTTCTGATGTTGTTGGTTTTGTGGATGTGCAAAAGATTCATCTAAACACGATCCAGGGATGACTTGTATGCCGGGTAAGATTACCTCTCAGAAGTCTGTATGATACTGAGAAAAGAGACAGGGCTTTGAGGTGATCACCACAGGACATTGTTCCTACTGCCAGTATTATTTTTGTAAGGAACCTTTGTGGACATTCCCGTTGCTGCATGTGTCTGGTAAGGTACATAATGAAGGTGACATTATACTCTATGGTGGGCCTGATGAGGGCCAAGTACAGTGGTATGATGACCTCTCTGGACCTAGATGCCATGCCCTTGCTTATAAGTTAAGCAACAAAGAAGGACTGGATTTTCTTACTACCTTGGACACATGTTGGTCAAAGGCTAGTTTCTCTTTACATGAGTTCTCAGATCCCTGACTAGTGAATCAACTTTTAAGGTTTTTTTATTGATAACACAGTTACTCAGGGTTTCAGACTTTCAAAATGTATTATAGTGCATTTCTTGGCATTACGTTTTAAGCCATGGCTTTGGCACCAAGCATATGTCATATTAGACCTTCCTGAAGGGTGTTCTCATTTTGGGGAGATTGGATGACTGCTGCAGTCATCTGCAAACTTGGTTAACCAGAGACATTTGGCATTGGCTTTGACATCCTAGGAGTAGTCACAAAAGAGGAGTGAGCCTAGCACAGAGTCCTATGGGATTCCACTGGTGATCAACCTCTTTGTGGAGCTGACCTCACCAATTTTAACATCCTGGTACATATCACTGGGCCAGCTAGCTATGCAACATATTATAAAGGGGTTTATATCTAGTTCTGTAAGTTTGTTAACAATGTCTAAGAGGGATATTGTATCAAATGCCTTAGCCAGATCTAAGTAGGCAGTATGCACAGTTTTCCCCTCATTCACTGCCTTAGTGACCTTTTCAGAGAAGTCCACCAGATTCGGTAAGCATGACCTTCCTTTCACATAGGTTCATAGGAGGCTACTAGGCTAATGGCCCTAGGGTCTTTACAAGCCTAGCCATGTAAAAACCTGCGTACCCCAATTGACCATAGTTAAATTAGATAGTTTGGTTAGATGGTCATTGTTAGCAAAGCGATTGTGTGATCAGCACTGACTATCCCTGTTCATGAGAAACATAGGTGCCACTCCTGGGGTGAATTTACGGTCACCCATCCAATTGTCAAAGTTGCACTTAAATAGGATCATTGAGGAGCTCTGCTTCATTTAAAGTAAGAGCTTGCTCCAGAGAAGTGGTAGTCTCTGGGAGATATACAGTATCTGTCTTTCCAACATGTTCTGTTAATGTCACAGGCTAGGTTGAGATCTCTGGAGCAAGTGACTCTTGTCCCATTTGATTTGCAGATGCACAGCATTTCCATTAGGGCAGAGTCAGACTGCTCCATAAGCCAGTCAGTCACAGGTTGCCTCTCAGCAGCCTGTATGAGATAGACTACAGTGACAGGACGTTTAGTCTTGTCATGTAAGTCATGTTTTGGAAGGCCTGGATTCTCTTGGTTAGAAACATCTGTGGTCTCTCCAGTTGCTGCAGGTGTCTGATGAAATACATACAGAAGGGAGCATTACTGGTCTGATAAGGGTTGAGTACAGAGGAGTTATAACTTCCTTAGTCTTGGATGTGATGCCCTTATTTATGGGATGTGCAAAATAGAAGGCGTTTCTTACCACTACGGACACATGGTGATTGAAGTTTAGATTACTATCAACCTGTGTTCCCAAGTCTCACACCACTGGGCTTGAACTTAGAGGGGTGTTATCTAGATCATAATTATCAGGGGCTACTTTTTTGCCAAAGGTGATAATGAGCCATTGTTTTGCATTTAGTTGTACTCCATGACTTTGGCACCAATCATTTGTCTGTGACAGCCCCTTCTGTAATATGTTTACATCACTGTGGGATTCAATGATTGTGCCCAGTTTTCAGTCATCTGTAAACTTGGTAAGCCAAAGGGCATCCATTTTCTCCTTGATCTCAGACAAGTAGAGCCCAAAGAGTAGAGGGCCCAGCACAGATCCTTGTAGTACCCCACTGGTAACTGGCCTACTGGTGGAGGTGGACTTCTAAACTTTGACACTGTACATTCTGTTGGTGAGCCATTTGGCTAACCATCTAGTGATGTATGGATTCATTCCCAGCTGGGAGAGTTTCTCAATGATCCCTGAGTGGGAGATTGTGTCAAAAGCCTTGGCTAAATCAAGATAGGTAAATGTGTATTGCATCTTAAGTTCATAGATAAGTACCAAGTTAGCTGCCCTTGCAAGTTATTTTAAGCCTAGCAAATTCCTCTTTGAAAAGTGAGTATCAAACCCTTTACCTTGTATCTACAAGGCAAACACCATTAACATTATACCTATCCCAAAACGCCAAACTGGGATGGATCCAGTGTCTGGAGGTCTCCTATATCCTTGTTAATTCTTTCTGTGGTTTTGCAAATAGGACTAGTCAGACTAATGGGTCTGTAGTTTCCAGGATCTGTTTATGGTCCTCCCTTATAAAGGGGGATGACTATCACAGTACTTCAGTCACGTGGCACAAAGCCTGTTTTAAGACCATAGTTAAATAATGACTCCAGTCGTCCTGATAAGTCATATTTCAGATTATTCTGGAGGCATCCTGGGATGTTCTTAAGACCCAATGTGGCCATGTTCTTGGCTTTAGTAAGTGCAGCCAGGACATTATCCGTAGTTATAGTTGGAGGGATTATGTTTGAGAGTGTTATTGGGGGGGATGGTTGAGGGGGTAAAGTTGGAACTGAATTTGTCTGCTAACAGGTTTACTAGATCACTAGGTGTGGTGAATGTGGTACCATTAAATACCAGTTCAGCACATTGCTGTGTGCAGCACTTGAGGTTTCTGACATAGCTGTAGAAGGTCTTAAGGTTATCTTTTACGTGGAAGGATATCTTAACCTTAAATCTGGCTTTGTTTGACTTAATTAGCCCTCTTAGTTGCCTATTTACTTTGTCAAAAAAAGTTTTCATGTTTATAGGAATTACCCATCCGGATTTTTGCCATATTTTTTCCTTTTGTTGCATATACTCTTTAATTTTGGATGATACCAGGATGGTTTGTTTCTGGGGTTAATTCAGGGCTTACTTCTGGTGGGTACAGCAGCCTCTATGTAGCCATTGACATGGTTGTACAGAGTTTCTGAGAGCAATTCAGCATAGACTTGTGTGTTCTTTGGGTTTGGAGGGGTATTGCATTTTTGACATGGTTGTACAGAGTTTCTGAGAGCAATTCAGTATAGACTTGTGTGTTCTTTGGGTTTGGAGGGGTATTGCAGTTTGACAAACCATCACTTGATAAGTAATTTGCCTTGGAATAGTTCTTAGCTGTTACTGGTTTTAACAGGATTATGGAGTTGATTTTGATTTCAAAGGAGATAGCTCTGTGCTTGGACCTTACCAGGAAGGATGAGACATTGGGGGGTGCAGTATTCTCCCATATTTGTAAGGATGAGGTCCAGTATGTTGGAGTCTCTAGTGGGCATAATCACTACTTGGTCAAGCGTGTTTGTATTTATGAAATCCAGGAATCTCTGTGCCTGTAGATTTGAGGCTCTGTAGAATTAGGTCTGCCATGAGTAGGGTGTTAGGTTGGATGGTAAGTCTCTCCAGTAGGTCCAAGTATGCATTGTGAGCTTCTTGGGACATGGAGGGTGACCTATAGCTGGCTAGGATATGCTACAGGATTTTGTCTGTGGTAATCTGCACTTGAAGGAACTCCAGCATGTCATCTTGTTTAACCACCCTAGAGATATGCTTGTTATTGATCTATATTGAGACATCTCTACCTTTAGCTCTTGTCTGTTCAGCTACTGGTCCAAAAGTTGGAAGGCACTGAAACCTTGCACTGCCAGGGTAGTCTCTGCCACTTTAAACCACATCTCGGTAACTACAAAGATATCTACATTTTCAAGTGTGATGAGCACTTGGAGGAAGTGCAGTTTTTATTTAGGCTCCTGGCATTGCGTATTAACACCTTGAGGCTTTGTTGAATTGATTTTGCTATGTCAATAGGTTTGTCAGTTTTGGCATTGTCTAAAAAGGCATTATGGGGGCAGGCAAAGCCTTAGCCAGTATCTGAAAGCCTAAAGGGTAAATACGGTGCAGTCCACCCTTGGCAAAGCAATGTGGTCTGCTGACCATGTCCACCCAAGCTGAAAATTATTGGATCCCCTTAAAATGACACCAGAAAGACAACTAATTGTTGGGATTAATCATTTCCTACTCTTATTGTATTGTCCTCGGTGATGGTAATATGTTGAGTTGTGCAAGACTCATACTCATTTCTCCTTACTCAGCCCATTGAGAAGGACATCAGTGTGTCAAATAATGGAGCCTTCAATGACTAAAGTGCTGGATTCTGTGGTGGCTTGGCTTATGGGCTTAGAAGTAGAGTCTCCATGAGATGTGGCTGCATGTGCTGATGTGCGTGTTGTTTTGAAAGAGTGCATTCAGGGTTGCTGAGAGTATTTGTTATGTGTACTTCATCTAGGAAATCTTTGGGGTTTAGGAAAGTTGCATTTAAGTGCCTCAGCATAAGTGGGTCTATATGTCTGCTTTGAATTGTGTGTGATGACTTCAGCGTGTGTACTACTGACAACCTGACTGACATTAGGAGTGCTTTAATATGAGAGCTTTGGCTCTAGTAATATTGTGTAAATACCTCTCTCTCACATACCATATCAGTTTGTTTGAGAATTAACTGGTTGCCAGTAAACATGAGGAAATCTCTACATTGCCTCAGGATGCTCATGTCCCCATATCCAACAATCTGGTAATGGAGTTAGTGGGAAGATTCATATCCATGAAAACAGACCCTTTTTTATTGATTAGACAGCTGGAGTGAGAATATAAAGTAATGTCAGGGGTATCTAGCTTCCAACTCTGGGGGCAGTGCTTGTTACGGCAAACTAGTTGTCCTATGTGAAACTAGGTATTGGTGAAATTTCAATGGTGCATTTACAGGAAAAATGTCAGCTCAAGGTGTCTGTGGCTATACAGGGCACTGCCAAACACACGAGGAGAAATTAATAAGTAAAGCCTGATGATTTATGGATAAATTATTTAGGCAGATGTTTTGAAGTTAGAAGCAAATTAAGTAGTATTTACTGAAAAGAAAGAATTAGCTTGTCAAGAAAACTGAAATCAGGTGAGTAATCTGAATGGCTGCTGTCTGACTACTACGAGTTTTTGTCTCACCACAGCTTCACTCTGCTGGGATACAATGCTTCTTTGCTTCTTCTCTCACCAAAAGCAAAACAGTAGCAGCAATCACATGATGAGAAGCAGGCCACAGCCTGTTTGGTCATCCACAGTCTTGTCCCCTATGGTGTAAGGGTCTATAGGTTTGTTGTGGCCTTTTCCTGGTAAATGTCTTGAATAGCAACCAGACCAGTCAGGAATGTCAAGCACAGACACTCACTGCCCAACCAGAAAGAGTCTGGAATCTATGCCCTCTGCTCCTCTCACCGGGAGCAAATTATAAGCACAAATTCCAAACTGGTACATATGAAGCAGTTGTTAGGCTTTCCAGTGATCAGCAGTCCCCAGGAAATAATGTTTCTATACTCCTTCTTTCATCAGGAGCAAAACAGAAGCACTATCCCAAGATGACTACTGAGAGGCAGAATGTGGTCTCACCAGTAATGGTGGTCTTGGAGTAGATGCGGCAGACTTTAAAGGTAAGATGGAAAAATGGGTTAATATCCTAAGAGCTGCAGTGTGCACTAAGCAGTTACATATGAAGGAGGGGAGTAACTTAAGATTTAGCTAGCTAAATGGAGAGCCACTAATTTTAAAAGAGCAAGAGAGATTGGACGGGGTGAGTACTTTGTATTCTGGTTCTATAGAGTACAATGGGATGGCCAATAAATTTAAATAGAAGGGGAGTGATTTCACAAAATGATAATTTTGTGCTTACTCACAATAGCCAATGGAAGAGGAGAGGGAAGAAGACATTTGCTCAAATTAGTATAAGGGGCAGGTAACTAGAAAGATAGTTCAGTTTAAAAACACTAGCACCAGCATTGGGAGGGTGGGAAAAACAATTTCTGTGTGACTCACAAGAGACACAGCTGTGATCTCTTTCCAAGTTTAAATATGCAATTACAAGCGGATTACATGTAAAACACAATATACAAAATAGAAGAAGGCAATAACGCAACACAAAATACAATAAAGCAAAAATAAACTAACCTTTCCCTCACAGCAAGTTGTGACAGAGTCTGGGTGAGCTTTTCTTTCTTCCTCAACTAATACTGAGACCACATCACAGTTGCCATTGAGTCTGAAGCTTAAAAAGCACAGAGTGGGGTATAGCTGGAGTACTCTCTGTACATTTAAAGCAAATTTCAGTAACCACACAGGCATGAGTGTTTTCCAAATACAGAAGTGCCTCTTTGAGGACAGCCACATTCATATGATCCAGTTTCAGGACTGACATGTTAGGTATGCTGGAATGTCCTTCAACTAGACTTTGTCTGAAAAAACATTAAACAAGCAGTGTGTAAATGCCTTGAAATGAGATGTGCGGGTCATCCTTAGTGAAGTAACCTGGACTGTCAAGCATCTCTTCACATGCTGACCTATACTGGATTCCCCTGGAACAGCACTACCTATTTAACTAATTATTGAAGCTAGTTTTCCCTATTCATTGTATCTAGGCAGCATTCGAGGTATGAAATTGACCAGCAGTGTCCTCTCAAGATTAGTGCCTTACCTGTATTT
Organism: Protopterus annectens; assembly: GCF_019279795.1. Classification (NCBI taxonomy): domain Eukaryota; kingdom Metazoa; phylum Chordata; order Ceratodontiformes; family Protopteridae; genus Protopterus; species Protopterus annectens. The sequence goes on along the minus strand of NC_056744.1, from coordinate 460,201,151 downwards.
GTAACATGCATAGAAAGTGTTGACGTGTCTCCCTGCACATAGCTCAGGATTTTGCTTCTCAAATCGTTCACCACTACATGTATCATTACTAGGGTGAACTTATATTTATTAAGAGTTAGGGTTCCTATGGTCTTCAGGGTCCTTGGAGTGTTAAAGATCCTGGAATCTGAAAGACAACACACTGTGACCCTCTCCTTTTTTAGCTCTGAGTGTGACAAGTCAGTGTACCTGACAGCAGAATCACCTATCACTAAAACATTTTTTTTTGCTGCTGTGATACAAAGTAATAGATTTGGAGTGCTTTTACGCAGAGTGACTCTTTGTATGAGGTATGCATGAAGGGGGTGAGTGGTCTGATTTTTGTTGAGAGTTAATGTTTTTATTTCTAGGAGGGTCTGGAATTGATTGACAGCTACAGTATAAGACATTTTGGCATGACTAGTGAATGACTGAAGTGAAAACATACAAAAGTCACAGGGAAAGTTTGTAGTTGAAAAGGAAGCATGTCTAACAGATGGGATTATTTACAGTGACCATAAGTTCATTATCTGTGAGCATAGGTCAGTTTGCAGTCTGTTCTAGGAGAACTACTGGAGAGCTAGTGTTAAAAGGCTGGCGACTGATGTGAAACTGCCAGACTGACATTCTAGCTTTTCCAGTGCTTAGGTATTTAAATGAGTAATGTAAATGCAGCACTAAACAGGTAGGATGATATGAATGAGAGGGCATCTCAAGGTTTACCAGAGAAAGGGGAGAAACTTCCCAGTTTGATCCTATAGTACTGACTAGCATGAACAGGTAAGATAAGACTAGGAGCAGCTGCAAAAAACCCCCCCAAAAAAACAAATCTATAGTAATAGCAGGTAACACGAGTCACTATGTTTAAAAAAAAAGCAACATGGATTGGTTTGGTAGACACCCTGTATTCTGGCTCTGTGGAAAACAATAGGAGAGCAAATGTATTAAAATAGTTTAATGGAAGAGATTTCACAATGTGATAATTATGTGCCAATTAAAGAGAAGAAGGAGGGATTTATGTGCTCAAATTATCATCAGGGGCAGTCAGACAACACTGGTTCAGGCTAGAACAAAATTAGGGAGGGAGGATAAATTACTAGTATGTTAAGTCTGTTGCTAATCATTCTGTAATTGTCCCAAAGCAAACACAAGTCCTGAACTAGCCTGACTCCCACTTCCATCACAAAAAAAGAAACTAGGATTTAATGCCAGTAGTCAGACCATTTTAACAGCAACACGTAGCACTGCTGTTTACTGTAATTACTAAAATAGCATTAAAGAGCTTAGCTAAAACAGAAACAGGCTGTTAAAATGAACTAAAACGGAACACAAAATTAAAAATCTTCACATTTCTCATGTTGAAAGTTGTAACTATCTCAAACCAGTAGCAGTTTAGAATTACACAGCAATAACAGCTTGGGAGGATGGGAAAATGTTATCTTTATTTATCTTGTACTTCATATGTGGGTAATGTTCATACTAATCTTGTAAGTATTTCAAGTGTTATATGTAAAACATTTGCATTTTTGTCTCCCTTCCTTCAAATGCATAGCTAGTGAAGAATGAATAGTACTTCTGTTTTATCCAGAGCTTTATATACATATTGTGAAACTTAAGATTTTAAAGTCAAACAAAAGTCACACACAACTGAACAATTTTAGCTTTCAAGTGCTGTCATTGCACTTATAAGTATAACAATTCACAATTTAATGACACACTAATTTCAGACTAACTTTAGCAATTAACAGCTTTCCTCCAATTTTACAGCAAAATGACTGTTGTATAGAAAGATTTTAACAAAGCATCATAGAAAAGAAAACACTAAGAAAAACAAGCATATTTAATCATATTTTACAGCACAATAGGACTGTCAAATTTAAAATTCCAAGGCTCTAACTAGTCATTCATTAAGTTACAACACTGACCTGAGGAAAATATCTTTGCAACTCAATCACTTCATGACACTCAAAAAACATCAGGTGTGATTGAAAAAAGTTTACAATGAATCATACTGCAGAAGATGAAATAGACAAAAACAGGAACAAAGAAACAGCATTCATCTCAGAAATGAATGCTTGAAAGCACCGGACAGGTCATTTAAGCAGTGCTTTACCATTCACACTTTACAATACAGTCTGCCAACATGCCCGGCAACACAATACAGGAGAATTCTGTGCCAAAGATAGTAGAAGAAATGAAAAAGTCTCAATGGTACTCCATTCCTTAGGTCACAAAGTAACATGAGCTGTTATGCTGAAGACTTGAAGGCTTCTCTGGCTAGCTGATTCTAAGTTAGCTGATAAAAGAACTGCTGAAGACACAGTGTGTTGTGTGGAAAGAATGGAATTCATTTATACAGTCCTGGTGCTAAAAGGGATCCCAGATTTCAGTTCATGTTGCTCTATTTAATGATATGGATGCTAACACATTTTCTTAATTATCAACACTCACATTTCTCCCTCAAAGAAATTAAAATTTCGGTCAAGGTTAACACTTCATAAACAATACACTCACATTTCTCTAGAGAGAAAAAATGTGTACTTCAAGGAGGCAAAGGTTGAATGCAATGCTCAGAATAGTTAACAAGCAAAATGTTCTGCTGCTTCAGCACAAGAAATGGATTTCTAAAGACTGTTAACTCGTGGTTTTACTTCATTGTTATTTACCCTGCATGACATGAATGCTTAATAGGACTTTGCACTCTGAACTTCTCCCATCCGTCAATGCCTATTTTTAGAATTGTCGTGCAATCTGGCAATTTCTTACATCAGTGACCACTGCCTGTAATATCTAGTCACAATATCTGAAATGAGAAGCTTATAAACTTCTGAAAGTATAACAAATATAACAGCAATACAATTGGAAATACAGGGTAAAGCTGATTGGTTAAAAGACACATGTACTAATGAGGTTTACTCTCAATGTCTGCTTCACTAAAATACACAACACATTTATTAATGTAGCAGCATTCAGTATGACTAGCAGACACCTCATGAAAATCAGAACAATACTGCTCTTTGTCATAGGCATGTGAAAAATAAGCAGAGAAATTCATAAACGTACACTGGGATCTGCAATAGTTTCATATCTGTGTAAACAGTAAAAAAATGTGTCAGTCGTTCATGCTTACCTGAAGCCAAACTTGTCCATTGCAATGGCAAAATGTCTTGGCTGATCATAGCAATGGTACAAGTTTCGATCATCCATTGGAATGAGGTCAACATCACTGAAGATGAAGCAGTCATAGTCTGCATCTTTCAGAACTTCCTTGTAACCAATGTTAAGCAGTTTGGCCCGGTTAAATGTGTCATCACCGTGCTAATAGGGGAAAAAGATAAAAATATTTTTGAGTACATAGAAATCACAGAGTGACTAGTGACTTCATTTTTGCTTAACAATATTTCATTTATTTTGCAGCAACTGAGAAGCTTATTGCATAAATTGTACGGCCATCTGCCTCACAATAGAATACTGTCCCACCAGTGAATGAGGTGCATATGTGTTGCATAGCTTTCTAGCATCCAATGTACAACAGAATTTCTGTTCATGTCATATGTATCTCAGCAGTTTCTTCCCATTGCGTTTCACCTATACAGGTCCATTTGAATCCGAGTAGGTGCTATGGCCACATTCACATCAGCCTTTGTCAGTTAACACAGGTGTTGCTCTGTCTCCATTGCCCTCCATACTCACGTGTCAGGGGGAAAGAGGCAAAGGATCCTCTGTTGGATGTGATATGGTGGATATTTTTTTATTTTCTTCTGTTAATTGGGTAAGTCCACTATATAAAGTGCTCCTTTTCAGGGGTGAAAGAAAGCACTATCTGGTTAAATGACTTGTTCAGTCTAGTCACACAGTAGGCAAATGAAAGCAGAAAGAATCAAACCCTGAATCTTTGACTACAGGCAACAACTCATTAACAGTACAGTGTCAAAATAATTTGCAATGACTGCCAAAAGGTCTCTCAGAAGGGTAGTGAAAGCTCCTCTTCTAAAAGCAGATTGAGGGGTGTCACCTTTGGTAACAGCGCAGCAGGTAGTAGATTCTAAGGCCTACCCTAAAACCCTCAACTTCTAACTGTAATAAATGTGGACTAAGCTAAAAATAATGGGGGGAGGCAAAGGCCCAAAAAAGTTTGCAGACGACTGCAAGCTGGGAGCCATTATTAACTCCCCAAATGATGTAGACATCCTACAGAAAGGCCTCACTGAGACCAATGACTGGTGTTGAAACCATGGCCTTAAGCTTAATGCCAAAAAATGCATCGTCAGCCCACACTATTCCCTTCGTGGTGTTACACTCCCTCCCTTCTGCACCGTTGTTTATGCCTTGTTCATTGACCCCTCCCTTCCCTCATTCATCGCTTGTCTTCTCTTTTCCTATAGGTGTCAATCCATTGTCAACCCCAGCTTTTTTATGTATATCACCCCTTTCCATCTATGTCTGTGTTCCATGTTTATCTTCCCACACCTGCTATATATCCTTCTCCCTCTAACACACCCACAGCCATCCTTCATTACATTTCCTATCTATACTTCTCATTTAATAGTTAAAATGAGATATATCCTAACAAATATACTCTTATGTCCAGTTAGATTTTAATTAATGGAATAAAAATCTGGTATGCATAAGTTACATTAAGCATGCCCAGGTGTGGCTTCCAAAACCTCTACTAGCAAACTAAGTGGTTTATGAAATCACTTGCACGGGTCAAATGGCTTTGTCATGCTTGAAAACCAGTGCTTGTACCTAGTGGTCAACCTGGTTAAAAACATTGAAAAAGCACAAGTGTATAGTGATGCCTTTAAAAATACCTAAGCAACCTAATCCATGAATGTATTTCTTAGAAAAGAAGTTCCACAAAGTGTATTATATTATACACAAGGTCTCAGGATTGAAATTTAAGACAAAGAGCTGCAAAGCTAAATGGTTAGAGCAATAAAGGCGTAAGAAAGCCTATAAGGATCTGTAGACTTAGCAATAAGTGATTTATAACATGATTATTTTCTTTTTCAAAATTTAAACAAAGTTTCAAATCCCCCACCACTCACTATCACCTTTAAGAAAAGCTGTCCCCTCCAAACAAACTTCGCATACAGGATGTTGACTGTTACTAATCTCTCAGTGTAAAATATGTTTTGAAAATACTTTTAAGTGCTATTATGAGCAGTTTAGGCCTTAATTATCTAGTATGACTCATAACACTGCTTTGCAAATAACCCTCTTGGCCTTCACATGGAAAACTGATCATTCATGTCTATGGCTTATGCATGTATGCCTTTTCCAAATAGTAAGTGGTGACCTTTTAGCTGCTCTTATGACCTCTCTCTCTCTCCCCAACAGATTATACTTGAAAGAGTATGCTCTCACAAGCACTCCACAAATACATATGCAGCAAATATTACCTGGAAATCCCTAAGAAACAAGTAAATACATTTTCAAATGGTCCAGTTAATGCTGTATTACAATACTGACACATGCATGGTCCAGCCTTCATTTACAAGCCTGAACCTGTTTCACACAGCTAGCTGCACTGACTGAAAAAAATAATAACTGGCAACTGAAATAAAATAGATGCTGCAAATATTAATTTGTTTTATAAGACATTATGGGATAGAATTCTGCATTGTTTTTATATTGTCTGTGTTAAATGTAATCAGTGCAAGAATGCATTTCTACTTCAGACATTTTCAAGTATAACTTAAGCAAATCTACATCCACAACGCACAAAGAACTTTAATGAAATTGTTTAAACTAGGTCAAGCCACCGATACAAAAAAAAAAAAAAAAAAAAAAAAAAAGCAGAATTCTGCTACTTATAGTTTGCACTGCATTCGTAACGGACATTTCTGTTTTACTCTGCTCTATCACTTCTGTTACAGGGGTAGGCAACCTACGAACAAGTGCAAAATAATGACAGTCAAGAAAATGTTGCTATACACTCTGCTAAGATCCAACAGAGGGGGTTGTCTTGATCAGTGACATCATGGCCGTAATTTTTTTTTTATTTTTCTGACAAAAGACCCAAGCAGATTAGCTGTAATTAATAATACATCTAGTCAATGTTTTACCATATACGCACGTGTTCAAGAATTACAAATTATCTCTCCACCTTAGCAATTTGTTTGCCTACAACTTGAACATCTCACAATAGAAGTCAAGATGTTTTTGCACTCTGCTCAAAACATGCTACCTACCCTTGTTCTCAGTTAGTTACTTTTGTACATGTTGCCGTCTCCTGATCTGGCACCCCTCAAACATAAGGAACAAAAAAGTTTTTCTCCTTTTAAACATCTGTAGCAGGCAGCTCCCAATGTTTATGACACACACGGAGAGCTACAACATTTTAGTTTTGACTGCAAATATAATAGTGGCATTTATTTCTAAATGACGACAAGCATTGAAGACTAATTGGGATTATCTTACTGTGCCCCTAACACTTTGCTTCTAGAGCAGCTGCCCCCCCCTTCCCCCTACCCTAGCTACTCCTCTGCTTGTTCCAGTACATATAAATCTTGCTGCAACATTTTATTTCAAGTTTTAAACATCCTTGTGAAATCAGTGCTACTACTACTACACATTGCTTATAGACCTGATTAATTACTCTGCAATATGCAATGCCTGTAGCTGCAAAACTTATGAAGAGCATAGCTTGTTTACTACAAGTACCATTTTGGATAACAGCAGTTTTACATGAATTTTGATTATTTTAACATTTTGCTGTTAATTTCCTTTACTATTTTTATTTAGCACAATCTTAAATCCTTGGTCATGTGTTTAAGGTGTATGATTGGAAGCTCACTCACTCTACATACATGTAATACTCTAACACAAGTTAAATTGGCATTTCTTAATAACCTGCCTCTTCAAAGAATCATACAAGACAAGTGAGCCATTTTGCCATTTAGCCTTGTCAGTAACTACCCTTAGACCTTACTTCTTTTTTTCAAGGAGTGACAGGCCCATCATACCGAAGATGAATTTATGAATACCCATCCAGTTGTCTAATTCCTTCTTAAAGAAAGATAGTATGTCACATTGTTTGATCTGGACAGTAAATTTGTTCCACAGAAGATGTAGTCGATGAGGGACAAATCTATCTCTCCAATGTGATTTGTATATTTGCTGAAACAGGTTCAGGTCTCTGGTTTTAGTGTTTACTGGACTATTGATCTGTGGTGAAGTAAGAAGTCTTGGCCTACCAGATCACTAATGGTCTGGAAGGAAAGACAAATCACCCCTATGGAGTCTATAGGACACTGAATACAGGGACAAAGTCTCTAATCTCTCTTGTTAACACAGGTCTGGCCCATGATGTTTTTTATCAAGAACCTTTGGGTCATTCTAACTGCTTGATATATTTAGCAAGATACTTCCCAAAGTGAGCATTCTATTTTATGATAGGGCTGATCAGTGTAGAATACAGAGGGACAAGGACTTATTTGGCTCTAGAGGAAATACCCTTTGCGATCGGCTACACTAGAAAGAAGGATTTTCTGACCACTGTTGTAACATGATGATCAAAGGAAATATCTACCCATGTTTCATGGTTTCTAACAACACTGTAATTTTGTAGAAGGGTGTTTACTGCACTCTTAGCTGGGTGGAGGGTCTGCTTGCCAAATGCAAGAATGTTACATTTATATAGCATTTAGTTTTAGCTAATTTTTAGAGTTGCAGCTATTTGCATGTGCATGTTCACTTTGTGGCTTCAGCATATCAGAAGGAGATTTAAGGATATCACCCTGTTTACAATGATCTGAAAACTTGGTTTACCAGGGTTCTCTGTTGGTGATTGGGAGATGAGAAGTATATGCTGAATAGCACAGGTCCCAGAATGGATTCCTGTAGTACCTCCACTGGTTTCTTTCATGCACTCTAAAGAAGTGCCTTCATTCATCACAATGTGAGTTCTGCCATACCATTCAATTAACAGATGTTGAAAATAGCTACAAAGGCTCTTTAAAAAAGTAGGTACCAAAAAGAAAATGGACACCAAATTAACATAAACTTTGCATCCCTAACAAGTCATAGCTCCTCCCAGGTTTAGTAGGATTGCTGGATACTATTCAGAAACATGTTTAAAAAATTGAGAGTGAGTAAAATATAAGCATATTATGAAAGACATGGTGTACAATCTGTAGACATTCATTAATTTTTGTTTCTGAAAAAGGGAAATGTAATGCATTGATCCTCTTTTTTTAAAGTATTAGTGCCACTAGTATTTTGGACATGAAGTCTGGTTTCCTGCGTTTTAAATAGCCTCAAAATTGTATGTGTGTGTTGGGGGGGGGGTTGGAAAACTGAGTGGAGTTGCAAATTAAGCCTGAAAATAAGAAAGCAACACCAAAAAACAGTAGCATCATGTGAATGGATAAATCATGCCTGTAACTAGGAACATTCCTCCAAAACAGGTACCATTGAGAGGTTTGGGTTCTATCCCACAGACAGTTAGCTATCCATCTAAATATACAGGGATGAATTTGGAGCAAAGTTAGTTTGATGGTAATGTTGGAATTTAGTATGATATCAAATGCCTTTTCGAGGTCTAGGTATGCTTTATGAACAGTGTGACCACTGTCCATGGCTTGCATTACCCTCTCAAAAAATCAACAGATTCATTAGACAGGATTTAGCATTAACAAAACCAAACTGTCATGGGGCAAGTCTTATAAGATTTTTTATATCATAGCTTATCACACCTGTTATGATCCATTTCATGGCCTTACAGATGAGGCTCATCAGGTTGATAGGTCTGTAGTTCTTAGGGTTAATGTGGGGCCACCCATTTGAAGTACTTCGTAGGGTTAATGGTAGGGCCACCCATCTGAAGTGGCATTACTACTGCTGTGCACCAAACCTTTGGGACAAAGTTTGTGCATAAGCTCAGGCTTAATAGTTGTCGGAGCAGGTTCACCAGCACATGTTTAGTGCTATTCTGCATTACTACTGCTGTGCACCAAACCTTTGGGGCAAAGCTTATTGATAAGCTCAGGCTTAATAGTTGTTGGAGCAGGTTCACCAGCACACGTTTAGTGCTATTCTGCATCACTACTGCTGTGCACCAAACCTTTGGGGCAAAGCTTATTGATAAGCTCAGGCTTAATAGTTGTTGGAGCAGGTTCACCAGCACATGTTTAGTGCTATTCTGCATCACTACTGCTGTGCACCAAACCTTTGGGGCAAAGCTTATTGATTAGCTCAGGCTTAATAGTTGTTGGAGCAGGTTCACCAGCACATGTTTAGTGCTGTTCTGCAGGCAGCCTGGTATGTTATCAGGCCCCATAGAGCATGTAGTTTTTGTTTTGGACAGTACTTTTAACAAAGTTTCCTTTGTGATGATGAGGAGTTCGACATCTTTGGGTATATGTGGGTTTTGTATAGATGTCTCTACAGTGAAATTTACACTGAATTTGTTTGCTAATATATTTCTGATATCCACTGGATCAGAGTAGACAGTGTGATTGGAAATAAGTTCAGAGCATTATAAGATGTCATTTTGTAGCTTTCTGAAGCCTTTGTTTTCCAGATAGTAGCTTTCAATACCCTGGATAACATTTTAACGTCTTCCTTGATTTGTGAGTTTTTAGTTTTGCTATACATTCTAATGAGCCTTTTCCTTCTATCACAGTGTTTATTTATGCATGTGGGTCACCAAGTTGGTTTGCTCTTACCCTTCCCATTGTGTTTAGTTTTGTTAGGAGCTGACAGATTTATAAAATTTTTAGGCTGATGTAGAATTTATTTGCATAACTACTAAATATGCCAACATATTGGGGGCAACAGTTATACCTGAATTTTGAGACTTCATCATAGGAGGAAGATAATATATTTAAAGTATTTGAATACTGTGATATTTCTATCTGCTTGCCTAAGGAATTTTGAAAGAGATGGATAGTAATTTGTGGTCAAACTAGATTTAGGAAGGTTATACCAATAGGAGAGTGTGTATAGATGCTTTATTTGCAAGGGTTGGGTCAAGGGCATTTTGTCCTTTAGTGAGCTGTTTCACTACTTGATCTCGAGAGTTCTTCTTTATGAAATTGAAGAACGTTTTAGGATAGTTTACAACTGAGCTATAGGACTGCCAGTTCACCTACAGATAGTTAGTCGTCCATGATGATGGAGTTTTTGTTTTTTTTGAAGTTCATGCAGTGTATTTAAGAAAATGACATGGTTCTCAGCAGTAGGGGTCATTGAGAGGGTCCTATAACATGCTGTGGTCTGATAGTTGGTTTTATTTAGCGAGCATTGAATCTCAGTAAGATCTGTTTGTGGGTCTCTGGGAATCTGCCTTTAGGTAATGCAGTCTTTAATAAGAATGCATACTTTTTGACAGTTTCCATTGGGTCTAAAGATGTGGTAGGTGAAAAACCAGAGGGGGTGCTTTCCGTGATTTTAAACCAAGTTTCAATAATAATGCTATCCTTGCTTTGTACAGTTGCCTGAATAAATTCATTAATTAATTTCTGATTACACTCACAATTTTATCTCTTATTAGTGACTCTTGAAAGTTACCAAACTCACACTTTTGTATTTTGTGTTTCAAATGAGTCACATAAGCATTGGTTAACTCCTGAATCCCTTCACTTCTAGTAAAAAAAAAAAAAGTGTCTTACATATGGCAGAGTCTGCCCACAATAAGGTTGAAGAATGTCTTTTAATACAGACATCTCACCTATCTCTTCATCCTTAAGGTTAAAAGTGTTAATTACCTTCTTTGCTATCTCCCCTGCAAATGATGTGACAATACCACCACTCACAGTGAGGTACAGCTACAATCTTTGAATACAGATGTGTTTCCACATGACTTCAGCAGTGTTGCTGGATGTAGAGCATAGATTTTGAGTAAACTATCAAAGAAATATAGCTGAAAGACTGGTGGTTCAGTGGAAAATGAGAAAACGTGAAATAACTTTGTGCCAGAGAGGCATTCATGACTTAATTCTTTAGAATTATAGCCATTGATTTGTGAATATATGAAAACGTGAAAACTAAACTCCAGTCTTGTGTATTTACTGCACTCCTGTTTGCTTTCCTTGTTCTCCTCTCACATGCACTAACAAAAGATACTCCTAAAATTGTCCCACAATCTGCAATTCTTTCTCCTACATTGATTGCCCCTCTCACCTCCTTTGCTAGGCAACTGAGATTTCTATGATATAAAAATGAATACATTTGCACTGGTTTTGTCACCTAATTTCTTCTTAGTCCCTCCTTAAATCTGTTCTCTCGCCCTGTAGGACTGCATGTGCAGAAGAATATTATGTTTATAGCAACTATTTTTGGGGGGTTACTACAAGTGGCTATGTGCTGTTAGCATGCATCTTACTTGTTCATTGTCACTTGCTAAAAAAGCAAGTGTCCCACCTACTACCATCCCAATCCTAATAGATTGTGTAGCCTCCCACAACCCAACCCTAGTAAACTTGCATACTCTTCCCAGAACCCTTACACTTACTCTCCCTCCAGGTACCTGACCCCAACCTCCCTAACCCTAGGCTTAAATGTCCCAGTCAGCACCTTAATCTAACATATAAACTCCTACTCCACACCCTCTTCACAGCTGCTGCACTTGCCATAGTTAAACCTGAATATATGTTCGAGTAGTAGCAGGCAGCTACACTCTTTATAAAAACATACACATATTTTGAGCATGAGAAGCAGCCAATGAAAGCTGTGAAACATTCTTATTTGTGACTGTGAGTGAGACTATGGTCTGAATGCAGATTTCAGTACTGAAAGACCTACTGTATGAACATCACAACAGTTTAGCAAAAACTCTCCTCTATACATAGGAACAGATAAACTGCTTAAAAGGTTTCTAAGCAGGACTCACAGTTTTGGCCACTTAAAAAAACACAGTTGCTTAATGCTGAATAATACAAGGGAAGATATCTCTATAACAAGGGTCCCTGGCTTACGCTGCCCAAGAAAGTTATTTTTCTGTGCCACTGTCGAGCAGAGACACAGAAGTGATCCCCGGGGTGTATTTCCTATTTCCGATCCACTCATCAAGATTTTTCTTGAAGAGTGCTAATGAAGAACTTTGCTTGACATAGATGGGTAGCCTGTTCCAGAGTATGGGAAGTCTCTGGGACAGGAATCTATCTCTCCAGCATGTCCTGTTTATTGTGGTGACAAGGTTTAGGTCCCTAGAGCATGTAGCTTGGAGGGATTGGGATTTCTTTAGGTGTAGCATGTCCAACAGCTCTGGATTTGACATAACTTTATATGTTAGGCAGAGATCACCTCGGAGTAGGCGATATGCTACTGAATAAAGCTGGAGTTTTTTGATGCGGTCAGTGTAGGGTATTTGTTTGAGGCCAGTAATCCTCTTTGTGAGGTACTTCTGTGGCCTTTTCAGCTGCTGCAGATGTCTTGTGAGGTACATTCCAAAAGGGGCGTTGTACTCTATAATGGGTCTAATGAGTGTCGAGTAGAGGGGAACAATGACCTTTTTTTTCCTGGATGAGAACCCTTTTATGATGAGGTGTGCCATGTAGAAGGACTTCCTGACTACTGTGGCGATGTGACTATGAAAGAGAGACTACTGTCCACCTGGGTCCCAAGGTCTCTTATCATGCATTCGGTGTTAAGTAGATTGCTGCCTATGTGGTAGTTCATGGGTACAGAGTTTTTACCAAAGGGGATGACACTGCACTTTTTGGTATTGAGCTTGAGGCCATGGCTCTGACACCAGGCATCTGTCTCAGCGAGGCCCTTCTGTAGGATGTCCACATCATTTGGGGACTTGACTATGGCTCCTAGTTTGCAGTCATCTACGAACATCATTAGCCAGAGGCCTCCTGTATTAGCCTGTACTTCAGAGACGTAGATACCAAACAGGAGAGGTCCCAGGATGGAACCCTGTGATACTCCACTTGTCACTGCTTTGAGGTCAGATTTGGAGTCTGCAACTTTTACAGTGTGGGTTCTGTCAGTGAGCCAGTTGTCAACCCATCTTGTGACGTAGGGATGTATATCTAGTTTAGTGAGGTTAGCTATAATTCCAGAATGAGGGATGGTGTCGAAAGCCTTGGCGAGGTCAAGATAGGCTGTGTGAACCACCTTACCCTCATCTATGGCTTTGGTGACTGCCTCAAAGAAGTCAATCAGGTTCAGGAGGCATGATCTGCCTTTCACAAACCCGAACTGGGTGGGATCCAGAGTTTGGAGGTTACCAATGTCTTTGCTTATGAGTTCCATGATGATGCGTTCCATGGCCTTGAAGACCAGGCTCATCAGGCTAATAAGTCGATAGTTCCTGGTATCAGTGGTGGCTCCCCCTTTGTGGAGTGAGATAACTGTTGCTGTGCGCCATTCAGTGGGCACAAAGCCTGATGCGAGGCTATTATTGAACATGGTGCTTAAGTGGGGAGCCAGTTCGTTCTGAAGTTTGTGTAAAACGCAGCCTGGGATGTTGTCCGGTCCCATGGATGCTGTGTTTTTGGCTTTAGAGAGTGCAGCTTTTACCTGCGTAGTTGTATTTACAGGGACTCTGCATTCTTCCTTTATAGATAGGGGCCCTTTAGGGGGTGAGAGAGGCTAAAGTTAGCATTGAACCTATCTGCCAGGATGTTGGCAATATCAGTTGGTTCTGTAATTTTCGTGCTTTTGTGCTGTAACTGAGAGCAGATCTGGGTGTTGCCATCGAGATTCTTGACATAGCTATAGAATTCCTTGGAATTAGTGGCGATTTTGTTTTCGTAGCTAGCTTTGGAGGATCTTATAAGGGATCTCAGCTTCTTACTGAAGCTGACCAGGGAGCTCCTCCACTCATGGGATTTTACTCTCTTTTGCAACACTTTCTTCCTTCTGTTGTACAGTTTGTTTATGGCAGGGGACCCCCAGATTGGCTTCCTTTTTTGGAGGATAGTGTCTTGGTTCTGTTTGGGATAGCACAATCCATGCACTCGTGTAAGTGCTTATAGAGTGCATTTGTGTAGCAGCAGGGATACCATGCTGTTGTAACACCCCCCTGCAGGATGCTCCACAGTGCATAGCCATACACCTTCTCCAGGTCCACAAACCACTTGCCATGATCGTATATAACTCATTAATGATTATCCCTCTTATGTTGATAACTTATGAGCAAATACTAGAATTTGCATTTGCAGATTAAAATGACAGCATGCTGAACATTTGTTCTGTCTCTGACATACAGTGCTCTTTAAGTTGGTATCTACAAATAGTAGTGGTATGGGTGTACATCCCCCTACACTGGAAGTGCAGGAAAGCTTGCCTCCCAATTGCACAAATGAGTTTTTAATGCATTTTGTTACAATGTGTTGTTTGTGGTGAAGTATTTCTTTCATTTTGTAATCTTGCTTATGAGGGACAATCTCAAAATAGTCATATTTTCATCCAAAAACCCACAATACACACATACTGGTAAATTCCCTTGATCCCTCTAGCATACGTGCAAGGACAAAGATCTGCTCATATATTCTATGACAAGGATAGAACCAGTGTTACTCTTTGGCAGTCAGAGATCCATTTACTAGATGAGTTCATCCTTCCAGCATCATGGTATCAGCTTTGCCAGAGATACTGACAGGTATGATCCTTCTGTAATTTGGAAATACTGTTCTGTCTACCCAATGTCACAGCTGGTTCATAGGTAGTTACTAGGCATACTGTTTAGGAGTCCACTGAGGAGTCTAACCCAATTTCCCACTTGCCCCAGACCATTGCCTGGTTAACAGACTTGCTTAGATTCATACAGCAACCAAATGGAAGCTGAGGGAAACATATCCTAGACTATACAAAGCAGCTCACCAACAACTCATAGTGTTGATCTTCTGTACCTCTGCACTAACTGTTAGAGACTGGACCTTTGGAATGGTAATCTATCTTCCAAGCAGCACTGAGGAAAAAAGGTAATATTGATGCCCCAACAATATTTAGTGCCTTCCGGATTTCTGCTTGAATCGTATCTACTCCCACTGTCTTTCCAGCTCTGAACCATGTAGTTGTTACAGTGACCTCATTTACAAAACAGAATTCAGCCCTACCAGTTGCTTCTGGCACTACCTTTTCAAAAGATGGCATATCCAGTAGAATTAGCACTTCTTCCAAGTGTTCTTTCAATCTTCCAACAATATGCCCGGTCAAAATCACCATTTTTCAACATTTGCAAAGAACAGCCAGGGGAGTATATTGCCTCTTCATTCTGAGGTGTTGAATAATTTTCTAGAACTTATTAGATGCCATTTAAAAATCAGACTGTTCACACATCTGAGACATTGCTTTGGAAACTGCTACAGCTGCTGCCATTCTGACTTCTTATATCTATCAGTAGGATAAGAAGATCCTCCCTCCTCCTCACTATACTGGAGGGAGGGTATCTATGTTTCACTTTACATCTTCTTTTACTCTGGTGTTTACTATTAGTTCCTTGGATTACTGCTATGGCAAGAGCCAACCGAGCTTTGGACACAGCTCTTTGCTGCTGCCTAAATTCCTAATGTACTGACCATGGTCCATTCAGATTCTATGTCACTGACCTCCACAACTATATGATAGAACTTTTTAACAGGGAGGATTTGAACTCCTGACAAGATCATATAGCTTTAGGTCTGATGACATGAATTCAGTCAGTCATCAACCACTGGCTGATGCATTCTGGTATAAAATGCACTTATTAGTAGCACTCCCTTCATACATTGTGTTTGCTGTACATACCCCATAACTAGAACAGAAATCCATAACAATGCTGTATTTATTTTCAGATCAGGCAAATATTCCTTCCAGTCATGCCTCTCCGGGTAACTTCATCATTATTTCTCATGCCATTGTTGAAGTCTCCCAGTAGAACTACAGGGTTCTGTATTCTCCGTTCTGAAGGAGGAATAGGCCTCCTCAAAATCGATTACATATATAGATCTGTAATCATAGGACTGCATGCATATCTGCTGACCTCACAAGATTCAAACACAGTGAAAGTTTTAAAACATGAGACGAACAAGTCTAAGATGACTTCCCTACTTAGTTTAGAAGAAGCATATCGGTATCAAGTGGGAATGGAAATCAAACCAGAAGTCAACAAAAATCAGGCAGCAGCTGAATGTGTGAAAAAAAAAAAACTAAATTAAGAATATAAGGTAAAGACTCAGATGAGAAGGAAAGAGATGTGGAAAAGGCATAAATATGGTTGCAAACATAGAAAACTCCTGGAACAACATCATGTCGATCAGGATCTGATGTAAGAATGGATAGGGAGAGGTGAGTTTATACCAAAAGACAAAAGGTTAGTATTGGTGGCACAGGATAGTGGACTATGTACACGATGGTTTACAAAATCCATTGAATATGTCTGAGAAACAGACAAATGCAGGTTTTGTGAAACATTATTGGAAACTGTCTCAATACTGCTGCTGGGTGTGATACACTAATGACAGAGGGAGTGTATACTGAAAGGCATAATAATGTGACAAGACTGTTTCATTGGGGTTATCCAAACATTAAAATATTGAAGTAGCTGAGAAGCATTGGAATCATAAGCCACAAAGCATTATATAAAATTATGAAGTTTATATCATGTGGGACCAGCCATTACCAACAGTTCAAAAAATAGGTGTGAGAAAACCAGATATAGTAGTCCATGAAAAGAAGACAGAAGTAGCATTGATCATTGAAATTGCTACACCAAGTGATTTCAGTATCTTACGTACAGGGAGGCAGAAAGTCATAAAATACCATGATTTGCAGGCCAAAATGAGGATAATGTGGAAGAAGGATACCCAGACAGTTCCAACCGTAGTAGGAGAAATGGATCTCATAAAAAAGAATTTACATGTAACTTGATATGAATTGCAGAAGCAGCCAACTCTGGGCACATTGTGGGTGCTGTGAAGAGTACTTTTGGCTAATATCAAAGATTAAAACAATACTAATTTCATGATCTTTAATCATACTTTGATTTAGGAATGAATTCCATTCCCGTCCTGGTATTAGAACCCAAAAGTCTTGGTGAAATTAAAGAGAGAACTACAGGGTCATCAGGTAGTACCTTATTAAGGATCACTCCTCTGGTATTCAAGAGGGCTGAAGTTTGAATATTCAGAACAGCAATTAGCTAAATGTTTATAAACAGCAGACAGAATTTTCCTTTTTTCATCTATCACATTGACGTGGCCTTTTCATTTACTAGCACAAACTCAAGCTGCATTGTATCCAGCCATAGGATTTTGAGGAACCCCATATCCACTGGGAGGTAGTACTAGAGGATGAAAAAGAACATCCTGATCAAAGAGTCCAGTTCCTGAACTATGCTGTCTATATAAGAGTCCAGCTGTGTTGATCTGGTTCTTTTCAATCTCATTAAAGAAGGTCTGACTCCTGCTGCAGCAGTAAAGTGTTATTCCACATCATAAAGGCCCGTTTCTGTTGGCAGGGTCTAGGTAGTTTTAATCTGTGTTACTTCTACCTGTTATTTGATTGGCATCTCATCTGATCCTGCTTTGCAAGTGATGAGGCCACTGCGTGCACACTTATGTGGAACACCAGTGAACGTCAATCCCACATTATACCACAGTGGTGAGTCTTGGCATCCCTTTTCCAGGCCAGACACATGAAAGCACCATAATTAGGACCAATTTCTGTAGATAATTCTTTGTATGGTCTCACCTTTTAGAGACATTTAACAAAAAAGCATTTTAACAGTTGTTTAATTCATATTTGAAACAGTTCATTTAATTAGACACAGAAGTTATCCAAGTGTGCATTGTATAAATGTTCTAAACTGCTATAAAATAAACTTCAATGGAGTGCAAAGTCTCCTCATAGCAAGAGGATCTCCAGTTCATTTCCCACCTGGGGTACCTGCTGCATGGAGCCTGCACATCCTGTGTTAATGTGGGTTTTCTTTTGGTGCTCAGGTCTCCTCTCACATTCCAAAGGCATTCTGCAGGTGGATTAGTGACTCTGAATTATGTATATGTATGTGTGTGTGTGTGTGTGTGTGTGTGTGTGTGTGTGTGTGTGTGTGTGTGTGTGCGTCTGTATGTGAGATACAAAGGAAAGGTCTGGTAATATACTTCTGCTCTTTGCTTGCCCATTAAACTCTATGGATGGCATTGATGGGAGCAGAATGGATGGAGTAAACAATGCAGGAATTTATAAGTTCATCTTTTGTGAAGAATTTAACGAAGAACTTCAAAAATCTATTTAAAAGTACAAGACAGAACTGTTGGGATAAATAAAGAACACAAAAACAGCACACCTCGCACGTACAGCATGCCCGGCCCAACCAACGTAGCTCAAACACAACAGGCCAGCAAAGGAAGTTCCATGTAATTAAATTTTATTGTTCAAAGTCAAACAAGGACTTAATAAAGTCCCAACAGTTGAAAATCAGAACTCTCAGACTAGTTTCGGCGACTAAGTATCAACTCATGAATAATTCTCTATTGGGAACATACCTAGAATGCCTATTGGCTGGGTTGCATTAGAAATACACCATTGTATGCTGGTAGTAATTTTGGCTTTTTTGACTCTCACTGAAGAAGGCAGTCGCCGAAACTAGTCTGAGAGTTCTGATTTTCAACTGTTGGGACTTTATTAAGTCCTTGTTTGACTTTGAACAATAAAATTTAATTACGTGGAACTTCCTTTGCTGGCCTCTTGTGTTTGGGATAAATAAAGAACCCAGAAACTCATACTGTAGGGCTATATTTATTTTTGTTTTTATTGTTTTTATTTATTAATTTATTTACCATGAAAACTGAACAAGACAGAGAGGAAGTACTGAAGAAATGCATATATGAGGACATGTAAGAGGAAATAGTGGAAGAAGAGTATAGTTAGATACAGAGCTGAGGGAAAGCACTTAGTGAAGTAAGTATGCAATAGTTTATAGTCAAGGGAAGTACAAGAAGATGTACTGTGCTACATGCTATAGGTGTGCTGTGCACTGCGATGCCTAATTCAACTTAAACAAACAAAAGACATGCATATTCTCAGCTTTATGCAAGATTAACAGGTTGCTATGCTTACTTCAGGAACTAAAACAGTGTATTGACAGGTTACACTTATCACAACATATTTGTTCAGTTGCTACCCATAAATACACTTGCATATGTGCCTCACTTACGTACCACGTATTTTCCATGGCACCATGCACCTACCATAGTACTGCACAAACCTAGTGGCATGCCACAACACTAGAATTCTGGTATGTGAGGAGGCACCCAGAGGCAGAATGGATCTCCTTTTCTAATAAAGAATCACTACCAAGAAGGCTGATATTTAAACTGGGGGCCACAGAGGTGCTGAGGCCGCAAAACAAGCCTGTCTGCCATACAAATATGACATACAGCCAGTTACATTTTTATGTGGATCACCTCTTTTTTTTAATTTGGAGTTGTGCATATATGGCATAACAGAATGCTTACTCTCAATCAATCACATGTATTAATGTTTCTGGCAGAAAAATCATATTTGTGTCTCTTTTGCATACTGTATGTTCTGCTTTTATCATTTATTTCTGTAAATTTAGTGATGAAAGTTAAATTTTGCTGTAATGTACCCATATGGTATAACCTTAACACACTTACTACAGGCTTGTATTTCAGTCTCACGGGTTCCTATCACATCAACAAAAACACATAACATTGAACGGCCAAAACATCGAATCTGCCGTACATCGAAACTGTACTTGTGGGATCGCGGTACAGTGAGGAGCAGCAAATTTGCCCTTTCCTCACTGTAGTGCAATCTCAGAGTTGGTACATAAAATTAGAGGGGGGTGTGGGGGGTTGGAACCCCCCACATGAACAGTTTCAATGAATGGCACATTTGATGTTTTGGCCGTTCGATGTTATGCGTTTTCGATGTTATGATATAGACCCCAGTCTCACTTGTTTAACTCTCAAGAGAGAGACTGAATGTTTACTGTTATCTGAGACGGGAACTCACTAGTGTATTGAATTGCATCCTCTGGTGCCAATGTGTAATCTTAAAAGTGAGTAACTCCTTTGACAGTTATCTAACACTCTGTTCTAGACTCTGAATTACAACTTTTAGCAAATTTCTGAGTAATATACTTGGACATTTCTTATTTTTTAACATATATAGAATGTATTTAAAGATAGTTTCCTTTGTCAACCTCCACAGGCTCAAGATATGCGAGAAATCATTCTAGTCTTAATAATGAAAGAAATGACCGTTTGTAAGTTGTTTATTAAAATATGCACACCCTATTCGAGGCTAATAATACTGATGTCTGGATTTAGTTATTAAAGGCTTAAACTCTGGCACTACACATCACTCTAATTTGATGACTGATGTAGCTTTGAGTGTAAGCAGACAGTATGCATGAATAAATAAACACATAAATAAATACCTCAATGTGAAAAATAAACAATGGTTTGTGTGAATGTGTGTGTGTGTGTGTGTGTGTGTGTGTGTGTGTGTGTGTGTGTGTGTGTGTGTGTGTGTGTGTGTGTGTGCGTGTGTGTGTTTGTGTGTATGTATGTCTGTTTGTGTGTGTGTGTGTGTGTTTGTGTGTATGTATGTATGTATGTATACATGTGTGTTTGTATGAGTGTCTGTGCTGGGAGTATCCCTCTCTTTGGAAGGAGAAATGGTCTGGTTCTCCCTTTTTACATGATAGATCTGAGACCTTAACTAACTGCTGTGTTTGTTATTTCACTATCCCTAATGTATCTGAGCTATCATTTTTTTTTTTGGCTTACCAGTTTATGGTTTTATATACAAACACAAATTATTTACTTATTTATTTTACATTCGTTAACTGGATGGTCCGACTGGACACAGGTCCATTTTCAGTGGAGGCCCGGGGAGAAAAGCTCCACAGTAAGAAAACTTTTACACAATATGTTGCATTTACTTTTGACATTGTGGACTGGATCATGTTTACAAAAGGGCTATGGATCAGTCATTTACACGGCTAATAAGCAATAAACAAATAACTAAATAAAAGTCTATTACATCATATTTCGGAATTATTTATGAAAATGAAAAAAAACCTGTGGAAAATAACCAGTATCCCCTTAGCACAAAATGCATTTTCATAACACTGATTCCACCTGTGTTTTCCTTTCAGTTTTTGTATGTGAGAAACTGTCAGCATGTGCCTTTTCATGTGAAATGTTCATAACTTTCCCGGGACCATATGCCCACAGGTCACATTACTGATAAGGGATTTTATGCTTAGTAAAGTTTTCTGAATGTGTGACAGCCTTCTTGCAATGTCCATTCAAGAAAACAAACTGTATCTCACCTGTTTTTATCTTCTCCAGGATGCCCTTCAATCAAATATGGTACAGCAATATATTGAACATTACAAAAAAAATGCATTTTAAACTACCACTGAAAACAGCAAAAATAACTCCAGCAGCATGCATGACAGAGTGATGCTATACTCTTAGATCCACTAGAACTGTTGACAAGTTATCTGCAGTATTGTACAACTCAGTGCACTGCAGAATTACAGGGTTCCTATTACCAGATCACAGATGCAGTTTGTCAAATGCATCTTGATCGAACTGAAAAGAGCGAAAAGGCAAAATAGCAAAGTGGCTTTTCGGCGAATTCTTTCCCTGGGAAAGAATTTGCTTGGCCGCTTTCTTACTTTGCCATTTTTGGCACTGTAGTATGATCTCGGAGTTGATATATTTAAGTAGGGTGTGTGTGTGGGTGGCACAGCCCCCCACATCGGGGGGTGTGGGAGGCAAAGCTCCTCACATTATGTAATGTTTTAAAGTTTTTTTTTTTTTTTAATTTTGGAACAGCAATTTTTTTCGCTTTGGAAAAAAATCGCTGATTTGAGGTTTTGACATTGTAATCTTTCGCTTACATGGTGTCGATTATTTATCATTCACTTTAGTAAGAGTGCGATAATATAATATAGACCCGAATTATAATATCATATAATTGAGTCTATTATTATTCTCTATTACAGTGAGGAAAAACCTTAAGTGAACTAATCTCCAAGATGGATGTTGTGCTATGTTTGAGGCTGCTTTATATTGTGGTTAACAAAATATCCTCTTAGCCCTGAGGTTGAGTGACCTCAGAGTTAGTATATATGAGTGGCTCAGGAATCAATGTGCAATGGCACTTTTCCTCCAGCAAAATTGTTTGAGCTCTGCCTTCCCTTACAATCAATTTCTAGATCAGTGCATTCCAATGCAAGATCTGTACTGATATTTATAAGGAATGAAACCACTGCTTTTTTGACCATCACACAAAGAAATGACAAAGGTAGGGTAGGAAATAAACCAAAAGTTATAACTCACTGTTGCAGTGACTCGACCAAATGAATATACTGTGATTATGCTAAAGGTTAGGACAACAGATCTGAAGGATGTGCATACATCAGTGATTGTGAAACACCTGTAAGGGTGCGAGGAGGTCAGGGATAATGAACTTTTCAACAACATCAAGTGTAAAGTATCAGTTTTGTCATACCGCTGTATTAACAGCATCAAGAAAATACAAAAGCAGTGGATACTGATAATAAAAAGGCAATGTTGTTTGCAGAGAAGGTGAGTGGAATAAATGTTGACAACAACATGGCAGTTTATGGCTTTCTGCAGTATGTAAGAGCAGGTGAATTTGGATCAAAAATCACAGGCATAACTTGAACAGGATGAACAAAGAATGCCATGAAAATACCTGCTGTCCGTCATGCTGAAGGGATGCTGTCTTCATGACTGTACCATTTGCAAAATGTCTACTATCTTAATAAAAAGTATGTCTCTCCTTAGGGAAAGCTTTCACCTGAATTACATAGGTACCTGTTAATCAGGAAGGGTCTATATATGCTGCCGACAGCACGAAAAGAGAAAAAGTGGAAAAGATACAGGTGTTAAACAGCTCCTGCCTACCCACAAATCACAGTACCTGTTCGCATGCTTTTATGCTGTTGGATTTGACTCCAGAATGATTGCTTTAATGTACCTCTCATGACCCTGAAAAAGGTGTTATTATGCTGCCTGCAAGAAGGCCATCAAACCACAGAAAAGGAGATGTGAAGAAAAAGAGGCCAGACTGCTTGTTACACTTGGTAGCACATCTGCAAGATGAGAATAAATGACACTCCTATTTTCAGTGCAAAGTAATTTAGTGTTAATGGACCAGCAATGGGGATATCACAGTGTGCGGTGGTCACAGAAGAAATGTAAAAAAGAGCTAGACCAATTGGTTGAGGCCTGCAAAGGTCATGTTTTACATTTATACATTAAACAGAGGAAGAATATTGCAAATCAATTGATCATAGTCAGACAATGATGTAATGTTACTTGAATCAGAAGTGATTGAGTTATAAAGCACACAAAGGCAAACTATATTTGGGAAACGCAATAAAAATAAATGAGATTGTGTAGGGCATGATGTTTGTAAAGAAAATTTATACATGTATGACTTACTGAACATCATAAACATTAAAAAAAAGAACTAAAGCAGTTATTTCTGGCATCTGATAATGGCAGCTCAGAGATGATGCTGAGATTCCTACTTTTTATAAATGCCTGGTTTCATTTTCTTTTACAACAGCAGCTAACAAAATTAAAATAATGTACTTAACAAGTGTGAAGAAAGGAGGTACTACCAGTATAGCTAGCTGGAATTTTGTAAATAATTATCTGTCATTGGTGAATATGTAAATGATGTATATAAAATGCTTGTGTTACAAATATATCAGAACTGTATGTCATGTGCATATCAAACTGCTAGTACAGACGTGTGCATGGAAAAGGTATTTGCAAAGTGATGTTTGAAATATAACCACAGTGTACCCTACTGGAAGAGAGCAGAAATGTACATGCATTATTGTAAGTGGTTAAATGTATATATTTTAACAGTAGAAACTGGAATACACGAGGTTAACTTTAGTCCAGCAGTTTTCAATGCAGCAAGAGACACAATGTCTGTATTAGGAAATTTCTATATTGTCTTTAGGGTGAAGTAATTACTAGTCTTGAAAGCATGAAATAATGCAATTGTTTATGACTCCCAGCATCTGCCAGAGATCTGAGGTGAAGCTCTTGTCTGCATATTTTTACACGTAGATGCTAAATACCACCAGCTTCATCAATAGTTGTTTTGCCAGGGAACTAGGAGTCAGATGACAAGAAGTTATGTCATTCTGCAAGCTATCCCAGCAGTAATATTTTACATATTATTTTGAGAAGTCAAAATCACGTAAAAAGCACAATTTTCTGTGTTATTCACATAAAACAAAAAGGAGAATTTGTTTTATGTGAGTAAAACAGAAAATTGTGATTTTTACGTATTTTGGATTCCTGGTTCTTGTGGTTGTGGAACACAAATACTTCATTGTTTGGTGGTTTTATATTATTTTGAGAAGCTTCTTAGTGAGACAGAGCATTCTGCATTCTGTCTTGGACCTGACAACAACAGTAAGAACCATTCACCACATCTACCTTGCTCTATTAGTAAATTACTAGAGTATAGTAATTCTCTTAGATTTAGTCAGTAATATAGTGACACTTAGTTTAGATATTTTTCTTTATTTATTTGAGACTGTCCTGCAATGTTGTTTTAAATATTTCCTGTGGTTTTGAACTCTGATGTCACTGTCAATATATATTCAGTATTGTCTTGTTCTTTTATTATTTATTATTAATTATATTCAAACATTTCATTGTGGCTGATCTGTGTAGTGATATTTAAGTTTTGAGAGTACTTCCATATTTATTTAGTGACACTGTGTGGGCCACTCCTAATAGCATTGCTCTTGGTCAAGATACCATTTTTATCAATATTAATATTACACAGTGAGATTGGACACCCTTTGTTAAGGGTCTTAAAGTAGCTGATAAGTGGTTCTGGTGGCAGTGAAAACTACCTTATAGTCTGGGCAGAAGGGGGCATAGCCAATAAACCTGTGCCAGCCTTTCCCAAGTGTGTGTATATAAAACAAATCTTCAAGAGTGTGTGTGTCAGCTACTTGGGCAGGGACATGAAGCACTGGATGGACAGACAGAGTGTTGGAGGACTTGGCTTGGAACCCTGGCTAAGGCACAAGTCTATAGCTGTGCCAGTGGGGAGTCTTACTGGGGATCTGGAAAAAAGAGTGAGAGCCAGCCCCGGACTGACTGTGGTCTATATGTGCTCTTAAGAGGAAATTGCACTTGATGCAGAGAGCTGCATCTGGAAACACTGTGTGTGTACTTGTTATCCTCCCAGTGAATGTCCCCCATTGTTGCCAGTGGCGAGGATTGAGGCTTCTTGATTACTGATCCAGTGGTGGGGCATCACAACTGCTATTCAGAAATATTTCATCAATGTTTATAGGGCAACAGCCACAAATGCAGAAAGAAACATTTTTGTTTTGTTCTTTTTCATTTGTTTATTCATTGCATTCTGCAGCACCTCTAGCAAACTAGGCCTGTAGTGCAACTTATACCTCACATAGGACACAAAAAAGAAGAGGATGGACTGAGCCCGGGAAATGTATATAATCCTAGCACTTTGTTTGCTGTCAGAAACAAAGTTTCCCTAAGGAAAATGTAATAACTCAAATTAAGCAAAGATAATGGCTGATTAGGGCATTACACAGAGGATTATGATGCAGTCTCAGATTATAACAAATCTGTTATGTGTTTGAAACCTGGATCTAAAATAATTCACTTCAAGGGTGAAGCTTGAGAGGTGAAGCTTGACCTTCATGTCACAGATTCATAGATTCATGGATCTAACAAGCTAGAGTCAGTCTGTCGACCATAATCATCCTGACAACGTTCCTTCTTCTCAGAGATCATCTCCTGCCATGGGGAGGGCCAAATAAGTCTGGCCTTGGATATATTTATGGGTGCAAATTCAATCATCAATGATTGGTTTAAAGGCAATGAGGTTATCACTCTGATTTTTATTTAAGAGAAGATTGTTCCAGCAATGAGGCAACATTCAGGGTAGACCAGTGCTGCAGTAAGTAGCATTGTCAGTTCAAAGCAAGAGATTCTCTAATTTGGCTGGGCTGCCTTCTGTGTCCAGTCTGCATGCCCTCCATGTGTTAGTTTAGGCTGTCTCTGGGTACTTTGATTTCCTTCCACCTCTCAAAGACGAGTGTTTAGCAGATTAATGAATCTAAACCGTTCCTAGGTTTGTACACAGTCTGCTTGTGATATGGAAGAAAGGCCTGAAAATCTACTTCCATTCCCCGCTTGCATCTGTTCATAAGGTAGCTATAGTCATTGCATGTGACTCAAGCATAAATGAATAGAAGAGATCAAAGAGGGTTGGGTCTTTAAAAGCATGGAATGCTAGACATAAATCATTGTGTATGAGTCTTTAAGAGAGTAGAGAGATAAAGCTTCAAGCCTGTCTTGGTAGCTGAGGGTCTATAGGCCTGTGATCTTTGTAGTTAAGAACTTTTAAGGTCTTACTAACTGCTGATGTGTTACATAAGATGCATACTAAAAAGGCAATATAATCTCTAACATGTCTCAACAGAGTAAAGCATATTGGAATGATATCTTCCTCTGACGTGGTCGAGATAGGGCAAAGTATATAGGAATGATAATTTCTTTTGACCTAGTTGAGATATCATTAGTTATTGGTTAGTCTACACAAAAGGATTTTCTGACTACTGTTGCTACCTGGTGGCAAATGTAGAGGGAGTTATTTATGAAGGTGCTGAGATCTGCAACAAATGCATTATTCTGGAGTGGGATTAAGCTGTCAAGATTTTGTTTTAACCAAAAGTGGCAATACTTCTGTGAATGTAAGTTTATCCAATGTTTAATATACAAGAGATTTGTATAGCTTAGCCATTACTGTAGAAACAGAGTATTGGATACTGTCTGAACAACAACACACTGTTGCAATCACTCAAAAATGTAGTTACGCATATGTTGGGGTAAGTGGTTTGGAGAGCCAAGAAGCTGACAATAAGCAGAAAGCTTCCAACTACTGAGCCCCGGGAAATGCCATTATTCATTTTTTTTTCTTTCTGAAGTGGTACCAGCTACATTAACTATACAGATTCCACCTGTCACTGGTTTCCTATCCATCGTAAAATATAAGGTTCCACATTTAGGCCTTTATTTACAATTCCAACATGAGGAACAGTCTCAAAGGCCTTGGCCAGATGTAGGTGCACTCTGTGAACTGCATAGCTGTTATCTACAGCTTAAATGACTCTATTGAAGAAGTTTACTAAATTATGTAGGCACAATCTCCCTCTGACAAACGCATCTTGTTGCAGGTCTAAATTAATAAGATTATTTTTTTTATATCGGAGCATATGAAATCAGATATAATGCATTCCATGCTTTTCTAACTAAGGCTTTTTAAGCTGATGGGTCTATAGTTCCTAGGATCTGAGGTGACAATTTTCTTCTTTTGTATTCTGGGCATCAATTTGGGTGAGGGAAGGATTCTGTTCTGGGCCAAAGTATTAGTA
Source organism: Protopterus annectens (assembly GCF_019279795.1). Classification (NCBI taxonomy): domain Eukaryota; kingdom Metazoa; phylum Chordata; order Ceratodontiformes; family Protopteridae; genus Protopterus; species Protopterus annectens. Next base: position 460,173,736 of record NC_056744.1, on the reverse strand, counting down.
GCATTTAACACCTGTATAGTAAAATCTAACATGTCTCTCTGAATAACCTTTTCGGACGTGCACCTCAAGTCATTCATACCTAAATATGCTGCTGCCAGACCATAATTTTATTTGTCTTATTTACATGACTATAGGGTCTTCATGATGTTATGGATTCTGGCACTGGAAAGCAGCTGCCTAATGAGCATAAAGGCAGTGTGTCTTATGATGGAGTCAATGATTAATAAGACCTTTTACTTAGATACTCCCAGTTACTGGCAGTGGCAATGGGAGCGAGTTCAGTATGCAGCAGAATGCAGAGACATATGCGTTTACCATGATGTTCATGGTGTCCATCATAATTATCTCATTCTCAGAAGCATGCACAAGTCAGTGAGGGTGGCACCTTGTGAAACTGAAGACATCAGGCTGCTGTGGAGGTAGGGGGGCTAGGCCTAAGTATAAGCCTGAAGGCTGCCTAAATGACAGCCTTCTGTAGCGGGATCTTCCTCAAGGAGTAACAAATGGGATAGTCAGGCCATGGGAAGGCTGCTGATCAGCAGTCAATAGGCTGAAGATAACACAGTAAAAAGGTTACTGGACTTCTTTTCTTTTCTTTTTTTGTTGTCCCTGCCCATCCTTGACCACCACCAAGCTCCCCTTGCCCTGCTGCCCCACTTTTTCCCCATATGCTGGCCGAAGGGACTTTGTTAGCTGGAATGAGAGTTATGCTGAGGAGAGGCATTATGTTATATTTATATTTTTTATTTTATTAAATTGTTAACCAAAGCTGCGGTGGTGGTGCTGCGGTAGCGTTGTCGCCTCACAGTTGTCTTGTGCCCGATCAGATTCTCAGTTAAAAGCGTCTACTGTGTGGCGACATCGTGATGCGCTCGCCTTCGTTGCTGGTCCGGCAGTGGAAGCCCGGCAAAACAACATGTAAAACTCTACTGCCGGACATTAAGCGGTGGCATTAAATTGTTAACCAGGGAATCCCATTGGGCATGCCCTGCTTTTCAGGGGTGACCCTGGAGTTGTGTCTAGTTAAGTGACTTCCTCAGAGTCACACAGTAGGCAAATGGAAATGGGCAGAATAAAATCATGTATTTTGTGATTCGGTGAATAGTTCAGATTCCAGCCAATGTACAATAACATCAGTGCAGGTCTATGTCTGGGGAGAATCTACCACTACATTTTTCAAAATTTTCAGAAGGGCTGAAGTCCATATTCTTCACTGCAGGTTACTATCCTCCCATGAAAATCTTTAACCCTTCTTCTGAGATAGGTGAGAAAGCAAAAATGTAATTCATACTTCCTCTTCTGACTCTATAACAACCAGGTCCACTAATCATACTCAGGTCTCCTTCACCACAGTCAGGCCTCCCTCTGTCTGTAGCAAGTAGCTGTGTCAACATACTTTTAACTGTTAATAATTTCAACTTATTCTTAAATTCCTTTTGAGCAGGGTATTAAGGCAGGTAGGACAATTATTAGCTAAGTCTGAAATTAGCCCTCATTATGAAATTTTCAACCTGAGATCCTGAAGATTTAAACTAATACACATTGATTTATTTTATTTTATTCCTGCACCAAAAATGACATCCATGTTTTTGTCTCATTAAGAACGTGGAATACACACACACCACAAAACAAGTACTCTGACCCAATGCCTCATTCAATTATAGAGCTTAATCTCTGTGTCTTTTTCATTCCTTTCTAACTGGACATGAAGGATAGCATTAGTGCACTTCTGACTCTCTCAGTGTCTTTCTCAGCTTGTAGCTTGTAGGTCAGATTACCAGATTATATGCCATTCATTTATTTGCACACCTGACATTATTGTAACTAATGTGGGTTCATAGGTTCAAAGGTAGGTACTAGGCTATTGGCCCTAGAGCCTATATAAGCCTGGCCAAATGGTACCCTGGCTTTTGCCACCCAAGAAAATTATTTTACTGTGCCCCTGTCAAGCAGAGCCACAGAAGTGATCCCCGAGGTGAATTTCCTTTCTCCCATCTATTTATCAAGATTTTTCTTGAAGAGTGCTAATGAGGAGCTTTGTTTGATATAGATAGGTAGGTAGTTTGTTCCAGAGTATGGAAAGTCTCTGACACAGGAATCTATCCCTCCAGTATGTTCTGTTTATTGTGGTGACAAGGTTTAGGTCCCTAGAGCGTGTAGCTCTTAGAGACTGAGATTTCTTTAAGTGGAGCATGTCCAACAGCTCTGGGTTTGACATAGCTTTGTATGTTAGGCAGAGATCGCCTCTGAGTAGGCAATATGCGACAGAGTAAAGCTGGAGTTATTTGAGATGGTCTGCATTGGTCATGTGTTTGAGGCTGGTAATCCTCTTTGTGAGGTATTTCTGCGGCCTTTCCAGTTGTTGTAGATGTCTTGTGAGGTACATACCAAAAGGAGCGTTGTACTCTATAATGGGTCTAATGAGTGATGAGTAGAGAGGAAGAATGACATCTTTTTTTCCTGGATGAGAAACCTTTTGTGATGAGGTATGCCACTTAGAAGGATTTCCTGACTACTGTGGTGATGTGATTATCAAAGGAGAGACTACTTCCCACCTGTGTCCCAAGTTCTCTTATCACACTTTCGGTGTTAAGTAGACTACAGCCTATGTGGTAGTTCATGGGTACAAAGTTTTTACCAAAAGGGATGACAATGCACTTTTTGGCATTGAGCTTGAGGCCATGGCTTTGACACCAGGCATCTGTCTCATTGAGGCCTTTTTGTAGGCTGTCCACATCGTTAGGAGTTTTATTTATGGCTCCTAGTTTGCAGTCATCTGCGAACTTTGTTAGCCAATGACTAGAGCCTGGATATCACAACTTGTGTATCCATGGAAAGAGCGATGGTAACTCAGTAGTTTTGCCCATAAAAACCAAGGCTTTTGACATTATCCTCTATCTTGGTATTTTAAAAAAATTAGACTAACAGTTGTATATGGTATCTGCTGGATTGTAAATTGGCTATATGTCAGATCCTAGGTTGTGAAAGTTGCTGGTACCCTCTCTAAATGTAAAATTGTAGTGAGGTACAGAGATTAGTGCTGGTTCCTCTCCTGGTTAGCATTTATTTTGCAGACATCCAGTCCAATGTCATAGAAGTGTGGTTTACCAATTTTGATGATGACTACAAACTGCACATTGTTATCTGATCATCTACTGATTCTAAACAGTACCAGGAAGGGCTGGAATATGCACATACCAGATGTACTGAAAACGGTCACAAGTTAAATACAAAAAGGTATAGCACAGAAGCATTCAGCAAAAAAAAAAAAAAAAAAAAAAAAATGTTCCACGTCATCGTTATAAATAGTACTACTCTTCAGAAAGACAATCATAAGAGAGTCTGTAAACAATTCTCTTATTCAATCCCATGTTTCCATCATAGTCAGGAAATCCTTCTATCTGGCCCAGCTAATTTCCATCAGAATAATCTTCAAGATCCAAATAAGTCATCCTGTCACTGTATCAGACCCACCACTGAATAATATGTCCCCTTTGATTTGTATAAATGAAAGCATATTGTTTACCTAGAAATCCCCCAAAAGATATTTTACCAAGAAAATTAAGGATTTTAAATCTTTGACTATCCTGCTATATTAGCACAGTTCTTTTATATACAGCAAATACTCCAAGGTGACCTGTGTCTCACATATCAAGACACGAAAGATCCAATCCTATTTAACCTCTTACTATTCTGCAACAACAATGGCTCTACAAACACCTGCACTAGTGACCTTAATCTACAATAACAAATAAACAAGACTCACCTGGAGAGAAAGGGTCCTGTTTTATTGTATTTACTGCTTATGGAATAATCTATCACCACTGATCAAGTAAAGTGCTACTTTGACGATCTTATGGATAATTTTCATGACTGTACACAGTTTTACACCTGGCTGTTCATGTATTTTCCTTCTCAGTTTGGGAGGTAAGAACTATTAATTGCTTGAAAAGGGAGGCATAAACTTTTAAGTGTGTTTACTTAAATTCACTTGTCAATATAAATGTTCTGTGGTGGAACTTTTTTCCTGGCCCTCTGCTGAAAATGGCTCTTCCGAGCTAGATTTTCCCAGTCAACGAAGACAAATAAAATAAAAATAATAAACAATTAAACGTATATTGCTAGAAATCTTATGATCCTTGTGATTCCTTGCTTAGTACTGTTCTTATAAAAAATCAGCACCTTCGAAATTATAAGGATCAAACTGATTTACTGAAAATTCAGACTTCAGCAGCCATTAAATCCACAGCTGCAGCAGCAAGTCATAATTAGTTAAAGGCCAGCTCTATTCTGGATCCCAGATGCATCTAAGCATCTTGCTGTATGGCTTAAATACAGATTAGGCAGCACATAATCAGACAATTAATTAGATTAGTGCATCGTCTTAATAGTAATAACAAAACATATGGTATCTTTCATATCCTGGATATATGCAGTAGGTACTTTACCGGGGATCTCCTCATGGCCTCCCTTTGTGATTCATCCTAGATGGAGTATTTCTGTGGAATGTAAATTTGTCAACTCTGATGGATAAAATGATTTTGTTATTGAACCAAATCCTTACTTTTCAGCAATAAAAAGAGGGGTAATAATGCAGTCTCTTACCCTCACATGTTTCTGGTAAAGGTATTACAGTAACTCCCTTTTCTCCTTCCTTTTGCAAGCTGCCAGGTTTCATGTTCCCCTCTACTCCTTCACCTTCCCTTTGACTTAATGCTGACTTGCTCTTATATTTAGGGAGTTGTGACTCATCTCACTGAATTTTATTCTGCAATGTTAACTTGTGTTATCTGTAAATCCCTAATGCCTGTTGCCCCCCTACTCAATACAACCTGATCACTGTACTTTCATATCATGCAACCATGCTTAGGATAGCCCAGATACCATTAACAATTTTCTTCAGGGTAGCTATTCAATTTTTGGATCTCAACTTTGATACTAGAAAAGCTGAACAGGACTTTTCTAAAATTTTATAGAAATTCTGCATTATTTGTTTACATGCCCTTTCCTTCAGTTCTTATACAGGGATTCCATATTAAGTACTTAACAAGCTCCTTAGTGTTACAGTTGTGGATTATTAAACACAGCTACCTTTAGGCCTTTTAACTATCATCAGTCATTTATGACATGAATAATTGTAGTCTAATAATATGATAAATTACAAATCTAAACTTAGGGTACTAATTATATCCATAGGTATGGCCATGCCATATCAAAACCTGACATTCATATAATCTATTCACATATCATCATGTCTAAATCTTTAAATCAGAAAATATGGGACCAAGTGACAAAAACTATCTGAACAACTCCTTTCCATCAGTTTTCTTTCTCTCTCACTCAATAGATATTTTTATCCAACACGTACACTTCACTGTCAGATGTTACTGTACACCTTTCAGTTGTTCTACAGTGATGGAGTGAATAAAGATAGTGGGCATAAATTCAACAAGTACAGTTTAGTCTCACCTGTTTGGTAGCAGCAAACTTTTCATTGTTCATGGGATCACATATTAGCAAAGTGAAGTTAGCAAAGATATCCAATGTGATTATTAGTAGAGGTGATATAACTCTTTTATGCTGTCCAAATTCCTCGTTTGGTATAATGCCTTCACATCTGGTATAGTTCCTAAATGGCAGTCATATCTATCAGAGTTTCACTTAAATTTGACACCCAGGTGAATAGCTAAGACATGGAAGTCATCTGGCTCACAAAATTTGAGTGTGTGGCTGATATATTTAAAGGAAATGTTCTACAAGAAAGTAATTATACTTATGGGTGCTAAATTTTTGAAGATACAAATTAGTTCTTGGTGCAAAACTATGACTTCCTCTGGAAGAAGCGTATAATTCACACTGAGGGGTATATTGAGGTAGGCCTCATGTAATGGCTTTTATTAGTTCTGTCTCCTACAAAGGCAGTATGTATCAGGAGAATCGTTTTGAAGGATATCACATTATGGCACTATATGATGCTGTACACAAATACTTTAGTGAAGTTTTCATTTATACACACAGTAATAAATGTTTTGGGTCAAATGGCTCCAGCATATATACACTTCAGACTATTGGTTGCTTGAGAACAATGATGCAGTTGTGAGCTTCATAGGATGTGTCAGCTGGTCAATATTTACAGCATAGCTGAAAGGACGCCTCTTTTTTGGGAGGGCACATTAATCTGGATGCTCATTATGAGGCATACTTAATAAACAGCAAACTCTCATAAGAAGGCAACACTCATGTCCTGGGTGATCTCTGCTGCAGCTAATGATCCGGTTATCCTTTTTTGCTTGGTAATCAGGGTGTACAGGTCAGCCTGAGTTACCACCAAAAGGTCTTAGAGCCAGTAAGTGGGAAAGACAAAATGCCAATAGTAGGTTGTCTTGTGACAACAGAGGTACCGAACTACCATCCTGCAAATGTTCTGATAGAGAAGGATTTGGATGAGGCAGTACCATGTGTTTATGCAGTTACACTAAGTCAGGCTAGGAAACAAGCATGTGGGTCTGGTAGCCTGTGGGAGATCCAGACAAACTGCATACTTGCAGCCAGAACTGGTGAGGTAGTTACTTCAGGGAGGGAGCTACTCTCTAGCAGTGAGACTGAAGTTGAGACACAGCGGTTTGTGGGTACTGATGTTCCTTTGGACAGAGTGACTGCAAAGGTAGAGGTGAGTAGTAGTACCCCAGGCTGACAGTGAGGCACCATGTCAGAGAATGCCACACTTCCTGTGGAAGGAGGAGCTGGGAAAGGTTACAAAGAGAGAGTTGAGACAGGCTCAGCTCTCAGACCCTACATTGCAAGGCCTGAGGCAGGTAGCTACTGAGGGACCTGATTTTCAAGGGAAAGGGAAATCTGTATACTGGGACAACGGGTTACTGTATAGAGAATTGACCCCTGAGAGAGGGTTAGAAGGCGAGAGGGTGCAGCAGATGGTAGTGCCTATAACCTATCATTTGACACTTCTAGCCATAGTCCATGATATTCCCTTTACAGGTCATATGGGCATAAAATGTACAAAGAGACATATTATGAGAACTTCTATTGGCCTGGAATTTCCAGAGCTGTAACAGGGTACTGCAAGACCTGTGAGCAGTGCCAAAAGGTAGGCAAGACAGGTGACAAGGTGAGAGCTCCTTTGGTGCCTTTGCCTGTGATTAAGGAGTCATTTCAGAGGGTAGCTATGGATATTGTGGAGCCTCTGAGTACCCCAAGTTCCACAGGGAGAAAGTATATCCTAATGGTAGTGGATTATGCTACACAATAACCTGAGGCAGTCGCTCTGTCCTCCATTGAGGCAGAAAAGGTGGAAAATGCTTTGTTAGAGATTTTTGCAGGGTAGGTTTCCCAGTAGAAACACTGACTGACAGCGGTGCCAATTTCATGTCAGACGTGCTGGCTTGTATGTGGAAATACTGTGGGGTGAAGCACATGAAGACCACCCCCTACCATCCCCAGACTAATAGTCTTGTTGAGAGGTTAAACTCTACAATCAGGTCCATGCTATGGGCATTTGCTGACCAGTTTAAAAGGGAGTGGGACAAATATTTGCCCAATCTGTTGTTTGCTTACAGAGAGGTTCCCCAGGAATCCACAGGTTTTTCACCCTTTGAGTTGCTGTATGGGCATAGGGTGAAGAACCTGTAGATTTAATTTGAGATGAATGGGAAGGTGTGTATCTCACAAGGAGTCTGTTGTGGCATATGTCCTAAACCTCAGGGCAAGGCTCAGGGAACTCATGGACTTGGCCCAGGAGAACCTGGCAGAAGCCCATCAACAGAAAAAGGTGTGGTATGACAGGAATGCTCAAGCTAGAGAGTATACTGTGGGGCAGCAGGTAATGGTTCTCATTGTTGTCAGACACAACAATCTGCAAGCAGCTTGGGAGGGACCCTACAAGATGGTAAGAAAGGTAAGTGATGTTAACCACATGGTGCAACTGCTAGGCAGGAGGCAGGGGCACAAAGTGTACCATGTTAACATGATGAAACCTTACCATGATAGGGAGGCCCTTGTGCTAAGCATTTGCAGTGGATTGCAGGAAGAGTCTGAGGGAGATCTGGTGACTGATCTCCTCAGTGAGGCTCAGACTGACACCTCAATGGAAGGGGTAGCAATGTCTCAACAGCTATCTCCTACCCAAGTTCAAGAAATCTGAGCAGTGTTACAGGAATTTGGGGACATGTTCACCAGGAAACCAGGGTGCACCCACCTGGTGCAGCACCAGGTGGATAGAGCACCCCAAAGATCTATTAGGCAGGCCCCTTATAGGGTGCCTGAGAGAGTCAAACAGACTCTGAGGAAAGAGATATAGGAGATGTTGGAACTAGGGGTGATTCAAGAGTCCAACAGTCCCTGGGCCTCCACATTGGTGCTGCTGCCAAAGAAGGATGGCAGCACCAGGTTCTGTGTGGACTACAGGAAATTAAATAATCACGCAGAGTCAGATGCTTACCCTATGCCTAAGACAGATGAGGCCCTAGAGCAGCTGAGTGGGGCTAAGTATCTTACAACCATTGATCTTACCAAGGGTTACTGGCAGGTGCCTTTGACTCCCAGTGCTAGAGAGAAGTCAGCCTTTGTGAATCCTTTTGACTTGTATGAATTCACCAATATGCCCTTTGGGATGAAAAATGCCCCAGTGACTTTTTAGAGGGTGGCATATCATACCCTGGCAGGAGCAGGAGGGTTTGCCATCTACAGCCATTCCTGGCAGGAGCACCTTCAACATGTCAGGGAGGTGCTGGGCAGACTACAGAGGGCCTGGTTGATCATTAAGTCCAGCAAATGTCAGGTGGGTATAGCAGAGGTCTCCTACCTGGGACATAGAGTGGGAAGTGGGAAGATCAGGCCAGAACCTGCCAAAGTAGAAGCCATTCAGGCATGTCCTGCACCTGTTACCAAAAAGCAGGTGAGGCCATTCTTTGGGATAGCAGGATACTACAGAAAGTTTGTCCCCAGTTATAGTACCATAGCTGCTCCCCTCACAGACCTGACAAGGAAGAACAGGCCAGATAAGGTAATATGAACCACAGCATAGAGGCAGTCATTCCAGAAGCTTAAAGAAGCTTTGAGAGGGCCCCCTGTGTTAGCCAGTCCAGATTACAGCAAATAATTTGATGTGCGGGTGGATGTTTCAAACCATGGAGTGGGGGCTGTACTTAGCCAGATTTTTTCGAAGGGAGAAGAGCACTGCAGTGGGATTAGCAATGCCAATGCAGATGGGCTCTCAAGACAGGGAATAGGGTAAGGTATACTCAGATGCAACGTTTCTCAAGAGTCACTTAAAAAACTAGCCTGAGTTCTCCAGGGGGGAAGATGTGTGAAGATAGGTGAAGGCTGCCAGCCTAGCCAGATAGAATTTTGTAGATAATTCTGTCATTTGTCAATATTAATGTAAGCCACACGCTTGTCCTCTTAAATATAAATAATTATGGTAAATGTTGAACTGCAAAAACAGTGCACTCTGCTGTAAGAAAGCTAAGTCAAGCATTTTATGACTGTCTTTGATCTTAGGCTTGGAGCCGACATGTCTAGAAGGAGGAGTTCTGACTATTGTTTTGAGACCAAAGTTAATTGCTAGAAATTGCATGTATAATTTCTTTTATTGTTTGGCTTCCTGACCAGCTGCAGGATCAAAATGGCTATTAACCTCTGAGTTATGTTAGCCTGTGAAGCAGAAAGAAATGTAATCTGAAATTAATCAGTGGCACTGTGTTATCAATTTAAGGAGAAAAAGAATGAGAGCGTTGGAGCATTTATCTTGAGAACTTCCAACTCACCACTCTGCCTGTGCCTATATGTATGTAGGATTTTAGAACTGTGTTTTCTCTTAGATATAGCTAGGAAATAGTAAGATTAGACTAGTTTGGTTTTTTGTGATGTCAGAACGTTTCTACTGTATTATTTTAAGTATTTCTTTGTAATCTCTGAACTCTTGACTAGCACTGTGTAGTAAGAAGTATTGTCTTTTTTTATTATTTATTATTAAATATTTTTAAACCTTTCAACTGTGGCTGCTTTGTGTAGAGATAATTTAAGCTCTAAGAGTACATTGCATGTATATAGTGATACTGTACCAAGTCACTCCAAATAAGTCTTGACTATTCGGTTGCATTTGGATAATAATATTGCACAGTATAATTGGACACCCTTTCATAAGGGCCTCTGAGTAGCTGATAAATATTAGCTGGGTGGTGGCAGTGATTTCTACCTTATAGTCTGGGTAAAAGGAGCTGGAGAACCTGTGCCAGCCTTCCCCAGCCTTCCCCAGGATTGTGTGTGTGGTTGTATAAACTCTTATCTCAAAGTGTATGTGTTAGCTACTTGGGCAGGGACATGAAGCACTGGTTGGACAGAGAAGTTGCTGGAGGTTTTAGCTGCCCACTAGGCTGAGATCTGGACCCTACAGCTGTGTCAGTGGGGAGTCTTATTGGGGACCTGGAGAGAAAGGGAGAAACCAGCCCCAGACTGTGATCTCTGTGTGCTCTTAAGGGAAATTATACTTTACTGTGTGCGTATTTATTATCCTTTCCCTATATGGATGCCCCTCACTGGTGTTAGTGGTGAGGACTGAGGCTCCTTGATTGCTGGGCCAGTGCATGGGCATCACAGGAGACAACATACATAACATGCAAGTGGTGCTGATATGCGTGAGCAAATTATTATGATTTATTTATTTTCATTAGTCAACAAGGTAGGTACATCAGCTGCAGGATCATTTTCAGCCATGACCCAATCCAACATGGAAGAAAAAAAGACTATACTAAAAGAAAAGCAGTACATTTTAGGTTACAACATTCAGTTTATTGTTTAAATGATATGTATATTAATGGGTTACAAAACTTAACAAAGAATAACATACACATCAAAATATTCAGAATATAAATATTACATGGGGTTGCATAGTAGAATACAATATATCTAAGTACTCCTTCTGTCGTTATATTTAATAATGCATAGATACCTAAATTAACCCAGACTTCTCTAGGGTGCTAAAGTCCTACATTGAGTCTTTGGTTTCAGATCCCAGAGAAAGAGGGGAGAGAGAGAGAGAGAGAGAGAGAGAGAGAGAAAGGGAGATATAATTTATTCCTTCCATTCTAAAATAGTTTCTTATTAGCCCTGTTTTCAAGAAGCCATGTTTAGATATGTCTGTCTTGAGAAATTATCACCTGTCCTCTAAACTATAACTTTTACTGACCTGGTATTATTCCTTTACATATTAGTTATAATAAACAGAAGAATTTTCTGACTAATGCAGTTAAATGGTGGATGAAAGAGAAGGAATTATTAACCCTGGTTCCAAGATCCCTGGCTACATTATCATTTTCTATTGGACTACTGGAGATACTTCTTCACTGAGGAAGAGAGTTGTTTATTAAAAGTGACGATATTACACTTTTTCCTATTTAATTTTAATATTTTTTCTTGCACCACTTGTTTATGAGGGTTATTTCCTATTGTACTGAATGTATACTAGAGGTTGATTTTGCAATAACTCCATGTTTGCAGTAATCTGAAAACTTAGTTATCCAAATATCCTAATTCACAGTCTGGAGATTGGACAAATAAATGATGAAAAGAAGTACAGAGCCCTCATGCATACCACTAGTTACCGTCTTACTTTCTGAGAAGGTGATTGCCACCTTAACAATGTGGGTAATATCCTTCAGCCAGCTGGCTATCCAACACATCATGTATTAATTTTAAGTCACTTGGTTTGTTTATGATGTCAGTATGTGGTACAGTGTCAAATTGTTTGGCCAGATCCACATAAGCTGTGTGAACAGAATAAGCACTCTGAACAGCCTGTGTTACCTTCTCAAAGAAGTTAATTGAACTGAACAGGCAGCATCTCTCTTTGACAAAGCTAAACTGATGCCAGCCTAATCCAATAAGGTTTTTGAAATTATAGTTTATGAGGTCAGATGTGATGCATTCCATAGCTTTGCAAATCTAGTAAGTCTAATGAGTCTATAGTTTCTTGGGTCAGTTTTAGGGCCATGCTTGTGTTGGGGCATCATTACTGCAGTTCGCCAGATTTTGGTGTCAAGTCCAGGCTAAAAAACTTAAGGAGAGGGTGCATGTTTGACCCTGTTTTTTAGCATGCAGGTGGATTATCAGGCCCCAAGGAAATAATATTTTTCCTTTTACAGAACACCTTTAGTATATGTTCCTTTGTGTTATTCGGAGGTATAAGGGATTCAACACTAAATCTACTTGGTAGTATATTTTCTATGCCTTTTGGGTCTGAGTGTGTAGCAACCTTTTGAATAAGTTTAGAGCACTGCTGGGTGTTATTTCTTTATTTCCTAATGTAACTACAGAAGGGCTTGTAATTATCCTTGCCTTCATAAGCTAATTTAAGTTACCATGTACATTTTGCCAAAATGATCGATCATGAATGGAAGAGAAACGTTATGTTGATGGTATCCTGCTATACCTCTTCTTTTTTCAGGCACCTGTGAAGGGACTGCTTGGATGATAAGCTCAACCCTGTGTAGACAGAAGTGATGCTTGTACTTACTGCCATCTACCTATTACAGATTCCAGTCTTTACTCCATTATATTTAGGAGATCTAAGTTTGATTCTTGATAACAAATGAAGGATAAATAAATTGTCAAGACATGCTATTTATACCTGAAAATATTACTTGGATCAAGTAATCAATTCTTTCCATGGACCTTGTGATGGCAGCTCACTTTCTTTTATCTTCTCGCTTGACTGCTGTAATATCCTTTATCTCAGGTTTGTAGATTGTGACTTGATCTGACTGCAATGTGTGCATTATTCTGCTGTTAGGACTTTGAATTGGAGATATTCTATTTTGAAGATATCTGGTCCCTTCTCACCTGGTTTATGCTGTAAGAGCATTCTGTTAGGGCTGATAGTTATTCACAGGACCTGTCTTAAGTTTTCTGATAAGCTAAATTTTGTTTATCTAGTTCCAGTCCTCTAGAAGAAACTACCTTTCCTGATGACTCTCACAGCTCTGTTGCTTAAAGGGAGATACTACTGTAGGAAATGAACAGTTATGTAACATGACCAGTGTTAGGGTAGTTGCTATGCACTTCCCATCTACTCAAAGAAGCCCAGTGTAACTGCCCCAACTCTGTTCATGTTACATAACTGCTCACTTCCTACAGAAGTTTCTCTCTTTAAGGCACTTTGATGTCCCTCTTTCCAGTGTCTAATACCTGCCACTGCATTATCTCCTCATTTCACCTTCTCACCCCACTCTTATTCCCCCTTTCTTTGCTTACTTCTTTCCTGAATCCTATCTTCATTACGTAACTTAGCCTTACTTACATGCAATGCTCCTCTGAGCTCGTCTTTTCTTTTTACAGTAAGACACTCTATCCCAATATGCAAAAAATATGAAAAAGCGGTTGACGATGGATAATATTTTTTTAAATACTTTTTAATTGGGTTTCTATTATTACTTTCATAACTACATCCTGCTTTTATCTTTAAAATTGCTCATACCTTATATGCACATGTACATTTATTTTGTCATTTTTGTCATTGACTTGAGCTGAGCCTGAAATTGGTCCACTGGATCAGTGCCATATCTCTCAACTTCTTGGAGCAAGAAATCAGGACAGGGCTGCAAATAATGGGGACCAAGGCCCAAAAATAGGGGCATTTTTCAAATATTGCTCTTACAAACTTAAAAGGTTAACAGGCTTTGTATTAACATGAATTTTCTGAAGGTATGAAGCCTGAAAGTCAAATGTCTGTAAATATTTTCTGACCTAAATCCACAATGATTAGCCAAAGACTGGCCAGAAAAAGCAAACTTTTATGAGGAACAGACCAAAAATATGAGGCATATATCTGGACATTGTATACAAATCTGGACAGTTGAGCAGTATGGTCCAGTGCTCTACCTGAAAAACAAATTATAACCAGATGGGTAGAACTCTATGTATATCTTTGACATCAATTAATGTTATTATCACTGCTAGCCTACTGGGGGTGAATGAAGGAGAGAAGGGCTGAGCCTGCTAACTTCTGTTAGGGTGAGAGGGGACTTGTTTGTGCCCAGCAACACAATCTGTGTTCATGTTCCTCAGTAGACACCTGAAAGCCATTGGAGACATTTGTCTCGGGGGTGGGGATGGTGGAATCTGTGGGGTTGCATCATATGTGAATGTGAGGAGACTTTTTTACGACACTGTGTGCTCAATCCCAGACAAACAAATAGGTAAGCACAGGGAAAACAGTAGGGCTTAAAGTAAAAAAACCTGATCCCAACATCAGGCCATTTCCTGCATAGTGGGGTTACATGAAGCCATACATAGTGAGGGCAAGCTTACCCTCTCACTCCTAGATGAATGAATGAAATGAAGGGTTCTTCTTGACCATCAAGGAATAAATGAATCACTAGAGAAATAAGTTAGTGGGAGTATTTCCAGTCAATGGGAGACAGCAGCAAAAATCTTTTATTAGACGTAATATATTTAATTTTTTCCTGAAGAACTGCAACATGGAGAGATGGACCACCTGCGATCCCCTCAATGTGTATGTGCTCTATTTTCTAATTCATTTGTGTTACTATTTCATCAATGTAACAGTTTCATGTGAAACTGAATTTGCACGCTGTTCCTGAAAATTTTCATCATCTGACAAGGAATTTACTATGTAAGCAATTTTATGGTTAATCTAGCCATTTATGTTTGCAATAATCTGAAAAAGGTATCTCTGTACAGCAGACTGCATTTTCAGATAACTTATAAAGTTTCTTTTTGATGGCACATTCAGAATTAGAGTGTCCCTGAATACCCATTGTTGCTAGAATGTCATCTGTTCTGTCATAGTACATCTATAGCTATTTTCTGCTTTAAATAGGTAGAAAATGAATGTTTTACTGAGAAAGATGAACAGCTGTTGAGTCCTTCAACTGCAATATTCATGTTTCTTTCACTTAAATTAATTTTATTATGTTTTCCAGTTAAACATGCAAGTTTCTGCCTGGGGTTCCTGTTGAGTGCTATTATGATGTTTGACACATGCCTAGAACCCTGAGCGTTATATATTTCTAATGTAATAATTTGTTTGCAGCAAGAAGCTGCACTGTGTAAGACAACATATTATGATTTCCAGGGAACAAAAATTATTAGCACAGGCAAGTTGGGTATAGAGAAAATTTGACCAAGGAAGAAACTATGGCTTTGAAATAGCTTGTTTCTTATGGAAACATAAGATATATGAAAGCAGGCAAGGGCCATGGACCTGTTATTATGAATAACAAGGACTACTATGGAAGTATTAAGGAGATGTTGGCAGATGGAGACAAACATCTTAAAGTGTCCAAGGATTTTGTTAGGAAAATGTTCCAAGAATTAGATATTATTTTACTGGATTTATTATACCAGCAATACATTTCCATAGATTTATTTGAGTTTTTGTGTGTTGGACAGCCTCAATTAGGGATGCTATTTGGCATCCCTAAAATACACAAAAATGAAAAGCATCCCCCATTCAGGCCTATCGTTTCTGCCCCCTTCAGTAAAACTTCAAAAATGTCCATGTATTTAGATGGAATACTTAATCCTATTGTACAAAATAATAAATGGTTCCTAAAAGATTCATGGATGTTTCTGGATGAGCTTCGACTCTTTAAGTTCCAAGGAGATGAAACATTTCTGTGTACATTGGATGTAGGTTCATTGTATACTGTAACAGATACAAATGAAAGAATAGAGTTTATGAGGCTTTATTTGGACAAAGTGAAGTTTAAACAGGACATTTTTGTCACTTGCCAGCTAATGGATATAGTATTACATAACTTTTTTATGTTTGGTAAAGAAGTGGTGTAGCAATGGGGGCAAACATAGCGCCTGTTTTTGCTAATTTAGTTATGTGTTGGTGGGAAGTTACATTTTTGGAGAAGATGGATTTGTTTAAGTATGTTAGATATTACAGGCGTTATATTGATGACCTGTGTTTTGTCTGGGCTGATAATGGTGAACAGCTAAATGAGTTTTTCCAGCAAATTAATCAATCAGTGTCTTGGCTCAAGTTTGCTACAGGTAATAAAGATACAGAAGTACAATTTTTGGACGTTGAAGTTAAAATGGATGTTGGTAACAAAGTATTTGGAAGCAACATTTATAGAAAGAAAACTTTTACTAACAATTACTTGAACTTTGATAGTTACCATCTCAAATATATGAAAATGAATGTATTCAAAGGGCAAGTGATTAGATTTAGTAGAATGGTCAGTGATGACCATCAATTTACAACAGAACTGGATACACTTAAACAGTTGTTTACTGATGGAAGATATCCCAGTGAAACCCTTGATGAAGCTATACAATATGTTAAAAATAATAGGGAACGTAGATTTTCACCCATTCTGAGAGCAGGATTTCAGAAGAAGAACTCTGATCAAAGTGCGGGTGAGAATGAGGGGTTAAAATATGCATTTCTGGTGCCTATGAGTATTGATGGGTCAAATATTAAAAAGCTGATTCAGGAAAATTGGAAGATTATTTTGGGCAATGGGGAACTGACTAGAATTATTGGAACTAAACCAAATTGTATTAATAAAAAGACAAGAAATTTAAAAGAAATTTTGGAAGGGGGGCACAAGAATGAAGGTCAAGGTAGAGTTATTACCCATCTAGGAACATTTCCTTGTACAAACTGTAGTCAGTGCAGATTTATGATGGGGGTGCAGAGCCATCATTTCAAACATCTGAAGTATACTTTAATAGCTAAAAATAGGTATGACTGTCAAAGTGAAGGATTGGTATACCTTGCAGTGTGTTCAAATTGTGAAAATTTCTATATAGGTAAGACCATTAGAAAGTTAAAATACAGGGTTAGAGAGCACATTTTGGCTATAAAGAAAAAGGATATGAGTAACGCTTTAGCCAAACATTCTGTAAACTGTGAAAATTTCAGAAAGTTTACCTTTTTTGTAGTTGAAAAAGTGAATACAGATACATTTATGGGATCCTTTAATAATGTTTTAGAAAAAATAGAACTTAAATGGCAAATTTATTTTAGAGTTGATATAGCACTGGGTATTAATGACAAGATTTCTATCAAAAGTTATTTAAACTATGTTAACTTCTGACTAAGAAACAATATTGGCTAGTATTGTTCAAGTTTTTTATAATATATGCATGGTTACATAACAGAAGATTCCTGTATAAGTTTTAGCGATTGTTTTATAGCTTATTATTATTGAAAAGTGTGATAGAAAGTGATGTTTTGGATAATTATATGTTGAATGTGTATGTCCTCTTAAGGATTAATAATAAGTTCATAGGTAGGTACTAGGCTATCTGCCCAAGGGCATTTTTAAGACTAGCCAGAGTGTGTCGGCTTTTGCCGCCCCATTGTTTAATTAACTGAGCCTTTGTCAAGCACAGCCAATGAAATGATCCCAGGGGTGTATTTTCTGCTACCCATCCACTCGTCAAGGCTTCTCTTGAAGAGTGGTAATGAGGGGCTCTGCCTAATGTAGTTAGGAATTTTGTTCCAAAGCATGGGGAGTCTCTGTGACAGGAATCTATCCCTCCAGCATGTTCTATTTATTGTTGTGGTGAGGTTTAGCTCACTAGAGCACTTGGCTTGCAGTGACTTGGATTTCTTTAGGTGGAGCATGTCCATCAATTCTGAGTTGGACATGGCTTTGTAAGTCAGGCAGAGATCACCTCTGAATAAGCGATATGCCAGAGTACAGCTGGAGTTTTTTCAGTCGGGCTGCAAAGGACATATGTTTGAAGCCAGTAATCCTCTTGGTGAGGTGCTTTTGTGGTCTTTCCAGCTGTTGGAAGTGTCTTGTGAGGTACATCCCAAATGGGGCATTGTACTCTATGATGGGTCTGATGAGTGATGAGTAGAGGGGCACTATAACCTCTTTATTTCTAGATGCAAACCCTTTAGTAATTAGATGGGCCACATAGAAGGATTTCCTAACTACTTTGGCAATATGATTGTCAAAGGAGAGATTACTATCTACCTGGGTCCCCAGATCTCTTATTACCTCTTCTGTATGAAGGGGGCTGTCATCTTTGTGGTAATTCATGATGTAGGAAATGATGTCAGGAGAATAATGGTATAAAAGGAAATGATGTTTGTAATTTATTTTATTGTTCTGAAGAAGTTCTGTAATAAACGGGACGAAAGCGCTCAACTTATTCTGACTGCAGTGTGTGTTTTTTGTTTTAAAAGTTGAAGTGAAGAATTTTGTGAGTTTCTAGTGCAATTTTATAGTTACTCTAGCCATTTATGTCTGCAATAATCTGAAAAAAGGTATCCCTGTACAGCAGACTGCATTTGCAGATAACCTATAAAGTTGCTTTTTGATGGCACATTCAGAATTTGAGTGTCCCTGAATACCCATTGTTGCTAGAATGTCATCTGTTCTGTCGTAGTACATCTACAGCTATTTTCTGCTTTAAATAGGTAGAAAATTAGTTTTACTGGGAAAGATGAACAGCTGTTGAGCCCTTCCTCAACTGAAATATTCATTTTTCTTTCACTTAAATTAATTTTATTATGTTTTCCAGTTAAACATGCAAGTTTCTGCCTGGGGTTCCTGTTGAGTGCTATTATGATGTTTGCCACATGCCTAGAACCCCGAGCGTGATATATTTCTAATGTAATAATTTGTTTGCAGCAAGAAGCTGCACTGTGTAAGACAACATATTATGATTTGCAGGGAACAAAAATTATTAGCAAAGGCTTCTGAAAATGAATACAAACAAATCCATGATACACCTAGTCCCTCTGTTCCCATAGGAGAAAAATTGTGGGACTCATTAGTAAGGAGTGCTAATGCTATATTTTAATGCATCTACAATGTAATCCTTAGATGTGTGATCATGCAGTCTGTTGGGATGGGGTTTCAGTAAGCGTACTGTGAGGAAAGCAGCACAGTCCCTCAGACATGCCCCCCCACCCCGCTTTCAAGCAGATTGCTCCTGCTAAGTCAGTGACCTTTGGGATTTATTCCTTACCCAGGCACTGTGAAATGTGAACAAGCAAATCCTTTTTAATCCTCTCCCCTTGGCCAACATTGAAGTATATTGTCTATTAGCTGAACCCGGGTTAACACACATGGAACCCCCACCCCTGTGCCAGCAAGTCTGCAAGCAAAAAACATACTCTAAAGAAAAATATCAACAGACAGAATATGTGGAACAGTATCTAGGGTGCTATATACAGCAAGGTAATCTCTCTGCATCACGTGGCAGGAACTGTACTTAGTGAGGCCATTTCTTGTATAGTGGGGTTACATGAAAGCATGCATAATGAGGGAATTTTCCTCATAGGAGTTGCATGAAGCCATAAACAGTGAGTTTTTTCTTTCTATACAGAGTGCTTTGATAGCTGTTGACCACAAGCTGCAGTGGTTGAATTAGGTATGAAAATGTCCACAAAATGTGACATGTGTATTGTTCGGTATACAATGGTATGCACAGTGTAGAATTGTTAAGGGAGATGATGACAGAAAATTAAGAGAGAACATCATTTCCATCTCACTGTGTGCTTCAGTGATACTTTTGCACATGCTCAGAAGTCCACCAGCCACTGTCTGGAGCAATGATAAGCCACATGATTTATTACTTCTTCAGTAACACATAAAAAAATGCTACTTTAGCAAAAGGATGTAATAGGTGTTCATGAAAAATCATATTCTTCCACACACAGGAAAGTTCTTGAATTGGCTGAATTTAAGCCAGCATTATGTAGTATGTATAAAAAATAATTATTATTTTGTCAATTTTCTTCATTTTTTTTACTTAAACATTGTAAACACTTGTTTGTATGTACAATATATAACTCAGTTATAAATTCAGAAGAAAAAAATATTTGGCAAAATATGCATAAAATTCAGTTACAGAAAATTCTGCCAATACATAATTTTAAAGCCTACTTATATTACCTTTTACGTCTGAAGAAAATTGTATCTTAACCACTATTAATTATTTAGAAAATTCTGTTCCCTTCTTATATGTGATATCTTAGCCATAGTCATATCTATGGCATCAGTGCCTTTGTAGCCAAAACTGTGATAGTTTTAACATCAAAAATATTTGTTGCAGGCAGAAAGTTTTGGTATAAAATATGCATTGTTTAGAAACATTGTTTTTGTCCTTTTTTCTTTTTATTCCTTTATATTTTCCCTTTTGGTGATCGACTCTGATGAGAGTGAAGTTCCCAAAGTGCTCATGGTAAATGCTTTGCAAGAAAATAAACAGCAGCAGAAAAAATCTATTCGGTGCCCAAGGGTCTTAAAATGCACTTACCTGACAAGGAAATACTGTGTGGGAAGCAAAGGAATAAGCTGTAGGAATTTTCAAAGCTCTTATCACTCTTGTTAATGGCTTGGGTGTATCTTTTACCTCTAACAAGGAGTATGAATGGCAAACGACCTGCTAATGATGAGCATAACTGCACTTAGTATGAAGATTGAGAAGGGACGACGGTAATTCACTTACGCCAGAAGGGAGTGCCTGCTAGCTCAGGCCCGGCACGAGGAGAGCAGCCAAGACGTGCAGTGAAGACTACATCTCCTATGGGGTCACGATGGATTGTCACTCCTTCATCCTCCTTTCATTGTGTAATGCACAGTGAAGCTGAAATAAGAACCGCTATAATATGACTTATTGAATCAGCTTTATTACCATGACCAAGTAAATATCATCCCAGGTTTAAGTATGAGCCCAGGATAAAATGGTTCATTTCATGTGCGTGAGGGAGCAGGGGGATAAACACAATGGTTATGAATGTTTGCAGTTGCTGTAATGGCCAATGGATGCCTAGTGGTGTGTAATACGCAGAACAGATTTCATAAAAAAATATGTGGGTGGAAGTGGATGATGAAATAGCTAACAGATAAAAGATTTTAAAACCTGCATTAATGGCAAGCTCAGGTTTTACTTCTTAGTTTTTAAAACTCAACTCATTTAATCATTATTTACTGCAGGAAACTGGCAGGTACTTTAAACCAGCAAGTATCATCAGCTTTATCAGCTGCTTATAGTAGTCTTCTGTCTGCTTACAGAATCAATAGAGCATGTCTCAGTGAATTTCCTACTGTTTATCACACTGCACCAACCATCTTTTATTACCTATTCATGTGTACCTGCACATCCCTCTCAACTGCCTCTGATTTTGACTCAAAGTTTAGCTCTATCTCTCTTAATCCCTCCAAAACCTGGTGACTTTTAGAAAAATGGTGGTCAATTACACTTAATAAATAATGAACATAATTAGAAAAATAAACTTCTTTTACTTCAAAAAATGTATATTAACACACATTCTCTTGTTCTGTAAATGTCTCAAGTTAAAAGTATGAATATTTTAAAAGTGCCCCTGAATGTTCATGATAATATTTATGAATTTCTCACTGATTCTATTAAGATTTTTCTGCACATACACACACACACGCCCACACCCACACACACACACACACACACACACACACACACACACACACACACACACACACACACACACACACACACACACACACACACACACACACACACAAGCACACACATGCAAGCACATGTACACAAATGCAGTAACAGATACACATACACGTGCACTTAGACACACACACACACACACACACACACACACACACACTTGCATGCACACACACACACTTTTTGGAAACTCAAAAAAAAAATATCCATAAGACTGAGTTTCCAAAAACACAAACATCAAAAAAAACAAACACAAAACTCTACCTTTTTACATTGCTCCCCACCCCTCCAAATTAAACATACCAACTCAGAGATCACACTACAATGAGGAAAAGAGTAAATTTCCTGACCCTCACTTTATCGTGATCTCCATTCAAAAACTTTGAGTTTTCAAAAAACTTGATCATATTGCTGTGACCATATTTCTGAAAACATAGTAGGTTACTAAGCTAATGGCCCTGGGGCCCTTACAAGATTAGGCAAGAGTTCATCCCCAAAAAAGAAACCTCAGTCAGCACCTGTTACCCCTGTAAGTGGGTTTTGTTTTAAGGAGACAGGCTATATATATATATATATATATATATATATATATATATATATATATATATATATATATATATACATGTGTGTGTGTGTGTGTGTGTGTGTGTGTGTGTATTATACATGTGTATATATATATATATATATATATATATATATATATATATATATATATATATACGTCTATATCCTTAAAACAAAACCGACTTACATTAATAATACATTCATCAACTTTCAAGCTATTGAATACAACCAGAAACCCATTAAACATCCTAATTGTACCTTCAACTAGCCTGACCATCCAAACTAATATAAACCACTCATAACCTGATCTTACATCGCCTTCCTCAAAACTTGACTTTAACCCTAAATTTCCCATGCTGTTTCCTAAATCTAAATGTTCTGATCACTCCCTAATCCTAAAACTTCATCCCACTCCCTAAACCTAAATTCCCCAATCATTCCTTAATCATAAATCTCCCCACCTTCTTGTCTAAATTCCCCAATTACTCCTTAACTCTGTAACACTGTTCTACCTCCATAAACCAAACACTCTCTTCTCCTCACTAAACTTATATTTTCTTCCTGCTCCTTGACACAAAGCCTAAATGCCCATTTTCCAAGTTAGCAGTTTAAGTAAATGACCTGTACGCATTCTGGAAATATGCACATTCACTTTTGTGCAAACCCACTTTGCCCACCGATCAACATAATGTTGTAAATCTTGTGTTTGACTAAAGACTTGATAAAACCAGTGGAACCCTGTATATGTTGTGCAGTTTCCTTAACTCATTCCCGGCACTGTAACAATGCCAATAGGCTAAAAAGGAATTTTAACAAACTGTAATTATATACAGAGCTAGCATCCTGATGCTGTTCATTTAGACCTGCACTAATGTTACACTTAGGGCTAACTTTGTCTGACTTTATGCTTTAGAATTAATCCAGAATTGTAAACATTTACTTCATCAATGATTTTTATTGACACATTTACTTCCTAAACAATTTACTTTTATGAAAGACTGTGTCATCTAGTGTGTGTGTTTGGATTACTTGGGCTGCAAATTACTGATATATTATGGGGGTTGCTGCAAGCCATTTTACAGTGAAACAGGCAAGTGAATATATGAATGTATGAATGTGAACTGTAATATTGAAACGTGCATCATATTTAACATTTTTATCCAAAATGGTGCTGGCATGATTAGGGCAGTTTAGGCGTTAGAGTTTAGGTCACAGGAGAATCACCCATGGAAATACCTGCAGAGTAAGAGTTATCAAGGAAATGTGTGGAGAAATACAATGTACAACAACAGAGGTGCAGACCGAGGCAAAAGAACACTGTTTTAAGATTTGAGATTGGTGTTACTCTCAAAACATTTGTTTCAGACCATAAAGACAAAAAAAAAAAAAACACTTGTAAAAAATGCAAGGGGACCCCAAACTAATACATACAGGGAGTTATACATAGACATACTTAATGAATTATGACAGTGTAATGAGACTAAAGGCATGAAATAAGAGTCATTTTTAATGTGAAGTACAAATATTATCAGGCAAATGAAGACAAGGAGAGATGCTAGGAAAAGAGTGAATACCTGTGTCTGAAAAGTAGCTACTAAATTCTAATGGTCCCAGTCAGAAGGGGAAAGGACCCCATTTTTGTATTAGAATGATAACCAGTCTTGTACCAGACAGCTTACAGGGTTTGCCAGTTACAGACTGACTAATGGGTATGTGAAAGGAAAGCAGCCATTTAAATCCTATGCATAGAGTGCTTGATCTTCTACAGTTTCTGCAGCTTGCTATATATGAATGCATACTTTGGTGACAGCATAAAAAAGATACAATATGGAGCTGCTTTGAAAAGTTAAGATTTAGTCTGAATAATACTGAATATAATTAAAACAAAAAACATTCATATGAATTACCATTTTTGCTGATGAGTTATAAGAACCTGGTAAAAGAAGTAAGAATATATGCAAGACATTTTAAACAGTTTGTAGTCTTAGGTTGCACTCCTCAAACCAGCCCATCCCACACGGTTCATTAAAGAAACGAGCAGATTAGAAACTGATTATTTCCTGCAGAGTAAAAAGATCACAATAAAGGGATGCAAAGATTTTCATAATGAAATGAGAAGGAAACCACTGAAGTGTGAAATCCCTTAGGGGGACTTCAAATGAAAGCCCATTTCAAATACATTGCAGTATCTCTAAATGGCTTTAACGCTGCATTAATCTGTCTGTTCTTAAAGGGCTACCCATCTGCTTATAAGATGTGTCCTTTGTGAAACAGATAAGACCTATTAAGAATAACTCCAGGTTTTCAAATGTTGTTTTAAATTATGAAACTGGTTTCCTCTATGACTCTTCAAGTTACATGTAGAAATGTTTATTAGTGGGAAAAAACAAGAAGTCATAATATAATATTCAGATAAGAAAGAAATAACATTTTTTTAGAGGCAAGTCCCCTGTACCTTTTATGACTTAGTGGCAAGTATCTTTTCTCCACCAAACTTCTATATATTAACTCTGGGGTCACACAATCATGAAGAAGGTAGAAATCTCTCAAAATAATGGAGTGAGTGTGACAACCTCCAC
This sequence comes from Protopterus annectens, assembly GCF_019279795.1. Taxonomy (NCBI): domain Eukaryota; kingdom Metazoa; phylum Chordata; order Ceratodontiformes; family Protopteridae; genus Protopterus; species Protopterus annectens. The sequence continues at coordinate 460,149,134 of NC_056744.1, read as the reverse complement.
TGAACCAGTAACCGAGGAGTCTCAGTCCTCACCACTGGCAATAGTGGGGGACATTCACTGTTAGGATGACAAGTACAAACACAGTATTTCTAGTTGCAGCTCTCTGCATCAAGTGCAATTTCCTTTAAGAGCACATAAAGACCACAGTCAGTCTGGGGCTAGTTTCTCACTCTTTCTCCAGATCCTAAGTAAGACTCGCCACTGGCACAGCTAAAGAGTTGAGATCTCAGCTTAGTGACCAAGCCAAGACCTCCAGCACCCTCCTCTCTCTAACCACTGCTTAGTGCTCCTACCCAAGTGGCTGATACACACCCTCTTTGAGGTTTGATTTACACACACATACACATCATACCTCTCAATCTCTTAGAGCAATAAATCTGGATAAACCCATAAATAAAAGTGGTACAAAGGCCCAAAAATAGGGACACCTTTTAAATATTGCTTTTACAAACTTAGAATGTTTATAGAATAACAGGTTTTGCATTAGCATGACTTTTCTGAAGGGTATGAAGTCTGAAACCCAAATGTCTGTCATTATTTTCTAACTTCAGTCTTTAATGGTTTGTCATTAATTTGCCAGAAAACCACAATTGTATGAAAAACAGACCAAAAATATGAGGCATAAATCTGGACATTCTGCAAAAATCTGTACAGTTGAGAGGTATGACACACACACACACACACACACACACACACACACACACACACACACACACACACACACACACACACACACACACACACCTGGCAAAGGCTGGCACAGATTACTAGCTGTGCCCCCTTCTGCCCAGACTATAAGGTAGTTTTCACCGCTACCAGTCACTCCTTATCAGTTACTTTAAGGCCCTTAAAAAGGGTGTCCAATTTTACTGTGTAATATTAATACTAATGCAAAAGGTAGTTTGACCAAGAGCAAGGCTATTAGGAGTGGCTCACACAGTGTCACCAAATAAATATGCAAGTACTGTCAAAACTTAAATATCTCCACACAGATCAGCCACAATGAAATGTTTAAATATATTTAATAATAAATAACAAAACAACAAGACAATAATACATACATATATTCACAGTAACATCAGAGCTCAGAATCACAGGAAATATTTAAAACAACATTGCAGGACAGGCTCACACAAAGAAAGAAAAACAAAATCTAAACTAAGCTTTGCTATATTCCTGTCTGTAGCTAAGAGAGTTACTATTCCCTAATAACTTACTTAGAGCAAGGCAGATGTGGTGAATGGTTCTTATTGTTGTCAGGTCAAAGACAGAATGCAGAATGCTCTGTCTCACTAAGAGACTTCTCAAATTAATATCTAAAATATTACAGCTGGGATAGCTTGCAGAATGACATAATTTCTTGTCATCTGACTTCTAGTTCCCAGGCCAACACCCCCATTGCTAGAAACTGGCAGCATTTAGCATCTACATGTAAAAATATACAGACAAGGGCTTTTGCTTATATCTTTGGGAGATGCTGGATGTCATAAAACAGTTGTAATTCCTCATGCTTCAAAAGTAGCAATTACTTCACTCCAATAACAATACAGAAAACTTCCAAGTACAGACCTTGTGTCTCTAGCTGCATTAAAAACGTACTTGAGAGATAGCCTCTTTATTGCACAGCCTATAAAGTAATTTAATTTCAGATATTTTAATAAAGTTTGCTGGACTGAGGTTAGCTGTCCAGTTTCCTCTGTTAAGCATATACATTTAAACAGTTACAACAGTACAGGTACATTTCTGTTCTTTTCCAGTAGGGCACACTGTGGTTACACTTTAAACACAGCACTTTGCAAATACCTTTTCAACACACATCTCTACAAGCAGCTTGATATACACGACATACAGTTTTAATACATCTGTAACACAAGCACCTTGTATAAATCATTTCAATATTCACCAGTGACATATAATTATTTACAAAATTCCAGCCAGCTGTGCTGGCAGTATCTCCTTTTGTCACAGTGACTACCATAGGCTGCTTAGAAAGTTCAAGAAAAATGAATAGAATAAAAAACGCTCTCTTTATTAAAACCTGGTTTTGATAAAGAGAGCGTTTTTTTATTCTATTCATTTTTCTTGGATATTTATCGTGCAAAGAATAGAAGAAACTCAGAACCGTGGTTGGAGTTGGATTTCTTATGCTTAGAAAGTTCACCAGTGCTGATTTCCTGAGGAAAATATCAATTGCAGACTTTCCCTACACTAGGATGAACTTGACCATTTTGTACTTGATGAAGCATTGTATTGAGAAGTAGATGAGGGACTTCTCAAGAAGATTGCAGAGTGGTTTGCCTTTCGGGTCACATAATGAAGGCAGATATACGTGTGCTTACATATATGCATTTCTTTTTAATTTTTTTCCATCAGTTTGTAAAGACTGATATTCTTTGAGGTTCACTTTTGAGAAAAGCACTTTTGTATTATGATGAAGATGATGATGACGATGATTATTAGTGTGATGAAAGGAGATAATGCCAGCCCAGCTAGCTGGAATTTTGTAAATTATTATATGTCATTTGGGAATATTAACATGATTTATGTAGAAGTGTAACAAAAGGAGGTACTGCCAGCACAGCTATCTGGAATTTTGTAAATAATTATATGTCATTTGTGAATATCAACATGATTCAGATAATATGCTTGTGTTACAAATGTATTACAGCTGCATGTCATACAAGATGGTTTGTACAGACATGTGTGCTGAAGTGGTATTTTGCAAAGTGCTGTTTGAAATTTATCCACAGTGTATCCTACTGGAAGAGAACAGAAATGTACATACACTATTGTAACCATTTAAATATATATATTTTAACAGTGGAAACTGGATCACAAGAGGTTAACTTCAGAAAAATAGCTAAAATTAAATTATTTTATGGCAGCAAGGAGACACAATGTCTAAAACTAGGGAACTTTCTGTACTGTCTTGGAAGTGCTTTATTGTTTTATGACTTCCAGTCTTTGCCACAGATCTGAAGAAAAGCCCGTCTATGTATTTTTACAGGTAGATGCTAAATGCTACCAGCTGTCATCAATGGATGTTTTGGGGCCTGGGAACTAGGAGTCAAATGACAAGCAATGATGTCATTTTGCAAGTTATCCTAGCAGTAATATTTGAGATATTAACTTAAGAACTCTCTTCTCTGAGAGAGACAGCATTCTGTATTCTGTCTTTGATCTGACAACGACTAGAGATGATCAATTCATCACATCTGCCTTGCTCTGATGAAGTAAGTTACTAGGAATGGGTCTATATCATCTTATCAAAAATTGAATTTGCTGAACTGCATCTACATCGGAAATGTAGTTCAGCGAATTTGCTCTTGTGGGGGGGCTGCACCCCCCACACCTCCCGCTAATTATATATACCATCTTCGAAATCAAAGTACAGTGAGGAAAGGGCAAATTTTCCGATCCTCACTGTACCATGATTTCACTATTACAAGTTCGCTGAACTGCATTTCTGCTGTAGATGCAGTTCAGTGAATTCAGTTTTCAAGGATTTAATATAGACCCCTAGGGAACAGTATAATTCTCTTAGATATAGTCAGGAATACAGCAAAGCCTAGCTTAGATATTTTCTTTATTTATTTGAGACTGTCCTGCAATGTTGTTTTAAATATTTACATGATTTTGAACTCTGCTGTCACTGTAAATATATATTTAGTATTGTCTTGTTCTATTATTATTTATTATTAAATATATTTAAACATTTCATTGTGGCTGATATGTCTAGAGATATTTAAGTTCTGAGAGTGCTTGCATATTTATTTGGTGACACTGTGCCCCATTCCTAATAGCCTTGCTCTTGGCAAAACTACCATTTATATTGATCCTAACATTACACAGTAAGATTGGACACCCTTTGTTAAGGGCCTTAAAGTAGCTGATAAGGGGTTCTGGTGGCAGTGATAAATACCTTATAGCCTGGGCAGAAGGGGGCATAACTAGTAAACCTGTGCCAGCCTTTCCCAGGTAAGTGTGTGTGCCAACATCTTGGGCAGGGACACAAAGCACTGGTTGGACAGAGAGACTGTTGGGAGGATTTGGCTTGGAACCCTGTCTAAGGATTCAGCTCTATAGCTGTGCCACTGGGGAGTTTTACTGGGGATCTGGAGAAAGCTCTGGATTGACTGTGGTCTCTGTGTGCTCTTAAGGGAACTTGGACTTTACTGTGTGTGCACCTGTCATCCTCCCAATGTACATCCAACACTGGTGTTAGTGGTGAGGATTGAGGCTCCTTTATTACTGGTCCAGTGATGGGGTATCACATTTATTGGTTAGCAGTGGTGGGATATCCACATATTGGGATTCAGTGGTGTGGATATTGAACTCCTGTAGTCTGTAAATGGTGGTTACTAAATAAGGTGTTTGTACTCTCAATTAGCCACACAGTGAACATTTAGAGTTTTATATCATAATAATTGTATTTATTTTGTGTTAGCTTAGTTAGTCAGGGAGAGGAGGAAAGGATGCCAGCAGAGGAGTATGGCAAGCTGACAAGGAGCCAGTTGGCCGAGAGGAGCTAAGACAAAGGACTGGTACACGCCAACCTGACTAAAGCAGAAATGATTGCAGCCTTAGTCACGGCTGCATCACAGACCAGCAACCAGGAAGACAACCAGACTGGCCTTGGGGATGTACAAGTCTCTGAAAATAGACAGTTCAACCTTTTCCACAGAGGGCTTAAAAATCTGTCTGGAGTTAAAGAGACATGAACTGGAGGCTAAACATTTGGAAATAGAATCAGCAGAGAGGCTGAGGTGTCTGGAGGCCGAAGAAAATGAGAGACTGAGACATTTGGAGGCTGAAGAAAATGAGAGGCAGAGGGAAGATGAAACGGAGAAGCTGACTCCTCACCAGGGTCATGGAGGTAATGAGGAAGAAAGTAACTAAATCCCAGAAGCAACAAAGATCAGTAAATTTCTTCCACGATATACAGAGGGTGATAATGTTGATAGTTTTATTCATATGTTTGAAAGGGTATGTGTAGAATAGTATGTGTTGTACCTTTAAGAAACATTTCCAAGGACAGCATGTTCATATAAATAGAAAGCATGTGCTAGCTTCAGTGACATTTTGAGAGTGCAGTCAGATGGTGAACATGTATGAGTGTGATAGCTAGTTTGTTTATATGTTTACCTAAGTTAAAGTTATTAAGCCTCAATCCTGATGTGTTTGTGCATAATAAAGCTGATTGAACAGAACCTGCAGATGTTTGTCTGTTTTATCTGACCAGATGAGAGACAGTATGTAAACAGTATAATGCTGACCAATGGCTTTGGGTACGGTTCCTGACACCTTACTCCATGGTAAAGCTGTAACTAAAAGTCTTTTGGCTTTTCCCAGTTAGGGGTCACCACAGTGGAACTCCAGTCCACTAATAATTGGCAGTGGATTTGTACGGTGCCAATTTGCCAGCCTGATGCCCAACCTTCAAAGAAGGCACACCCATTCATGCACGCACCTACCTACATATCTTTAGACGTCACTCAACCGCAGGGAGGACATGCATACTCCACACAAAGTTGCTCCAGCTGAGAACTGAACAGGAGAATCTCTTGCTGTGAGGTGACAACACTAACCGCTGCACCACCGTGGCCCATTATGGTAAAGCTGTAACTGCTATTTCTAAATTTTCTGATACTGATTGCTTAAATTATGATACTGTTAAAAATTGTTTATTAGAGTGTTTTAATCTAACACCTGAAGCCTATAGAAAAAAAGTTTCATCAAGGCAGATGAAAGTGTGTGTGAATAAATTCTTGAGTTAAGCACTTATTTTCATAGATGGGTGAGTGGGCATCAGGTCACCACTTTTGAAGGGCTGGCAGACCTTTTGGTGAGGGAACAAGCCCTTAACACTTTGCCTGAACACATGAGAATTTGGTTAGCAGATAGGGAATGTAATACTGCAGATGAGTTGGGGAAAAAAGGAGACATATACCTAGCAAGCAGGGCATCACTGCACAGGAAAGGGATACCATGTGCTGCTCATGGCTCTAGGGGAACCCATGGTGGGCAGCCTAAACTGCCCCGACAAAGTCCACCAGTAACAGGGGAAGCCACTAGCTCAGGTACATGGCCAGAACTAAGGGTTAAATGCTTTAAATGCAACCAGTCAGACCATGTAGCATATAGACGTCCATGGAGGCAAGGTGGGGAACAAAAGGTGGGAGAGCCAGTAAGTGGGAATGACAGAATTCCATGCATAAGTAGTCTGGAGACAACAAGGGTACCAAACTACACAAGAGGTTATATCCTAACTTGGTAGATGGGAAATAGACCACTGCTAAGAGAGAGACAGCCTCTGATCTAACCATTGTGAAGCCTGCAATGGTTAAAGAGGAGCACTACTTGCTTGGGCAGTCTACTCCAGTCACAGCTTTAGCAGGGGTCCCATCCCAAATACCTTTGGCTAGGGTTCACCATGACTGACTGGGAGGGTTGAAAAGGAAGCAAGCAAGTAGGTGTGTTTGAAGACATCCCTGCAGATGTCCTGTTAGGGAATGATTTTGATAATGCAGTACCTTGTGTGCAAGCAGTTACATGCAGTCAGGCTTGGAGACAAACATGTGGGTCTGGTAGTCTTGGGGGGGACCCAGACAGACCACAGACTTGAATCCAGGACTGGTGTGGTGGTTACTTCAGAGAGGGAGCTACCCTGTAGCAGTGAGACTGGAGGTGAGCCACAAGTGCTGCTGGGTACTGATGTTCCCTTGGACAGAGTGACTGCAAGGGCAGAACTGAGTAGTAGTACCCAGGCTGACAGTGAGGCACCACTGTCAGAGGATATCAGACTACCTGTGGAAGAGGAGCTGGGAAGAGTTACAAAGACAGCATTGAGACTGGCTCAGTTCTCAGACCCTACATTACAGGGTTTGAGGGAGGCAGCCAGAGAGACGCCTGATTCTCAAGGAAAGGGGGAATTTGTATACTGGAACAAAGGGTTAATATATAGAGAGTGGAGCCCTGAGGGAAGGCTAGAGGGAGAGAGAACACAGCAGTTGGTAGTGCCCAATGCCTACCATGTGGCACTTCTAGGCATAGCCCACGGCATCACCTTTGCAGGTCCTATGGGAATAAAGCATACCAAGTGACGCATTATGCAGAACTTTTATTGGCCTGGGATTTCTGGGGAGGTAACAAGTTACTGCAGGACCTGTGAGCAGTGCCAAAAGGTAGGCAAGGCAGGAGACAAAAATAAAGGTTCCTTTGATGCCTTTGCCTGTGATTGAGGAGCTGTTTCAGAGGGTAGCTATGGATATTGTGGGGCCTCTAAGTACCTCAAGTTCCACAGAGAAGAAGTATATTCTAGTGGTTGTACATCATGCTACCAGATACCCTGAGGCAGTGGCTCTGTCCTCCTTTGAGGCAGAAAGGGTGACAAATGCTATGTTACAGATTTTCATCAGGGTAGATTTCCCAAAAGAAATACTGACTGACAGAGGTGCCAATTTCACTTCAGAACTGCTGGCTTGTCTGTGGAAGCACTGTGGGTTGAAGCACCTAAAGACCACCCCTTACCATCCCCAGATTAATGGTCTGGCAGAGAGGTTAAACTCTACACTAAGGACCATGCTACAGGCATTTGCAGACCAGTTTAAGAGGGAGTGGGACAAATATGTCCTCCATCTGTTGTTTGCTGACAGGGAGGTGCCCCAGGAATCCATGGGTGTTTCACCCTTTGAGTTGCTGTATGGACACAGGGTGAAGAGACCTCTAGATTTGATTCGTGATGAGTGGGAGGGTGAGTGTGAATCCCACAAGAAGTCTGTTGTGGCATATGTCCTAAACCTCAAGACAAGGCTCAGGGAACTCACAGGCTTGGCCTAGGAGAACCCAGCAGAAGCTCAACAGCAGAAAAAGGTCTGGTTTGACAGGAATGCTCAGGCTAGATGGTATGCTGTGGGGCAGCAGGTTATTGTCCTCATTCCTGTCAGACACAACAAGCTGCAGGCAGCTTGGGAGGGACCATTCAAGGTGGTAAGGAAGGTCAGTGATGTTAACTACATGGTAGAACTGCTAGACAGGAGACAGGGACACAAATTGTATCATGTTAACATGATGAAACCTTACCATGGCCCTGGTGCTAAGTAGTTGCAGTAGAAGGCAGGAGAACTCTGAGTGGGGGATCTATGGCTACAGGGAGCCAGCCAGCAAAATCCCAAATTACTAAGATGGAGCCTTGTTTTGCAGGCATATGATATGACAGTGCAGCACTGTACTGGGGTCAGCAATGCCAAGGCAACTGGGATCGTAAGACAAGGAAAGGGGTAAGAAATTCCCAGATAGGCTCATCCCTCTCAAGCAACATTTCTCAAGGGTCACTTGAAAAACTAACTTGAGTCTTCAAGGGGGAGAAGTGTGATGAAAGAAGATACTGCCAGTCCAGCTAGCTGGAATTTTGTAAATAATTATATGGCATTTGTGAATATCAATATGATTTAGATAAGATGCTTGTGTCACAAATGTATTAGAGCTGTATGTCATATAAGATGGTCTGTACAGGTATGTGTGCTGAAGAGGTATTTTGCAAAGTGCTATTTGAAATGTATCCATAGTGTACCCTATTGGGGAGAACAGGAATGTACATACAGTATTGTAACTGTTTAAATGTATATATTTTAACAGTGGAAACTGGAACACAAGAGGTTAACTTAAGAAAAATAGCTGAAATTAAATTACTTTATGGCAGCAAAGAGACACACTGTCTAACACTAGGGAATGGTCTGCATTGTCTTGGAAGTGTTTTATTGTTTTATGACTTCCAGTCTTTGCCATATATCTGAGGAAAAGCCCTTGTCTATGTATTTTTACAGGCAGATGCTAAATGCTGCTAGCTGCCATCAATGAGAGTGTTGAAGGTCTTGGCTTGGAACCCTGGCTAATGACTCAACTCTATAGCTGTGTCAGTCGGAAGTTTTATTGGGGATCTGGAGAAAGAGGGAGAAACCAGCTCTGGACTGACTGTAGTCTCTATGTGCTCTTAAGGGAATTTGAACTTGATGAAGAGAGATGCATCTGAAAATACTGTGTGCATACCTGTCATCCTCCCAGTGTACATCCCCCACTGGTTCCAGTGGTGAGGATTGAAACTCCTTTATTACTGGTCCAGTGGTAGGGCATTACAATTATTATTATTATTAACAATTAGAACTGATGTACGCCCAAGTATGACGAGAAACTTATTATTGCAGTTGCATTGCTAAGAATATAATGTGTGGAACAATGCTTACCATCTCCTTTTAAGGACTATAGGATACCTCAGGCATAAATTAATATACTAGAGCCACAGTAAGCCACCAAATGAATGATGTATGACAGGTTCACAGAATGTCTGGTGCTATAAAAGATAACTCCATGGACTACTGTGTTCCTGAATAGCAGTCAATCGAAAGCAGAACTCTCATTGGGTACCACCAAAGGTTTCATCAGTAAAGTCACACTCCTTGCAAAGTTAGCACCTGTTTAGGTGTTCTGCATGTAAAGAGCATAACATTGCAATGCTGGAACAACCACATAGTCATGCAAACTAATACAGAGGACACAAAACATATGCATTGTATGTAGGATGACTCTGCAAATACCAGGAATCTGACACCCACAGTTACAAGTGAGACCTGAATCACTGTCCAGCCCCTCAGGCATAAACAGATGCAGGAGGTGGAGGGCTATCTGCACCACCAAGTAAAGTGATTAAAATCTGACAACTATAGTGCAAGTATGGAAACTGCTGAAACAAATAAATGTTGAAGGGCTATGCATGAATGGCTAAGAAGAGGAGAATTTAAAGCAAAAAATGAAAGGTTAGTAAAGGTAGCCTATGATAGTAGAATACATACCAGCTGCTTTACAAAGTCTGTAGAGATACACGGGGATGCAGACAAATGTAGATTCTGGAATAACAAACTAGAAACAGTTGCACATCTTGTGTTTGTTTCTTATGTGCTCACAGATGAGGGTTCATATGGTGAAAGGCACAATAATGTAACGACTGTTACTTTGGGGATTTCACAAACGCTACAACATACAGGTAGATGAGAAGTTTTGGAAATATGAACCACATAGAAGTAGCGCTAACAAAGAAATGCTGATTGTGTAAGATCACTTGATAACAGTATAGAGACAATAAAAGATTTTGTAATAGAAGAAAACAAAAAAAACAGTATAGAGACAATAAAAAGATTTTGTAATAGAAGAAAAGAAAATAACACAACTATCATTAATAATTGAAATAGGTACTCTTAGTGATTATATTGTCTCGTATACTAATTGACATACATTCATAACATACAGTCAAACTGCAAACAAACTACTGAAAAACAACAAAAAATAGGCAGGCAACAGTAATTCTTAAACTTTTATGGTTAGCGCTTTCATCAAGTATTCTCACACTCAACTTCATCAGAAACTAGTTAAAGGAATGGTAGCCGTATTTAAAACCAGATTCATAGTCACATGTTCAGTCACCTCACATGACACCACGTCACCTAATACAATTCTCATTTCTATAACACATGAAACTAAAAATTGTATAAACAATTGTGTAAAAAATGTATATACACTTTCCTTTTGACTTAATACTCAAATTCATATGTACATATACAAAGAATACATAAATATACATGAAAAAAACATCTAAAACATTCAAAAAACAATGTTTGTTGTTGTGTACATAAAAATTGTTACATGTCACTAATCAACCTGAATAAATTTCAGTTGAATGTCATAAATGCATGTACTTGTGTATAAGGGGGGGATACATTTGTGTGTATATAACAAACACAAAGAGTGCCCCAAATTATATGTCTATTCACCTGAGTATTAGCCTTGGGTTAACATTTTAAACTCCTCAGTTTCAAGACACATACCAAAGAGCATACGTCGTTCAACCCTGGTGTCACATAGGTCCTGGTTCTAAGCTGCCAAATCAGCTCCTTCACCTCAAATTTTAAGCCTAATGGACCACCCCTGATGTCAAATTCAATTTGGTCGATCACCCTGAATGTGAAGGAATGACCAGGGATTTCTACCACATGTTTTGCGAAAGCGTTGTCTGTTTTGGCTTTCCTAATGTGGTAAATATGCTCGTACACTCTTTCCCTTAGTTTACGCTCAGTCTTGCCAATGTAAAAACCCATACAAGACTGGCAGGAAGTGAGATAAACAACCATAGTGGAATTGCAATTAAATCTGCCCTTACAAGCAAATTTTTCATCCAAGATGTTAAATCGGTTACCTGTTTGCATAAACCTGCAATAAGAGCAGGCTTTGCATTTGTACATACCTGGAATATGTATCATCTTTGGGGGTGGCAGTTCCAAGAGGTTTTTCAAATTAATCCCCTCCTGTAAACTACATTTGGTGCAGGTCCAAATTTAATAAATTCTTTGTCTATTTGAAAAATATTCCAATTATTTTGCAAAATCTGTCTGTTTTCACCATCTGAACTAAATGTAGTAATGAAGGCGTACCTATAATCGACCCATAGGTTACTTTCACCTCCAACAGGTACCATATCATCAATACTCATCCCCTGTTTGCTGTTATCTAAAATGGCTTTAAAATGGCCATTTGTCCTTTTATTTTGAACTTCCTCAAATAGGTTGCTCAACATGTCTACAGGGTATCCTCTGTTTGTGAACATTTGCAATAACAATCTACACTCCTCCTCAAAGTCAATGGCAATAGTCCACATTCTTGTGGCCCTGACCAATTGTCCCTTTACTACGGACCATTTTTGATGTTGGGGGTGGGCACTACTGTAATGGAGGAAGGAGTTACAATAAGTGTCCTTCCGATGTATTTTGGCTAAATACTGTTTGCTGGCATTATCCTTCCATAATTCTACATCAAGAAAAGCTATTCTTTCAGTATGAAATATGTGGGTGAATACCACAAAATCCATTGTGTTGTTGCAGTATACCATAAATTCCTTAAACATACTTATTTCTCCCTTAAAGATTAAAAAAATATCATCCAAAAATCTGGTATAGTAATGAATCTCACCCTTAAATCTATTAATGGTGTTATGCAGAAATTGGTCCTCCCAAAAGGCCATTACTAGGTTAGCAAAACTTCCCCCCACTGGGGACCCCATTGCCACCCCACTGTTCTGTAAATAAAACTGGCTGTTGAACAAAAATAAATTGTTGGAAAAAATTATGTCCAACAGTTCAGTTATTAGGCCGATTTCAGATGCAGGTGTCCCTCTTTTTACTAATAGTAACTTGAGCAATTCAATACCCACATCAGGTGGGATGAGGGTGTATAAATATTTGACGTCAGTTGTGGCAAAGTTAAAAATCAAGTTGAAAGACCTGGTTGTTTATTGCTTCCAAAAAAGACCAGGAGTCCTTGCAAATAAAGGGTTCCCTTGATACATATTTTTTCAACAAACTGTCCACAAATTTTGCCAATGGGTATGTCATTGAATCCCTTCCATCCACAATTGGGCACATGGGAGGGTCCATCAAGCATTTGTGGATTTTCGGAATCCCGAAAATCACAGGGGTTTTAGGGGAAACCATAGTTAAGTAATTTACCAAATTTAGATCAATCCTATTCTTCATGACCAAGTTGTTAACAAACACCTTAATACAGTTTTATGCTTGGTTTAACTCGTTTAGAGAAACCTGCGTATATGTAGCCAAATTAAGCATATTTTCCATGCTCTGTATGTAGTTTGTATGATCAAACAACACCAAACCACCACCCTTGTCAGCCTTAACAATTCTTACATCAACATTCCTCAAGGTATCTATCAAAACCCATTTATCCCTTGACATGTTAAAGGCTTGTGAGGTGACTGTGAGGTGACTGAACATGTGACTATGAATCTGGTTTTAAATATGGCTACCATTCTTTTAACAAGTGTCTGATGAAGTTGAGTGTAATACTTGACGAAAGCGCTAATCATAAACATTTTAAGAATTACTGTTGCCTGCCTATTTTTTGTTGTTTTTCATAAATTCATAGCATGCCAGGATTTGCAAGCAGCAACTAGAATAATTTGGAAATAAGACACCCAGATAGTTGCAATAGCAGTATGAGCAAAAGGGCTAATAAGAAAGAAATTGCAAGCATACTTATAGTGTACATGTTACAGATGGATCGACTTTTCTTTGTCGATATTTCATTATTTCAAAAAAGAAAAGTAGAGGATCACTTATGCGAAAGTGCTCTTAAACGAAAGTGCACTTTCACGAATATCGGTTCAATGAACTGATAAAAAACACAAAAAACAGTGCTTTGCAGGGGGGCAAGCCCCCCACACCCCCGCTACTTAAATATGCTAACTCCGAGATTGCACTACACTGGGGAAACAGGTAAATTCCCTTTTCCCCACTGTAGTGTGCTTCGATGCCGCAGTGTTTCTTAGCAGTTTGTTGAACCATTATACGCAAAAGTGCACTTTCGTTTAAGTGCACTTTCGCATAAGTGGTCCTCTACTTTTCTTTTTTAAAATAATGAAATTTCAACAAAGAAAAGTCGACTCATTACAGATACATGTAATGCCATATAGGTAATTCTGGGTACATTGTGGTTGCTGAGAAAAGCACTTTCGGCAAACATCAAAGATTGAAACAATACTAATTAATGATTTTTAATAGTACCTTGACTTAGAAATGGGGTTTATTCCTGTCAAGGTATGAAAACACTAAACAATATGAGAAATTAGGAAAGAAAGAATTATTGAGGTTGTCCAAGAAATTACACTACAGACTATAGAATCTAGGCCATCACTACCCCCCCCCCCCCCACACACACACACATTCTCTGCAGGGTGGGTGCAATAATCAACAGTGTAACTCATCATTGTCCACTATAAATTTATGGATGACAAAATGGCCAGATTCATCACAAACATAAAGAAGGAGGTCACTACGTCAAATCACATTCCAGTTCTAATGTAATAGCAGTACGCAGTCAACAGGCCAACGGAGGCACTTCAGCATGTGATTCAGAAGAGAACCCTATAGCAAAGGAAGCTAGGACAACAATAACCATGTTCATGTCTGTCATGGCCATCACTAAGGAGGGTCTTGTTCTGAAATAAGGGAATGTCATGCTGAAGCAGCATGGAGGGCAAGGACATGCCTAGTGACTCAGAGTGGAACACGGCAAGTGTTTGTACCTCATGTTGGCCAATGGGTATCATATTCCCCAAATGTACAGTGACATGGCAACAGGTGTTTGTACCTCATGTTGGCCAATGGGTATCATATTCCCCAAATGTACAGTGACATGGCAACAGGTGTTTGTACCTCATGTTGGCCAATGGGTATCATATTCCCCAAATGTACAGTGACATGGCAACAGGTGTTTGTACCTCATGTTGGCCAATGGGTATCATATTCCCCAAATGTACAGTGACAGGGCAACAGGTGTGTACATGATCCATTGGTTACTGGGTACAAGCAGGAACAGATGTCATGTTTCCCTAGGTTTATATGTCAGTGTCTTCAAAGAAACAACAGCATATTCCTATTGTTCATTTCAGAATCACTAGAATTAACACACAGCCAAGTAGTCAACAGCATAACTCATTACTGTCCACCTTAACCTCATGGATGACAAGATGGCCAGATTCACCACAAACATAAAGAAGGAGGTAGCTGTGCCTGGCCACACCTCTCAACTGTACAGATTTATTAATGGCTTTGTTCATATTTTTTTGCTCTAAGAATTTGAGAAATGTGCTCCTGGCAGTTTTAGCATCTTTTACACACTGAAAATGTATGCAGAAAAAGAAATCCTGCAATGGTTCTAGGACTGCTGCATTACTTCTGGGCCTGGCCCATCTTTTATATTTCCCGTTTCTTCCTGCACTCCTTCTTTCTTCTATTAATTTTCTGGACTTCCGCATTCCACCACCAGCTTTCCTTATGAACCTTTGCTTTACTGCAGATGCATTCCATCATCTTCACAAAACGTTTTTGAGACACTCCCATTCTTTGTCTACTCCATCTATTTCTTCTTCTTTCAGAGGTGTTAAGAGTATTACTTCCTTGAACTTCTGTCCTATTGCTCCACTCAGCTGCCAAGTCTTCATCCTATTCCCTGTTTATATTAGAGTCAGCTCTGGCCACTGTTTGCAGCTTATTGTGGCTCCCAGTTATTTATGCTGGGGACTGAACATTTCACTGCGGATGGCTGCAGTCTTTGATTTGACATCAGTGCCCTTTCTTTACTACCAGGAGGCTTATGTGAATTGCATGCTGGTCACCCTTGTACGTGATCTTGTGACTGCCTGTCTTGGCAAGTATTAGACATAATCAAGCCATTCGTTACACAGCGGTTCACACCAGTCTCTCCATCATTATTCCTGTTGCCTCAACCATGTGAATCCAGGCAATTCTCATATCTGTTTCTGTCCATCTGTCCTAATAAGAACATTCGGGTCACCCATCATAAAGATCAATTCATTTTACTCTACTTTACCAAGGAGAGCCTGAAACTGCCTGTCATCATGCAACGTTAAAGCAATCTTTTTTGAAGGGGAAGCCCCCTGCAGCCCCTAGAGCCCCTGCTACTTATATAGTCTAACTCCTGAGGATGCACAATACCAGTGAAACCAACCCTGGTACTGTAATAATTTCACACAGCTGTCAACTATTGGTTTTGTCAACCAAAGTGTGTCGACAAAACAGATGTCGACTTTAAAATAACATATATAAAATAACTACAATCTATGCAATGTCAGCGTGCATTACAATTAATGCAAAATTGCGTGACTCACAGTCACATGCAAAGCCCCGCAAACACATTCACACACAAGAACACATTCCCAAAACATAGAGTAGTGTATATATAAGATGTTTTTTTAGCAAGAAGGTTTTTACTCTGTAAATGCTACGGCCGAGGCGCTAAGAGAATTTGTGTTCTTTAATTAAAAGTGTTTTTTCTGGAAAGTAGAGCTGTTTTTCACTGGTCATAATTTTGGTTGTTTTTTATTTATAGAGTACCACATATTTTAGTTACTATGCTTCAAATGTGTGTGTGTGTGTGTGTGTGTGTGTGTGTGTCTAAATATATATATATATATATATATATATATATATATATATATTAACTTTATAATCTCTATAATCTCTAAATACTGAAATATCGAATTTCAGTATTTCAAGACTATAAAGCCGAACTTCTGAAATAGCGAAACCCCATAACCGCGAATCTGGAAATGTCGAATTTGCAGTTGTGGTGGTGCGCTACGTGACATGGGATGTACTATGTGTCTGATTTATGGTTTGGTATGTGGATATGGTTAGAAATTCAGCTAAGTATCGCTAATGACACAAAAGACAATCATAAGGCCTTCTTTAGCTATGTTAGAAACCTGGGTGGAAACTCCCAGATATGCTCAGAATTAGTCCAAAATGATAAAAAAATCACTGAACCCACAGACATTGCCAACATACTGGCAGACAGGTTCAGTGCAAATTTCTCCTCCCTCCCCCCCAAAAGGAGAAATATCTATCCCACCAGAGTCTAGCCTCCCAAACATCTCAGATGCCCAGGTGAGAGCTGCTCTCTCTAAAGCAAAAAACACAGCATCAATGGGACCGGACGGTGTCCCCAGCTGTGTGCTACACAAACTCAATGAGGAACTAAACCCACACATAAGGCTGCTGTTTAATCTTAGCCTTACTACAGGATACGTACCCAAAGAATGGTGTACGGCAACTGTGGTCCCACTCCACAAAGGCGGTGCTTCTACGGACCCTGGAAATTACCGCCCCATAAGCTTGACGAGCCTTGTCTGCAAAGCTATGGAGAGGATCATAATGGAACTCATAAATAAAGACATTGGGGACCTACAGACACAGGATCCTACCCAATTTGGCTTTGTCAAGGGCAGGTCCTGCCTCTTGAACTTGGTCGACTTTTTCGAAACAGTCACTAAGGCCATTGATAAGGGTAAGGCAGTTCACACAGCCTACCTTGACCTAGCAAAAGCGTCACACAGTACCCCACTCGGGCATCATAGAAAAGCTCACCAGCTTAGATGTAAACCCATATGTCACAAGATGGGTTGCAAACTGGCTCAAGGACAGAACACACAGGGTTAGAGTTGCTGGTGCCATGTCAGACTCTAAGCCGGTCACGAGCGGTGTCCCACAGGGCTCAGTCCTGGGCCCCCTCTTGTTCGGCATTTATTTTCTGAAGTGCAGGCAAACATAGGGGATTGTGGCTGACAAAATTTGCAGATGACTGCAAACTGGGCACCATAATTGACACTCCATCAGACACAGACATCCTCCAGAGAGGTCTCATATAAATGGATAACTGGTGCCAGAGCCATGGCTTTAAGCTAAATGCCAAAAATGTATAGTCATACCCTTTGGGAAAAACAAGGTAACCCCTAATTACCACATAGGTGGTAATCCATTAAACACGGAAGAAGTTATCAGGGACCTGGGGACCCAAGTTGACAGTAACCTCTCTTTTGACACTCACATTGCCAAAGTGGTTAGGAAGACCTTCTACATTGCCCACCTGATCATGAAGGATTCACATCCAGATCAGGAGAGGTCATTGTACCCCTGTACTCTTCACTTATCAGACCAATGATTGAGTACAATGCCCCATTCGAATGTACCTTACCCGACACCTGCAGCAGTTGGAAAGACCCCAAAAGTTCCTCACCAAAAGGATAAAGGGGCTCAAACATATGTCATACGATGCCCGACTGAAGAAACTCCAGCTCTATTAAGTCGCATACCGTCTGCTCAGAGGTGATCTGTGCCTGACATACAAGGCCATGTCCAACCCCGAATTAATGGACATGCTCCACCTCAAAAAATCCAAATCCACCAGAGCCACGAGAGCAAGAGACTTAAACCTCAACACGGATATAAATAGGACGTGCTGGAGGGACAGATTCATCACCCAGAGACTCCCTACACTATGGAACAGAATCCCAGTCCATGTGAGGCAGAGCCCCTCACTGACTCTGTTCAAGAGAAATCTTGACGAGTGGATGGGAGATCGTAGGTTTACCCCAGGAATCATCTCTGTATCACTGCTGGACAGAGGCACAGCAAACTAATGGGTATAGTATTCTCATCCTAAGGGGTGGTGAAAGCCACACACACTCTGGCTAGGCTTATAAATGCCCTAGGGCAGATAGC
>NC_056744.1:460100994-460123494 GCF_019279795.1 Protopterus annectens | reverse complement strand
ACTGATTCTGCAATTATGTCCTTGCCAAGTATGAAAGAATTAGCAGTAAGCTCTCAGGTTAATCTCCCCTTAACATCAAATTCTGCTGTTATTTCAACAGCTACAAGGGTTGCTGCATTTGTCCTGTGGGAAGATGTAAGCTGGGTACTTCTTCCAATGGATTAGTAGCAGAAGCCTGTTTGTCTGCATGTCGTCAGCCATGTTCAAGTAAGCATGGCTAAAGAACTCTAAATAATCTGAAATGATGAGCGTTCCTACACGTCATAATTATCCCTTGAATCTTGGAAAAAGTACAACAAATAACCACCAGACAAAATGCTAGAGATTTTAGCTGGTAAGCTGAAATATCCATATGCATGCATTTACATGAAAGGAATGTATAACTCTTGTAGATAGTGTAGCTGCTTTCTTACTCCTAAAGCAATTTGTTAGATGTGATGTAAAAGCAAAGGCACGGTTTGGCAAGGCTATAAAATCATGTGCAAATGTTGATGTTTGGAAAAGACTACCGTATCATCCATACTACAAAAGCTAAGTAAAGTTGTTGTTTGTCTTTTCGGCTTTTCCCGGTTAGGGGTCGCCACAGCGGAACTCCGGTCCGCTAATGATTGGCAGAACAAAAGGTAAGTAAAGTAACAAAAGGTAAGTAAAGTAGACTATGTAAAACAGGAAAAGGGGTGCTGCTGATGATGATGATGACTGTGTGCATAAAGGATACAACAGTCTGTGTTCAAGGCTTTGAAATTACCGTATTTAAAAAGAAAATAAATTTGAAGATACGTGTCTCAAGATATTTCACTGAAATTCCCATTTATTTAATATATACAGCCTTTTTAATCAACGATGGAGGAGCAGAATGCACAAAGAGACTCTGTTTTAGTGCAACACTGCAAGTACATTCACAGTAAACACTATGAGAGATGCCTGCTCAATGCAGGAACAAGTCTATGTGGTTATAAAAAGTCCAACTTCTGACCTGCATAAAGATGAAAAAAGGCAAATAGCTGTATCCTTTACCTCAGGATCAGCTTTAAGACTTCAAGGTAAAACCTCAGTACACAGATGAAACAAATACAAGGAGAAGGGATCCTCTTGCCTCATATATCATTGCATGTTATCTAGCCCAAAGGAATGTTTTTCAGCATACAGCATGCCATCTGCTACCAAATAACACTTTCCCTACATCTACAGGACCTTGGTCACATTCCTCTGCTCATCGTAAGAAGTCTCCTCAGGCAAAAGATAATTAATTAATTAATAGATAAATAAATACCTAAATAAATAAACACATTTGTCATCCATCATAACAAATGCTTCTCCCGTTGGATTAGTGGAAGTCATATTTCTCATTTGAACACTAAAAATAATAGCACTTTAAATGTCAGAGCAAATCGTCATAAAGAAGTACTCTTTCTTATTTTTCAGAACAGATCTCCAGATACTACATTAAGTACAGTTAGTGATAAAGAGTTTTTCTATAAGTTTTCTATAAGTTTATTTCATAATAATGTTTAGACCTTTCCTAAGGGGGGGGTAGAGAAACAAAGACAGAGAGAGAGAGAGAGAGAGAGAGAGAGAGAGAGAGAGCGCGAGCAAGAGAAACTGTGACAAACTGGGAGAAATGCATACAGTGTAAACTAGCTGTATTGGAGTTGTATGAAATTAACACAAATGTGTGCAAATACTACTTTAACAGACAAATGTAAACATAGTTATATTGCTTTTGTCTTAGCATTAAATTGGCAGTGTTTAAGACAAATGTGGTAGAATATAATTATATTTGTTTTTGTAAAAAAGGTAGCTCAAAATGTGTATGGTATCAGAAAGGCTGCTGCTCAGAAGTTGCTGCACTTGGTCACATGATGAGTTCCTTTTTTGGATTCTGCTTTGCTGAATTTTACTCTCCTTAGGTATGTAATTGGGAAAACACGAACGTTATCTAAATTTTAAATAAAGCCACAGAAACTTTTATGCGTGGGACTTAGCGACTATCTGTTAATCCTAAAGTCAACAGTTGCTTCTGAAAGATATTTTTGGGAGACAAATAGTGTCAGTAAGTATACTATTTTTCACTTAAAGCCAGAGACAGAGATGACCCACTGTTAGCCAAAAGATGGCAGTTTTTTAAATGTTAGATGGAGTTTTCGAACATTTAAGTACCCCTGTGATTGCTTTATTTTTACTTTCTGGTGTAAGCCTTTGTGCTGCCTACATATTTACAAAAAAAATCCTTGAATTTGGCTCTTTCAAGTGAAGAATTTTATTTGCGATTCTATATATCTACAAAATAAATGCTTGAATTTATTTCTTTCAAGTGAAGAATTTTTTTGCGATTTTATATGTTTACAAAATGAATGCTTGAATTTATTTATTTTAATTAAAGATTTTTATTTTTTCTAACTTTGAATTAGTGCGTTTGACATTTGCTTCACATTCCTGGGTAGTTGGATTGATTTCCAGTACTGATACTGCAGTGGTAGCTCAGGTGGATGTAAAAAAAATCCCACAGCACTTATCATAGAGAAAGTTCCCTGGTGCCCTGGCCAAATGTCTCCTAGGCAGTATGAATATCACCTTGGGCCTCCTTTGAAAAGAGACCATTGGCCTAGTGGGGCTAGCCTGGTCAATAAAGTGTACATATAAAGTAAAATAAAATAAAATAAAAGTTATGCAATTTACTTGTGTACTAAACTGAATGGAGTCCACCCTTTGAGAAGGAGTAACTGCTTAGAGATAATTGTTAGCATGTAGATCTTTAAAGGCTGGCTTACTTTAACGGTGACCTGTTCTTCTTCTTCCGGCTTTTCCCGGTTAGGGGTCGTCACAGCGGAACTCCAGTCCTCTAATGATTGGCAATAGATTTTTATGATGCCGAGGTGCCAGCTCGATGCCCAACCTTCAACGAAGGCATGCCCATTTTGTTTTATTATTTTTTTAATTTTAATTAACTAGTGGCAACATATTTTACATTTTGGTAAGGAGGGAGCTGGTGAGGTAGAGTCACAAAACCATTTACTCTCATTCTAAAATGTGTGTGT
The DNA here is from genome assembly GCF_019279795.1 of Protopterus annectens. Taxonomy (NCBI): domain Eukaryota; kingdom Metazoa; phylum Chordata; order Ceratodontiformes; family Protopteridae; genus Protopterus; species Protopterus annectens. Next base: position 460,120,456 of record NC_056744.1, on the reverse strand, counting down.
GTGTGTGTGTGTGTGTGTGTGTGTGTGTGTGTGTGTGTGTGTGTGTGTGTGTGTGTGTGTGTGTGTCTGTACGTGCATGCACATGCACATTTGTGTGTATGTGTGATTACTGTTGGTATGATTGCACTAAAAGGCACTGGGCCGACAGAATAACTCTGGTCTGTAGATGGGCAGTATGGAGCTTGTAGGCCTTTGCTATTACCAAGGCAGAAGTGTACATTTATCATATAGCCTTAAGACCACTTGCCATTTGCACTATAATGGAAAACATAGCTGGGAGCCAAATGTCATACTATATGTTTTGCTGCACATTCAGATATTAATGGCAGTGGTGTGGGAGTTAGAACTTGTAGCTCCTGTCCATCACATATTAATTGGTGGTAGTGAGGTAAATATACCTCTGCTCTTCACATATTATGAGGTAGGCAGTCAGAATTTCTAAATGTTTTTATGACTAGTGAGAACTGTCTTGCATATAGAGAAGTATTTAAATCCATGTCATAAGTTAAATATAGATCATATAGTTAAATGTAGATCAGTATATCTTGAGAGTAATCAACTTCAAACTGATCAAAGAAAAAGGTGAGGTTTTTATCTCATCTACTCACAGGTAAGGCAATATATGCTTTTTCAGCAACAAATGTTCATTGTTTGAGTTATGATAAAGTTTAACACTGACTATTTGAATGCTTTAAAATGACTATTGAGGCTTACAGAAAGGAATTTAGAGAGCCACTCAAGAAATGCAGATAGCAGTTTGAGCATAGATGGGCGAATGGATGTCAAATCACTGAATTTGAAATACTAAGGGAACTTTTGATAAGGGAACAATCACCCACTACTTGGCTGCAGGTTATGAGTTTGGTTTTCAGATTTGGACTGTAACACTGCTGAGGAACAAGGGAGAGTACTAACCTTTATCTGGCCATCAGGTCACAACTACATAAGAATGGAGCATTCTGCGACACACAAGGGTATAAAGGAAAGCATGAAGAGTGTTCACAGTGGGTTACACGGGAAGATTGAGAAACATTGCTTCAAGTAAACAGGGTCTTGGAGTACAATGTTTTCAGTGTAACAAGGTGGAATGTCTATGGTCCAAGTGTCCACAATAACATGGTTAGAGAAAAAAGCCAAGTAAGGGAGTTAGTGAAAGTAGCAACACAGTAGAGATGTATAATGCTGGACCTGTAAATGCTTGAGATTTTCAAAAGGGTCTTTATTCTGTCCTGTTAGAATGTAGAGAAACTATTGCTAAGAGGGATAATGCATTAGATGTAACTACTCTTTAAGCCTGTAGATGTTCAAGAAAAACATTAACTGCCCAGACAGTCCACTATACTTAGGGCCATGAAAGTGACTACTTTTCACATGCCATTAGTGAGGGTTCATTTGGACTAAGGGGCCAGGAAACAAGCATGTGGCGATCTCTGATGATACCCAGCAGACATTCTAATAGATGATGACCTTGCTAGCAAAGTACCATTCATATATGTAGTTACACACAACCAAGAATGAAGGCATTCGTACGGAGAGGTTATTGACAGAGAGACCCCGCCAGTGTCTATACCTCCAGTATAGGCTAGTAATGCAGTTATTTCTTAAGAAGAGATAGGTGGTAGTGAAAATCCTGAACCAGAGCTATGCCTGACAGAAGACATTTGATTCCCTTTGGGGGATATTGTTTCAGGTGAAGAAATGGATGACAGCAGTAAGTCTAAGTCTGAGATAATGCTGTAATTAAGTATTGGATTTGCATTAGAAGGAGAAATGTGGAGAACTCAAAAGAGAGATATGTCAGGCAAAGCTCTTGGGCTCCAGTTTACAAAATGGGGAAATGTCAAGGGAATTCTAATTGCTAAAGTGCAGAGGCAGCATATATAGTAGAATAAAGGCTGTTGCATAGAAGGTGGTCTCCTAAAGAGGACAAGAGGGAGAAAACGTGTAACAGATTATAATCCCAATTTATCACCAAACACTTTTAGCCAGAGCCCATGATATACATTCTTCAGGCCATATGATTATAAAGTATATAAAAGGAGAGCTTATACAATTTTTTTATTAGCTGGGGTATTACAAAAATCCTTTGAGGTGTACAGAGATATTTGTGGAGAATATGAAAAGGTTGTTAAGATGGGGGATACAGCAATGGTGCATTCATCTGGTACAGCACTACTTTCAGAAATTCAACAAACAGGTAAAAATGCAACTTTATGCACACAACAAATTTTTGTAACCTGCATCAAATGTATTTATTTTATTTATTCACTGACATTTAATTACTGGGAAAGTCCAAATGGATAGTTGCCCATTTTTTAGAAGAGCCTGGACAGAAAAGCTCTACAGTATTATGAAAACATTTTAAGAACAATAACTTTACAATCTTGAAAACTAATACAAAAAAAGTACAGTTTAAATAATTATATAAAATTAGACATAATGCGAAAACATTAGTTAAGAATAGATGTAACGTATATGACAATGATTTAATATTTATAGAATAGCCAGTTTAGAGAAATTAAAGGTAAGTTAGTACAATACTAACAGCAACTACAATATGAAGTGAGACCAAAAACAGGATTATGGCATACTTAGATGGAGAGAGGAAGTGAGTGTAAGGTATGGGTCTATATTACCAACTCAAATGAATTGAAATGCGAATACCGTTTCACTGACATATATGTGTCAAACTCACAGGTAAGGGAACGGCCACATAACTGATTTTTTTCCTAGGGAAAAAAATTGGTTTGCCGTTGTTGTGAATTTGCCCTTTTCCCCACTGTAGTGTGATCTCAGAGTTAGTATATTTAGTTAGGGTGTGTGTGGAATTGGGGGGTGTGGGAGGTTGAAGCCCCCCACTTTATAATGTTTGTACTGGTGTGTTGTGTGTTGCACTGGTGTGTTGGCCTACCGATTTTTTTCCCTAGGAAAAAAATTGGTGATGTGGCCATTCACTTACCTGTGCATTCGACATATATGTGTCACTGAAATGGTATTTGTGTTTCAGTTCGTTCGAGTTGGTAATATAGACCCTAAGGTATGAATAGGTACTTGCTCATATTTAGGAATATAGTTTATCATGCAGCTGAGCATGAACAGAGGCAGATTTCTGACTAGAAAGACTTTCAGAATGGTTTTAAAGAATTGGATGAGGGTATTGACCAGGTGGATACAGGTAAGGAGTTCCAGGCCTTAGCAACATGGTAGGAATACAGTCCATGCCCAGCAGATTTGGTAGGTTTGTTGACAGGGAGATGTTCTTGGTGACTGGATCATAATGACCAAGTGGGAACAAAGTTGTGTATGTAATGGTATTCAGTGCTGGCCAAGCAAATGGATGCTGGATAATTTTATAGGTGGTAAGAAACTTTTCATATTAGTTAATGGGGTAATTCTAACTAATTTAGGATTTTTAGTGCTATACAGTGGTGGGTTATGAAAAGGGCATTTGCTGCAAATTTAGCCAATTTATCATATTATAGCTTTGTTCAAGTTTTGTTTTTTGTGATGCCTGGAGGTTAGTAAGGATGGGAGTGTCATAAATTAGTGAAGTGATGAGGCAAATAGTGGCAAGTTTAGTTTTAGTTGCATTGGTGAGAAAGGTTTTGGCTCTGTAAAACAGACCTAGTTTTTGGTGAGTTTTTTAAGTGCCATTTTGTGTACGCAGGTCAAATTTAAGATTATCATCCATTATCATCCCTAATCATTTGCTATGAGAAGTGACTTCAATAGCTTTATTAATAAAAGAGAAGATTTTAAATGTTTTTTTGTGCAAGACAAATTTGGGGAAAAAAAGAAGTTGAACACCCATTTTCAGCGGAGGCCTGGGAAGAAAAGCTTCGCATTTTAAGTTACACATGATGTACTTTTATAATTGCAGGAAACAAACATCTATACATGAGCTTATTTACATGATTTTTAAATTCTTTTACAGGGAAAAAATTTATATAAATTGGCTAATTGTTGAATAGAGAAATAACATACAATACGAATGTATTTGTAGCATGCTAGCTGCCGGGAAAAGGTCAGACTAGGATGTTTTTGAGTTTAGTAATAACTTAAAGACAGATGTATAGACTGTAGCTTATAAAATGATAAGAGGCATAAAAGGAGATGTTATGGAATTGAGCAAGAAGATAAATAGACAACAGAGAAAGAATTGTAGTTAGTGGCGGGGTGTCAAAGAAGAGAAAAAGTAAGAGTTTAGGAAATAAGTGCAGTATGAGGAAAAATGTTACACTACAAAAAGATTGCAAAGCAAAGTGGTTGTAAGAGTTGGAGGAAAAGTAATATGAGAAAAGCTAGCCAGGTGAGTAGGAAGAACAGCCATCTTTGGCATAGGTGCTGCTTAAGCAAAGTTTTGAAACTATTTAAATTTTCTATCAGTTTTAACTGTGTGGGGATTTCATTCCAGAGTTCTGACACATGATGAGAGCAGAGAGAGTCTCCAGCAGTGTTCAATGTTTACTGATATATAATAAAATTTTACTGCAAGAGTGAAGGTCTCTAGTGCATGAATAGTATAGTAGAGTTTTTTGCAATGCTGGGCATTTCTTTGGATAGTACAATAAGTTGTGGGGAATGATTAATTGTGAGTATGTCAACTGGTTTTGGGATTCAAGCCAGTTTAATTGTTTTAATGCAGGCCACTGGTGTGTTTTATAAGGTTGGTTAGTTGCAAATTTAGCTATTTTATAGTAGCAGGAGGCTAGTTTAGTTTTATATGTAGCATTGACATTTATAAGAATAGGGGAAGGATATAATAGAAAAGGCAGGAAGTATGTTGCTGTTAAGGTTAATCCTTGCTTGATCTGTCAGGTAGAATTTGTCCGTATAGAGGGAGCTGAGTTTTGGGTGAGTTTTCTTGATGGAATGAAGTATATGGTGATCAAATTTGAGGTTGTCATCTATTATTATTCCAAGGAGTTTAGTTTGCCTTATGGTTTCTGTTTTTATGTTATTACTTGTGGTAATATAAAATGTGTGATTTTGGTTAAGGTGTTTCTTTGGAGTTAATAGCTTACTTTTGTTTTTTTTTTTTACATTAAGCAGGAAGTTAGACTTTTTTAGCCATATTTCAGTGTCAGTGAAAGATTTTTGAGTGATTTCATATAATTTTGTTATGGATGGAACAGAGCTGATAAGGGCTGAATCGTCAGCTTACTGTATGAGAGTGGCAAGTGTTGTAATAGTAGGAAGTTAATTTATGAAAATATTTCACAGCAAGTGGTTCTCCTGTTTGATTCTCGGCTGGAGTGCCTTCTGTGTGGAGTCTGTATGTCCTCCCCACGGTCAAGTGATGTTTAAAGATATGCAGATAGGTGCATGCGTGAATGAGTGTGCCTTTTTTGAAGGTTGGGTGCCAGGCTGGCAACTCAGCACAGTAAAAATCCATTGCCAATCAGTCGCTGTGGCGACCCCTAACTGGAAAAAGCCGAAAGACTGAGAGAGAGAATTAAATTGAAGGGGGCCAAGTACTCACCCTTGGGGAACACCAACAGAAATTGTTTGAAATGCTGAAAGGTTTTGTTGCCATTTAGTTGCCTGCTGACAATTGCATAACTAACTGAAACCAGGAGAGGGAGGGGTATGTGAGACCTAGTCTTGCAAGTTCATAGAAGAGCTTTTGGTGGGACACTGTGTTAAATGCTTTGGAAAGGTCAAGGAAAAGTGAAGAACAAGCCTGTCCTCATTTCTGATTTGGTTTGCCATGCTGGTGAAGTTGAGGAGGGCAGTAGTAGTACTGTGATGCCATAATACGAACAGAAGACGACTGACTTTAATAACTGGCTTAGTTTCTGGTGTCATTCTAAGGGAGTGCAATATTTGTCAGCATGGAAAGAGATGGTCAACAGACCATGCTGCTTTGCCAGGGATGGTCTGCACCTCTCCCCTCTAGGATTTTGAATATTAGCTAAAACAGTATCCTCTCTCATAGTGCCTTTTTAGGCAATGCCGAACTGAAAGTACTTCTGAAATAGCAAATCAAATCCAAGAAAATATAAATCTAAAGGTGTTACTGCTCAAGGCAAGGAATCTAAACAAGAAACTCCACTCCCTACAAGCTCTCCTAACCCTTAAGAATGCTGACATCTTTGCAGTCACTGAGACATGGTATAAAGCCATGGAGAGCACTCCGGCAGTGCAAGGTTATAATGCCACCCACACATTTAGACCATCTACTACTCAGAGACGGACTAAAGGCGGAGGTGTCTTAATTTACAACAAATATAAATATACCTCAAGACTGGTCAAACAGGATGATGCACTTGAGATTCTCCATGTTCAGATCACCATAGGAAAAATTCCATATCACTTCCTTGCAAGTTATACATCCTTGCCTCTATGACCCAGGAAACCCATAACATGTATTTAAGTTCATTGGAAACGCTCACCATCCAACCCAATACCATGTTCATGGGCAACTTTAATTAAACTATTACTAACTGGGAATCACATGCAAAACCAAATGTGCAGGCACAGAGATTCCTGGCTTTTGTAAATGCAAAATCCCTGGACCAGGTTGTCAATATGCCGACCAGGGGTGCAAACATACTGGATCTGGTCCTCATTAATATGGGACAGTGATGCACCCCCCTAGTGTAATGTCTTCTGTGGTAAGATCAGACTGTAAAACAGTCTCCTTTGAAGTAAAAATAAAATCTGGAACCCCAGCTAACCTCGGAATGTTCAGGAACTACTTTAAGACTAACTTCCTACTATTAAGCTCATTATTAATGGAACCACCTATACTGAGCCAGAAGATATACAAACCTACTGGCAGACAAATTCACTTCTAACATTATCCCTCTCAACTACTCAACCTCCCCTCAGGAAATGCCTTCAAATATAGTTCATCCTAGTATCACTAGGGAACAAGTCCTCATTGCTGTCTGCAATGCCAAGAATACTACATAGATGGGCTCAGACAATATCCCAGGATGCCTTCTAAATAGCATGAAACATGACCTGTCATGTTGCCTGGGATTGCTATTTAACTGTGGCTTCCAAACAGGCTTCATTTCTCATGAATGGAACGGTCATCCTTCTGTACACAGGTGACTCTGGAACCTACAAACCCATAGTCTCACTAGTCACATATGCAAAGGCGTGGAAAGAATTATCATGGAAATGTTCAGTAATGACACAGAAAACCTCCAAACACTGGACCCAATCTAATTTGGTTTCATCATGGGCAGGTCACGCCTACTCAGTCTGGTGAACTTCTTTGAGAAGGTCACAAAAGGAATGGATGAGAGCAAAATGGTTCACATTGCCTACTTTGACCCTTTGACCTGGCCAAGACATTTGATACAATACCCAACTTGGGCATTGTTGACAAACTCAAGAAGTTAGGTATAAACCCTTATGTTACCAAGTAGATAGCAAGCTGGCATCGCAGACAGGACCTAGGAAGTTAGAAAGATGGATGTCATTTCTACAAAGAGGACAGTCACAAGTGAAGTCCCTCAGAGACCAGTCCTGGGACTTCTCCTTTTTGGAATTTACTTCTCTGATGTCAAGGCCAATGTCAAGGGCCTCTGGCTAACAAAATTTGCAGATGATTGTAAATTAGGAGCAGTCATAGAATCCCCCACCCACATTAATGTTCTCCAGGAAGGGCTGATGCAGACCAGTAATGTATATCAGAGCCATGGACTAAAACTAAATGCCAAGAAATGCATAATAATATCCTTTGGGAAGTCATCCACCCCTGGCAATTAACATACTGACAGCACACCCTCTAAGAGTCACCCCAGTAGTCAGGGACTTGGGGACACACATAGACAGTAATCTAACCTTTGACCATCATGTGTCTACAGTAGTGAAAAAATCACTCTATATTGTACAACTAGGTCCATGGAGGTCATTGTTTCACCATATACAGCATTCATTAGCCCTTTCATTGAGTACAATGCCCCCTTTCTTATGTACTTGACCAGGCACATCCAACAATTGAATGTCCATTAAGGTCCCTCACAAAAGGAGTACAGATCATAAGTAACATGTCCTATGCAGACTGCCTCAAAGCCCTCTACCTGTATTCTGTCTCCTACAGGTAGTTGGGGGAAATGTATGCCTGCCATACAAGGCATTGTCACTCCCCACCCTGATGGATCTCCTGCAGTTAATCAAAACAAACAGCACCAGAATTACGCATTCAAAAAATGTAAATCTTGCCTTTGATATAAATAAGACCTGCTGGAGAGACAGACATGTATCCCAGGGACTACCCCTTCTCTGTAACAGACTCCCCATCCATGTGAAGCAGAGTTCCTCCCTAATCCAATTCAAGTGTAATGTGGACAGTTAGAATGGGAACAGGAAATTCATCCCTGCTTTGTCACCTATGTTTCTAATGGACATAGGCAACCTGTAAATGGTTAATCTCGCAGGCCCATGCTAGTAAATATTTCATCTCCCAAGCCTCTGCTTACACTTACCAAGGGCACCAGAACTTGTCAGAGATATGGAATACATAGCTAGGCTTAAAAAAATGTGTAGCCTCGGTGGTGCAGCAGTTAGCATTGTGGCCTCACAGCAAGAGGTTTTCCTGTTCATTTCTCAGCCGGAGCACCTTCTGTGTGTAGTCTGCATGTCCTCCCTGCTGTCAAGTGAGTTTTAATGACATGCAGGTAGGTGCGTGTGTGTATGTGTGTGCCTTCTGTTAAGGCTGGGCATCGGGCTGGTAACTTGACACCATAAAAACACCACTGCCACTCAATCTGTGGACCATTGATCTGCTGTAGTGAACCCTTACTGGGAAAAGCCAAAAGACATTGCTTTTGCTAGGCTTAAAAATGTGCTTGTGGTCATCAGCCTATTACACACCTATGAAGTTATGGAGCTCTATATAAGTCAGGTAACTCCCAAAGTAGGCTATTAATGAATCTTAAGAGCAGAAATGTTATTATCCATGATCTTTGGTGTACTTCCATATAAGTGGACATAGAGTTAGCACTGGCAGTGACATAGTCTAGAGTGAAAGTTCTGTTTGTTAGAAAATCTTTAATCCAGACACATACACCTATTGAGAAGGCCTTTTCGAACTTTTGCAGCAGCAATAGCTAGTGAGTGATGTATTCATAAGTCTTTGTAGCTTATGCATATAACCTCTGCAAGTTTCTCTATATAATATTTATACAGTATATGGTATACAGTATATAAGATAAATATAAAATATATACAAAACTGATCCTACATAGTAATCATATGTAAGTTTTGGTAAGAATTGCGAAGACCTAGACTGACTGCACTGTGGCATTTTTACACAGCCCCATGGTACAACCACTTTTGCTAGGTATCTTACCCTTTTTAATATATAAAAATGAATATACAGTAATTTAGGGAAAGCTACAGGTTCTTGAGTCTCATACCTGAAATCCAATGTCATAAAGCCAGGAACTCCAGCTTCTTGATGCTCTTGTGGGTTGTTGATCGTGCTCAAATTCAACTATGAGTTTGAGTGAACAGTTATGGGGAGGGAGCAGGAGGAGGTATTTTAGGCATACGTTGCAAAAGGGGGATTTTAGTCTTAGGGAGTTTCAGTTTTAGGGACTGGGAAGGAGTCTTTGGTTTAGGGACTGATCAGAGAATTTAGGTTTAGAGAGTGGGTCTGTGTTTTAGGGAGTGATCAGGGACTTTAGGGTTAGGGATGGAATATGGAGCTTTAGTGTAAAGAACGAAGACTTGGGTTGGGAACTTGGTAGGAGTTTTAGGGTTAGAGGTTAGATTCTGGCAGGGCTATACAATTTTATAGGGTTCTGTGTTATTAGTAGTACTTAAAAACAGGAAATCAGGTTAGTGTAAGTTCAAACACTTATTTTTTCAAGCAAGTTGGTTTGACCAGGTGTATCATAAGGTTTACTATCAAAATTGTGCAAATCGGTTTTGAGAGCAATGACTTACTTGAACCGAAATGTCAAAAATGCGCACATTGTTCACTCAACTCTGAACGTGGTAATTATGGTATGTCAAATTCAACTTCATCGACATTACCTAGATGTCCGGAGATGCACTACCAAAGTTTTGTAGGGGAGGCAAGCCCTCCTGAAACCCCCACACCCCCTGCTAACTATATATTTTAACTCTGAGATTGCATTACAGTGAAGAAAATGGTACTTTTCCTGATCCCCACTGTAGTGCAATTCAATTGCAAACAGCGCTGCTCAAAACTGCAAAACTTCCACTCACAATTTTAAACTTTTGCACCTTTACCCTCTAGCTTACAAACAACAGTAAGGTGACTTTCAAACATTTTATTGTGAACCGTGTCATAATCTATTAGCACATGAATAGTATACCCAGTAATTTATACAATGTACAACATTCAGAATGCTGCCTTTATCAACTTTTGTGTTCAAAGAAATATGTAAGTTGTGTGACTCTGCCAATAAATAAAATGTATTTCTAAACAGATTTTTTTATACCTAGTCTTTCTATTTGGTACTTGTCAGTTTTAAAATCAAAGAGAATAGTAACTAAGCATAATTTATCTTTGAACCATCAACAGGATGGAATTTATCAATTAATGAATGAATTTTACATTGTTATCTATAGGAATAAACATAGCTTTGTACACAAATGTTGGCCTTCCAGTGCATCCTACACTCCCGCACCATTAACAAGCATTCACTGAGAGAACTTCTGGCAATTTACTCAGAGAAAGTTAATATTCATAATGTTTAAATATGTACAATTCATAATCTTCCAGAATGCATCCGAGCTTCCAGTAAATTAGTTTCTGTTAAATAAACAATGTGGTATCTGTCATCTAAATAATGTGAACTATAAATCTGATATAATGCTAATAAATTCAAACCTGTTTTGCATAAGCTGAGCACATGCTTGAAGAATTATGAGATGATTAACAAATATTTGGAATGGCCAACTCAAACAACTGGGCCATGTGATTGAACACATGCACAAATCACAAAATAAATGAAACGGGTTGAGATACAGTTTATATTCAATTAACACATATTAAATTGGCTAGCTAAAAATGTCACGTCCAGCAAGGAATGGTTAATTTATGTTAATAAATGTTGAATATTTTTAGCAATGGTACATAAAGTTTATAATATCTAAATAAACATGTATATAGCTGAATAGAAATCCACCAAACTTGTAATAAACAGGGATATTTTTTTTATTTCTGTTGTTGCAGTCAGTGACTGCAGTAAATATTCCAAAACGTTCACATTTGATACTAACTTTTTATTTCATATTTTCAAAAGTACTGTGTCTGCCAGTCGATTCTTAGGCAAATTACAAAATCAATGGCTCAACAGGCAAAACACTTGCCTTTGGTGCTGAAGAGTCAAGAAATTGTTGGGTCAATTCCCACCTGCCCGAAATTTTGTACTCGTGTAAAATATATTTCATATGGTAACTTTCCTGTGTTGTCACTGTATAAAAGGTCAATTAGAATGCAGTTAAAAGATAATTCAAACTTCATTACTTGACCATTGTTTGCAAATAATATTTATATACAATCAAATTGCAAACTATTACAGGTATGTATGTAAAATGAAGTTCAAATTGCAAGTGAAAACTACTTTCATTAAAATTACAGTAAAATGCAAGAAACATTTCTGTGAGAACATTGTTCTTATTTGGCTTGTTAAAGACATCCAGCACGAAAACAGATCTGATTGCTCCTGGAATTTAATTGTCTTGCTTTCAACATTACTTTGCTACTAATTAATATCTTGAGGGTGCTAAACATAACTGTCAATAGATTTCTCTCATTATTAACAAATGTTAACATCTCTATCATTGCTACCAATAGAAGTCTTGGATCTTGGCCTTACTAATATGGGAGCATCTTGTACCATTCCTTGCATATCTTTGTCACTTGTTAGGTCTGACCGTAAAGCTGTCTCCTTTGAAATAAAATTGAAACTAGAGATCCGTTCCACCCAAGGTACCTTTAGATAGGAAAAACTTCATAAGTCATACATTGGCAAGCTTCAAATCCACACCAAATTCAGTTAGCTGCATTGTATATGTGGACACTTATACCACCACACTATGCCAGTATGTAAACAACTGTATAGATGCAGCTGTACCCTATAAGAACAAGGACAGGGCAAATCTCAGAAACAAACCCACATGGTGGAACCATAATATCTACATGCATTACAATAAAAGAAGAGAATTTTGTTCAAAAGTGAGAAGAGTAATTCCCAGAATGCTACAGCTCTTATCACTAAAATAAGCAAATAACTCAGGAGCTTAATAAAATACAACAAAGCCAAGTTTGAGGCTAAAATAGCTGCCCAAGCCAAGAGCAGTCACACTGTCTTCTTTTTACTCATATTTGCAATCTCAAAAGCACAATACAGCAAAGGACTCAATTGATCATGAATTATGTTACTTGCACTAAGGTTGAAGATTTAGCAGACCTAGCGACTAATAAATTTAACTTTAACTTTACCCCTCTCTCCCCTCTGTCTGTCCCTCAAGATATACATGAAACTGGCTTGACTCCAGCTATTACACAAGACCATCTCCTAAAAGCACAATCAAAAGCTAAAAATACTGCATCAGTGGGTCCTGACAATATCCCAGGATACAACTTAAATAGCATGAAGCATGATTTAGCAACACCCTGACAACACTCTTCAACCTCAGCCTCCATACAGGTCCTGTACCAAATGAGTAGAGAACAGCTACAGTCATTCCCCTGCATGAAGGAGGGCCTTCCACAAAGTCAAGCAATTACAGACCCATAAGTCTGACCAGCATCATAAGTAAAGCCATGACTTATCATGGAACTTATCAATAAGGGCATAGGAAACCATCAAACACTAGACCTGTCTCAGTTTTGATTCATCAAAGGCAGGTCATGCTGACTCAACATGGTGAACTTTTAGGAACAGGTCACCAAAACAATGGATGAAGGTAAATGGGTACACCTCAACTGGGCCAAAGTTTTTGACACAATCTCCCACTCAGGCATAGTAAAAAAGCTAAATAAACTGGGAATAAATTGCTGGATTACCAAGTAGCTCATAGACTGGACACAGGAAATCAAAACAGAGGAAGTTACCTCCAGAAACAGACTAGTTACCAATAGAGTCCCCCATGGTTCTGTACTGGGACCTCTCCTGGTTGTTATTTTCTTCTCTAAAGTAAAAGACAATATTGAACAGCTTTGGCTAACTAAGCTTGTAAAGCTTGGTACAGTCAGTGAATTCCCAAATGATTTAGCCATCTTGCAGAAAGGTTTGTCTCAGATAAATAACTGGTGCTAAAATCACCGACTGAAACTAAAAAAAAAAAAAACATTATTGTTGATATTTGGAAGTCATCTATCCTAGGAACCACCACATTGATAATACACCCATTAGAGCTGACCCAGCTGTTTGAGATTTGGAACTTATGTGGACATGACCCAACTTTTGACCAACATGTGTCCATTGTCATAAGAAAGTCATTCATCTTTGCATGGCTGATAAACAAAGGGACTGTGACTAGATCTAGGGATATCATTGCCGTCCTTAGCCCAGCCATTGAGTATAACTCCCCCTTTTTCAAGTATCTTTCCAGACACATGCAACAATTGGAATTCCCACAGAGATAGCTTGCTAAAAGGATTCAAGGCCTAAACAATATATCATACAAAGACTGACTCAAAGCCCCTATTATTATACTGTGTATCCTACAGACTTTTAAGAGGTAACATGTATTTGGTATACAAGACAACTTCTGAACTTAAAACTGAAGGACGTACTGCACATCACCAAATCACATTCCTTTATACATTCTCAGTCTGGGGATTTAAAGAACTTCTACAACATCAACAGAACAATTTAGAGGAACAGGTATATCTTGCAGGGGATATTGCTACTTTGGAACAGACTCCCCGTCCATGTAAAACAAAGCTCATCCCTGTCCATATTCAAGTGCAACTTGGATCTATGGATGGGAAACAGAAAATTTACCCCAGGACTTCCCCCAGTAAAACTAATGGGCAGAGGCAGCTCCTAGATGCTTTATCACATATTAGGGTTCCTTCAAATTATCCCTGTTGCTCTCACTAGGGGTAACATGTAATTACTGACCATGGGATGAGTAAGACCAATTAAACACCAAATTAAGACAGGTTAATTTGAGCACCAAAAGGGAAAGTGACTAGGTTTAAAATGGTCTGTAAGGGTAGCTAGCCTAGTTCTTACTTATGAACCTTTAAACATTTTCAGCACAGAAAAACATCATCCCTGTTTGCTACTTGAAACAGAAGTTTATTTATATAGATTATCAATCACAACAGCCCTCTTATCTGCATACAAGTGCTTTACTATTCGATCAAATAAACATCTGTTACCAAAATAAAACATGTCAACACTGTAGATTCAGCAAAAAACAGCATTGACATTACCACCTTTTGAAATTGTACTTAAAAAGCCAAGCATTGCTTACAGATATCATATAAGATGAGAGTATGGTGGTATTAGCTTTTTAGACATAGAATTTTATTCTTTTGCTGCAAATTTTAAGTCTGTTTTACTCTGGAGAGATGCAAATTACACTAGTCAATGGAAAACTATCCAGAAACAGATTATACTAAATTCTTATAGGTTTATTAAATATGATGTCAGAAATATGTAAAAATTCTTTCATTTGGTTAACAATATTTACCTTAGAAGGACATTAAATCTTTAGACTCTGCATATATGAAATTAATTCTTAAAACAGTTAAGAAATATATTTTTAAAACTCTGTTAATATCAGAATGGAAATTTTTGTACTTTCCTATTGCACACACCTCTAGATTTAAGGAAACTCAGAACAATGTTAAAATTAATTTACTAAAAAGGAATAGATTGGTATTATGGCCTCATTGCTTTGAAAAAAAAAGCTAAGCCCCCAGAATATTTAATGAAACAATATGAGTTGGATGAATCTGCTAACCAGTTAATATTATCCATCAGTCAGAAATTAAATGAATTTGTAGGTAACCTGAATGAAGAGGAACAGAAAACCATTCTCCCATTATATGAATATATGAATGTTGTCATTAAAGACAGATTGACCTAAAAAGGAAGAATGACCAATTTATATAAGTTAATTATTAATAGTAATGTTGATGCAAAGCTATGGAACTTTTAGATAGTAGTGGATTGAGTGACTGAATAGATGGTAAGAATAAAACGTTGTTTCAATCAGTTAGTCAAACTTCAAGTTTATACTAGAACATTTTTATTTGGAACTATATACATAGAATGTTGTTAGTCCCTATAGACTCTTTAACTTTAGTAAATGACTACTTCAGTTTGTTGGAGATGTAGTAAAGATACAAAAGCTGACTGTATACACATGTTTTAAGGGGTTATGGCCTGATAGTTGTTCTTTAACTACATCAGTAATACTAATGAATATTCCACTTCCTGTATCTGTAAAACCCAAAGAACAAAAATGCTTTGGGCACTCTTGGCAGTTGCTAGAAAAGTTATTGCAATAAACTAGAAATCAAACTCAGTTCCTAAGTCCAAAGAATTTTTAAATTAAACAGCAGTACTGTGTAAAACTGAAAAAGAAGTGATCAGAATAAGATATATAAATCATACTATGACATTTAGTGGTTGGGATAACCTTGAAATGTTGTTCTTGAAATATCAAGACTCTCAATGTGTTAAGTACATAAGATTATCTTGAGGATTCAATTTACTCCTATCATTGCATAACAATATGTGATGTTGAATCTCTTCCTTTCTGTCTATATATTGTAAATATGTTAAATTAATAAAAATGTTCTTATAAAAACAAAAAGAAAAAAGTCAGAGCATAAGACTTCACATTCATAATAAAAGATACATGCTGATAAAAGTCCAGTACATTAATGTATGGAAATATAGTCACAAAGGTGTGGTTTACTACATTGCACTGGTATGGGTAAAACAGACAACAAGCATGGTGAGAAATGCATTGAATTAAAAGGACAACAAATGCAAAGGCATGAATTTTTAAGGACGCCAAATGCAAAGTCATGAATTTTCGTTCTATCATTTATATTATTACAAGTGTTAGTCCTCATTACTTATATAGGAAAAGCAGGGAGACTGTGGAAAAAAGATGGATTGTAAGTTCCAGGATTAGCAGACACAGAGTACAAGTACGTAATTCAACTAATATAGTTATGTAGAACAGTAGAGAGCTTTTGAAGACAAAGGAGGAACTGAGTATATTGACCACTGTGTCTAAGCAAGTACATATGTTGTTTTCAAGCAAATGAGAATGGAGTAACTTCTTGCATGAGATAAGCTCGTCAGCCATTTTAACAAACTCAGGTAGAGAATTTCAGCAAACTGAAGCCAATTTAGAGATTGATGTCTCATAGGTAGTCAGAGAAAAGGAAAGTTTAGAAGGAGAGAACTGGAATTGCAAAGAGAGTGGTGTTGATGCCCAATTTATTGAGTAGAGGAGGAGGAGGAGAGAATCTTTGGTTAAAAAGTTTGTGAGAATATTTAGGAGGAGAGCAGCCCTGCTTGTTAAGGGGAGACAGTTTCCTTTGGTAAGAGTAATGTAACTGTGTTATAATCTGATGGAGAGATGAATGACTCTAAGGGTTTCATTTTCTGCTTTCTATAGGTGAGTGGTACTGCATATAGAGTGCAGGTAATGATATGTATAGCTATTCCTCGGAAAATAACTCCTGTAGGAAAGTCTGAATAGGGTTAATACCTTTTGAATTCACATCTGAACATATGAAAAGAGAGATTCCAATTGAGCAAAAGGCCTAAATATCTCTTTTGACACTGCAGGGAGTGGGGAAACTGTATGATCTGTGATGGTAAAATTCTGTGGATGGTTAAGCTTTTAATGTGTACCAAACAGCATCAGGGAACTTTTGTGGGAATTAACTATCAGATTATTTTTGTTAATCCATTTCCAAATGCCTATAAGGTTAGCCTGCAGTTCATTCTGAAGGCCAGAATAAACCTTATTCTCTTTAAGAAAGACAACATCACCAGCATATTGGTGAAAAGGAAACAGGAAGTGGGCCTGGTACAAAGACGTGGGGAACATATTTGTTGCTAGATTCTGAGATACTGATGTTTCTTGGTATTATGAGAATAAAGGTGCAATCAGATGTACATTTTTGAACTACTGAAGGAATTCATCAGAAAAACCTGTCTCACTAAGCATTTGGAGTAGGAGGGTGTGGTTGATAGTGTCAAGTGCTATACTGAAACTGAGAAAAATAGCTACAGGATTCATTTTAGAATTCTAAGAAACAGTGGGAAAAACATATTTCCTTCTCTCTTTCTCTCTGCATATATATGTATTGCTTTTATATATAATATATAAAACCAGTCAGGAGGAGAATGTATCCACACTCACTACAATTCCAGTCTCACAAAGACCTACCACGACAGCAAACCAAACACATAAACACACAAAAGCATACTCGGAGGCTCTAAATAAAAATCTGCCTAAGCAGCAGAGACCTCCAAAGTAGACACCCAAGCAAACGCTACCCCAAAACAAAATACGTGCAACACATAGTTCACAAAGCCAGTGTGCCGAACAGTCACAACCCTTAAGGCTAAACAACACACCTGATACACTTGTAATAGGTGATTCTATCATCAGGTACACTGACGTCCCGCTCACCAGGCTGAACAAGGAGAAGGTCATGGTGAGCTGCCTATCGGGTGCTAGGATCCGCTACATAACAGAAGCACTCATGTCACTCCAAGGCAAGTACAAATATGACTCAGTCATTGTCGATGCTGGTGTGAATGACCTGAGACGTACCACCCTGGACTACATGAAAAGAGACATAGAGGAGCTCTCTGAGCATGTAGCCCAGGCCGGTATGACCCTGACCTTGAGTAGCATCTTACCCTCAGCAAGAATGATGCCACAATATGAAGACAAGATGATCAATTTCAACAATTGGCTTAAGTATTGGTGTCATTCAAAGGGGATCCAATGCCTGTCAGCCTGGGATGACATGCTCGACAAGCAACGATGCTTCGCTAGGGACGGCTTGCACCTGTCACCCCTGGGCTTTCGGATATTGGCAAAGGCTCTTGCTACCCCCATAGTGCCTTTTTTAGGCAAGGCTCAAAAGACAAACCCACCTCCATAGGTATCACAAGGGATAAGAAATTAAGAGTAATACTACTCAACGCCAGAAGTCTAAACCTCAAGATGCATGCACTCGAAACTCTCCTTAGCATGGAGAACATCGATATCTGTGCAGTAACAGAAACCTGGTTCAAGGCTTCTGAGAGCACCCCAGCACTGCCAGGTTATACCTCATACCATGCTTTTCAGCCCCAAAACTCAGACCGAACCAAAAAAGGAGGGAGAGTATCAATATTCGTCAAAGATACCCACACCTCCAGGTTGGTGGAACAGCATGAAGCATCGGAGACTATCCATGTGCAACTAACAGTGGGTAAAACTGCCTTCCAGTTTATAGCCTGCTACAGACCACCCTCCCAAACCTAGGAACCCCACTCAGCCTTCCTGAGAACACTGGAAAATATGAAGGTCTGTCCAAACACCATTATATTGGGCGACTTCAACTACCCAAACATAGACTGGGAGCATTACTCTAGCTCCAACACCCTAGCCCAAAGGTTCCTAGAATTTATAAACTCAAATGCTATGGAACAACTTGTGAACACTCCCACAAGAGGGGAAAACATAATGGACCTGATCATCACCAACATGGGGACTCTATGCTCCAGACCAGAAGTGTATCCCTCACTGGTAAGATCAGACCATAAATTAATCTCACTGGATATCCACATCCCGACCCCACCCCCTGCCCAGAAAACCACAGTGAAAAACTTCTCTAAAGCAAACTTCACACTACTCAAAACCAAAGTGGAATCCTTCAAAGCCCCCGGGCCTGCGGAAAATACGACACAGACCACATAATCCTTTATAAACGCATTCTATGAACACCTTCAGGAATGCATGGATCATGCAATCCCAAATAAAACTAAGACCCAATCCCCCAAAGGCAGGCGTCCTGTCTGGTGGACCCCAGCCATAAACAAACTATACAATAGAAGAAGGAAGTTACTACACGATAGAGCAAAATCTCAAAAAGAGAAGGCATTTCTGATCAGTATTAGCAAAAAACTATGGGCACTCATAAAATCATCTAAGGCCAGCTTCGAGAGAAAAATTGCACAGGACACTAAAGATAATCACAAAGCTTTCTTTAGTTATGTTAGGAACCTGGGTGGGAATTCCCAGATATGCTCAGAATTAGTCCAAAATGACAAAAAATACACTGAACCCACAGACATTGCCAACATCCTGGCCAACAGGTTCAGCGCAAACTCCCCCCCCCACCAAAAGAGCAAATATCTATTCCAGCAGAGTGCTGTCCCCCTGACATCTCAGATGCTCAGGTAAAAAATGCCCTCTCCAAAGCAAAAAAACACAGCATCAATGGGACCAGACGGTGTCCCGGGCTGCGTCCTACATG
>NC_056744.1:460010994-460095994 GCF_019279795.1 Protopterus annectens | reverse complement strand
ATCTTTGTTGATAAGGTCCATGATGATTTATTCCATGGCCTTGGAGAAAAAGCTAGTCAGGCTAATTAGCTTGTTGTTCCCAGGGTTAGTGGAAACACCACCTTTGTGCAAGGGAATAACGGTGGCCATTTTCCATTCAGCTGAGATGAAGCCAGTGCTTAGACTATGATTGAAAAGAGTACCCAATGGTATTGCTAATTCTTGCTGGAGGCCATGTAGGATGCAGCCTGTGATGCTATCAGGTCCCATAGATGATATGTTTTTGGTCTTAGAGAGTGCGTTGAAGACCTGCTCTTTACAGCTACAAAGTATGGGACAGGTGGTAGGGATGTTATGGGGTACATGTGGCAGGAACAGGGGAGTGAAGTTTTCCCAGAACCTGTCAGTCAACAGGTTATCTAGGTCCATAGGCTTAGTATATGTGGTATCATTAACTACCAGTTTATCACAAATCTGGGCCTTTCCTTTTAGGTTACAGATGTAACTAAACAATGCCTTACAGTTGTCCTTAGTTGAAAAAGCTAATCTGGATTCATAGTTTGCTTTGGAGGACTTCACAAGAAGTCTTATTTGCTTGTTTAAGCTGACGAGGGAGTGTTTACAGTTTAGGCCTCACTCCCGCTTACTTTTAGACAGCAATTTCTTCCTCTTATTGTAAAGCCTGTTAATGGCAGTTGTCCACCAGGCAGGTTTGCTCTTCCTTGAGGAGCTTGTTTTGGTCCTATCAGGTACAGCCAAGTCAATGCAGTTATAAAGGTATTTGCATAAAGCACCAGTGTGGAACTCGGCATATTTGCCTGTTCCATCTGAGGGTGGAGGTGCAGTAAAGCTATTTATACCATACTATAACAGGCTAAGGCTGCTACATCTCTGACATAACCTTGTAAAATCTAGATCTATTTTTCCAAGATTCAGCAGTCTAGGAGTTCATTCTATTTGATGTGTGGTGGTTGGAAGTGCATCACTTCGGGTAAAATTATACGATGTTTGTAGCCAGCTCCAAAGACCAAAGGGGATAATTCCCTTACTATGGCTCAAGCAATTATGAATGCTTGGTTGATTAGTGAATTGGTAGCTGGAGGAACTGGTCAGTGGTGGTGACACTGATCATCCTGGGGTGATGAAGATAGCTTAATCTACTGTAATACTGCTGTCTAGGAGAGGCTAGGTGCTGCGGAAAGGCAGTACAAATAACTAAAGAAGACTGCCTACCAAGCATACTATCTATACTTTGTAACAAGGCTTAAGTGCATGTATGGAAATATCCGTGTATCACTGGGCAGGCACTGTGAGACATCAAAGTAGTCACAGGACCATGGGGGTATTAGAAGTTAAGGAAAGCAGAAATCCATGATGGATACATGTATGAAGTCTCATACTGGTATCTGAGGAAAAGGAAAACTTAATGATTAGCAAACAAGGGAGAGAAATAGATACAGAAAAAACATAATTTGTTGTTGTTGTATCTTCCCTAACACTGTTATTTCATACAAGGGTACTCCTGAAGAAGTGTGTTATTAAGGCATGATGTGATGAATTAAGCTTCACCAAACTGATGTACATTCCCTACAGATAACTCCATAATTGTTCCCAGATAATTCCATAATTGTTCCCTTTGTTTGTCTCTGTTAAATGTATCCAAACTCTGTGGATGTACACTCCACCACCCACTCTCAGAACACATTTCAATATCTCACTATCCCTGCAAAGAATAGATAACAATGATAGTTTTAAATCTTTCCCTGTCTAGTTGTAGATCATATACTACCTTCCCGTCTCTCCTTCATCTTTAGCTCTATGTTACCAGCAGATTTCTTAATTATGTTCAAACATTTCTCCTTTCCCATCTGTCTCTCTCTCCCTCCCAGTGTGTCTGCATTCCCAGCATTCTAATCCTATCTTGCACCCATGTCCCAAGTTTCCTTAGTTAAGTGTTATGCTACAGTCATTACATTTACATCATGTGCTTGTGCTGAACTAGGACATTGTAAGATACCTGTACGAGCTTCCCCAGAGTCATTGCTACCTTAACTATACCACTTCATTAAATGTTGCACTGCTGAATCTATTAATTAACTGAAAGCATAATTAAAATAATGATGATGCTACATTCAACAACTTAACAATAAAGGAAATGTATTGAAAAATACAAGATGTATGGCATTATCCTCACATAATACAGACAAAAGCATGCATTACTCCTTAAAAGATAAATAATGGAAATGTTTCAATACTTCCACCTTGAATGTTTATGTGTCTTCAATACAAGCTGGATACGTGTTTAGATTTATTCCTAATTTAAAGGGTAGAACTTGTGAAAAGGGTAAAATCCATATACTTTGTTAGCTGATGAGCAAATTGTTCAGTGCTGCTCCAAAAATCATCACGTTGAACATTGTGTTACATAGATCACATGGAATCTTTCATTCTAAATTTATGAATGACATTTGTAAGAAATTTTGCTTTCCCTTAAGGGTCTGGCCTCATTAAGATGAAGCATTAATATAATAGGACAGAGTTAATTCAGAAGAAAAA
This sequence comes from Protopterus annectens, assembly GCF_019279795.1. Taxonomy (NCBI): domain Eukaryota; kingdom Metazoa; phylum Chordata; order Ceratodontiformes; family Protopteridae; genus Protopterus; species Protopterus annectens. The sequence continues at coordinate 460,093,459 of NC_056744.1, read as the reverse complement.
AGGACACAGTTGAAAATTCACAAGATTTAGTGGGATATAAGTGTCCATTGCTCCTTTCCTTGCTTGCTAAGTAAATAAATTACTTATGGAAAAAGAAATTGTTGGGTTTGCATGTTGTGCATAATGGCAGCAACAAGGCAAATCAGAAATAATCAACACAATAAGTTTCTGCAATGAAACATTTAATGCTGAGTGTTTTCATCTCAAACATAAAATACAAGAGACTTCTTCAGAATAAAATACATTGAAATGAACATCTCATGAAATAATGACATAAATGATCAGTGGAGAAAAACACAACCAAGTTAACATTTGTTAACCAGGTAGGTAAAATGATTCAAGGACCCTTTTCAGTCATGACCTGGGGCAGAGAGGTCAACAATACAACCAAAACATACAACTGAATGTAAAACTATTTACACAGAAACTTACATCAACATTGGAAGTAACATAGTTATAGATGTAGCACAATATGGAAATTTCATTTAAGAACAGTACTTCAAAATCAAACTGTAGCTTTGTAGAGATTTCATGAGTCAATTTGTCATGCCTAGTGAAAACTACATCATCTGCATACATTATGCATTCAAGTGTTGGGAGGTCCCAGGTGAGATTGTTAATAAACAATGAGAACAGAAGTGTTCCCCATCCTTTTGGGACTCAGTAGGGAATTTTTCCATTTTGTGAGTAACCTTAATCTCCATATAGTAGGATAAATTGGGTAGGTAGTTGTAAAACCACTGTAAAACCTCTGAACTTGCAGTCTCTATCCCTGTTTCATAATTACTCATGAATGGCTGTTTAGAAAAGCTCTCTTCAAAATCAAGAAATGTTGAATGAGTTATCAGACCTTGATGCGTATTGTTATAAATTTTATCACTGCGCATATACAGTGCAGTAAAGGTACTATGATTGGGAGTGAATCCATGTTGTTTAGAAAGATGTTCTAGTGTCTGTTCTTAAATTATATTTAAAGCAGTATCACACAAAAACAACACTTCTGCTGTGCATTTAACTTTAAATTGCTTTTAACAGAACTTGAGTTATAAGAAACAGAGTATACTGTGGCATTTAATTCGAATGTCATGTTAATTCATATTTTTCTATTAAAATCTTTTATAATCACTTTTGATGTTCAGTTCCACATAATCAAGTACATACATTTTTCAAAGTGATACAAGGTTATGTTGACTGTTCATATGTTCATTGCAATAACCTCCTGTCTGTTTTTCCTGTATAAAATGCCTAATGAAAATCACAGTTAGATAAACACATTGCATCACAAGATAAAATGTTTTAGTATTTCCTAACCCCAGTGCTTTTCTTATATTCTGGTACAAATATATGAGTTAGTATATTGAATGTAGTAGCAAATGGTACACGCACTCCTTTGAATTTTAATACTTTTATGTTGTTCAATTCTTCTGAATATAATTTTTAAAGTAAATATTTTTTACTCGTAAATAAGGAGTATAAAATAATTCTAAGTCAAAGATATTTTTATTCTTGGGGATTCAATACTGCCACTAACAGTCCTCATTAAACTTCAGTCTGTATTGTATTGCTCTGCAGAAATAATTGGTTTGAATAGAGGCTGAATCATATTTTATGAATTTTGGAATTGAAAACATAATGCCATCTTTCTTACCTACAATTAACAACTGCACATAAAATAATTTACAGACCCTCGGCTTATCCTGCTCTCACCCCATTATTCAGCAACTATCTACTCAAAAGATCTGAAATCTGCCTAACCTACCTGCTTGCCAGCTACTTTATACTTTTTCTGTAGCCAAGGCCTGGAATGCTTTTCCACTGACTGTTAGATCTAATCAAAACATCACATCATTTTAAATTCCTCCACAAGTCTACCTTTTTTCTTTCTGGATCTGCTCTTGATCTAACCCACTACCCTTTAAAACTTGACTTTGTGAACATATTTTTATTTCTGTTACTCTTATTCACTATACATTCTTCTCATCTATAATGTTAAGTCACAAACTATCCAATAAGTGCCACGGCTCTTTTGTAACCTTGCGCTGTCGAAATAACCACAAAAACTGCAAGGTAAATTTATTTATTTTTTTATTTATTTAACATTTGTTGACCGGGAAAGTCCGACTAGGTTCCATAGAGCCTGTTTTCAGCGGAGGCCCGGGGAGAAATGCTCCAGATGCATGTCTTTGGAATGTGGGAGGAAACCGGAGTACCCGGAGGAAACCCACGTGAACACAGGGAGAACATACAAACTCCACACAGAAGGCACCCCAGCCGAGAATCGAACCGGAGAACCTCTTGCTGTGAGGCAACAACGTTAACCGCTGCACCACTGTGCCGCCCTAAATCCAAATGGAATTCAGCAACTAGTACCAAAAATGAGGAATTCAGCAACAAGTACCAAAAATGAGGAATCCTGGTGGAATAGCACACTAAAGAATAAATTCCAAGCTGATGCGAACTGAACAAGTAAATCAATGTCCTTTATTCCAAGAAGGAACAACGATATAAAACGGTAAATGCACTTAAATAAAATAACAAAAATCAATCCAATAAGGTTAAGCACTTTCACCCACTGCAACTTGTGGGCTTCATCAGAACCTTTTGAGTAAAATAACAGAGTCCTTTTAAGAGAAAAAAGTCACGAAAAGGAAGCGGAAACTGATGTAACATCCTGTATAGCAAATACCGCCCCTGCACTTATACACCAATCATTAAATTTAAAATTGGCACCAACAGGAAGCTAAAAAATGCATAATTTCCTGAATTCTATCCTATGCTATACTCCTCCCCTTAAAGGCCTCACTACACTTACTAATACTTCAATTTATTCAAAATCTATCAGTGTAGTTCATGCAAAAAATTCATCAATAAAATTCATCACTAATAACCATACTCAAGCATCCATATCAAATTGATTAAAATATTTAAAATAAATACATTGTCTAATGATAATAAAATATTTACAATATTCCTATAATAAAACAATGTCTCAAAAGATGCCTAACAATCTCATTACCTATACTACCTGACGAATATGTAAGTATTGTGTTACCAATATATACATATACATAATACAATAACGTGGAATTAATATATGTAAAAAATCCACAATAAATGTACATATAAAATAGTTAATAGTTAATAAATAATAAACAATCATATACAATATTCTAAAATTGGTTTACAAGAAATAAAATCACTGAGGCCAGGGTATGTGGTGGCATCTAATAAAAGTTGCCACCAAACCTCTTTAAAACTCAACACTGTCATCACCACCTATAGAATCAACAGTGATGGTTTCAAGAATAGCAAACTTAAAATGATGTGTTTCATCAGTGGAAATTATATGCCGATATAGGGCATTTGTTACATCTTTTTTGTGAATACTATAAATATGGTCATAAATGCATTGTTGAAAACAATGCTCAGTTTTACCTACATAAAAACCTATGCACTCACTACATTTAGCAATATAAATTATCATCTTAGTCCTACAATTTCCATATTTGGGTTTAATGATTGTGCGAGTCTCATTTTGGATTATCAGTTTTTTGTCTTCTAAAATATACTTACACTGGTTACAAGAACCACATTTATAGGTATGGATTAAATCATTGGACATCCTATCCCTTTGCTTTTTCCTGGGAATCAATAAATTTTTTATATTTTTACCCATTTTGTGTGTAATTCTCGTTTTTTTCCCAATTATTTGTATCAATTTAGGATCCCGAGAAATCAGGTACCAAAATTTGTTTACAATGTAAATAACTTTGTCAACTACCGGGCTATATAATAATATTAAGGATCTGTGATGACCGTTAGACTGACTTCCATCTCCTTTAACATCTTTAATCATATGTCTGGAGTCAAATCCCTTTCCCAATAAAGGACGGTATTTCCTGTCCCTTTCTTGAATGAAATAAGTACCTATAGTAGATAAAATGTTTTCAGGATAACCTCTCTCAACAAACAATTGCGCAATAAACTCAACTTCACCTGTCAATACCTTCACGTCAGACATCATACGCGCGGCTCTGATAACTTGTCCTTTGTAAATGTTATGTTTCATATTTAAAGGATGACAGCTGCTATATTCCAAGTAATCATTGGTAAATGTGTTTTTCCTATATATTTTTGATTGGAATGTTGAATCATGCTTATAAATATATGTATCCAAATATGCAACCCCCTCAGTATTATATGTATACGTGAATTTCAGATATTCACTGGTGATATTTAGATACTTTAAAAACTTGTCTAATTTTTCCACACTGTCATCCCATAAAATGTACATATCATCCAGAAACCTTGAATAATGTCTGACATTTTTGAAATATTCACAAGGAAAAAGGGAGGTGAGTTCCCAATCAAGCATAACCAGGTTGGCAAAGATGGGTGCACAAGCAGCACCCATAGCTACCCCCCTGGTTTGCTTGAAGTACTCACCTTCAAAATATATAAAATTGTGTTCTAACACTAAGGTCATCAACTCCATAATAAGACTTATCTGTTCCCAAGTAAGATTGGCGAAGGATGTAATACTATTACAAAAAGCATCCAAACCAGCTTGTTTTGGTATGCTTGAAAAAAGATCAACAACATCTACAGTAACAAAAACCAAATTATCCATGTTAATATTTATAGGAAACATTCCCAAAAATTCCCAAGAATCTTTTACCATGTGGGGAATTTTACTATATATATGTTTTAATGGACAATCTATATATTTTCCCATAGGGAATGTTTTGGATTTGATACCAGATATAATTGGCCGGAAAGGGGGGTCCAAGGTATTCTTATGTATTTTGGGAATACCGATGATGGTTGCTAATCTAGGATACTTCACTTGTAAAAAATTATAAGTTTTCTTATTAATTCTACCGTCTATTTAAAATTCCTCTAAATAGGAATCAATACGTCGGTAAGCTATGTTTATCTCATTAATAGAAATATCTTGGTAATTCCCTGTGTGATATAAAATATCATATTTTTTAAAAAATATTTTAAGTTATCATATATCACTATACCACCCCCCCCTTATCCGGCTTCATCAATCTAATATTGGGATTATCCTGTAGGGACTTAAGTGTCTCTCTTTCTTCATTAGATAAATTGTTGGTAACATTGTCATTTATATTTCTAGATACCCGATAAATTTCTCTAGTTACTACTTTCTCATATAAGTCTACCTTAGGATGACTGGGGGGTATGAACGTACTTTTGACTTTCAAAGAATTATCATAATTTTTTAATGTGGTTTTTTCAATATTATTTTTATCGTTAAATAAAATTCCTAAATTCATCTTTCTAATGAATTTTTTTAATTCACATTCACATCAGTCACACAAAAATGGGTATTTGGAATAAATTTCATACCTTTGCATAACAACTCAAAATGGTTCTTGTGTATATCCAAACTAGAAAAATTATAAATATTGAAATTTTTGTATGTATATCTATTGTCCACCCTGATAATATCTGAGCACACTGGATCAATTAATTTCTTTCCCTCCACGGTGTTTTGCCCCCCCCCACTGTCTCTGCCTGGGTTTCCAAGTTGACCAATGATCTTGTTGGTAAATATTCCAATACGACTGCCCTTTTTTGGAATCCACACTCTGAAAATGGGAATTGTATTTCTTATAATCCTCTTGATCTGTCTCATGTAGATGATCTTTATTGCCTTGTAAACTACTATTTCTATCTTTATAATTATACCAATCATACACCTTACCATTTTTGTACTGTTTGCTATCCCTTATTAATTTCTTTTGTTTCCTAATACATATATTTTCCACCCACTTATCTGCCAAATTATATTGTTTCTTATACAACCTTTCCCAGTCCGAAAATAATATATCACTAGTAATCTTCATATTTAACTCCTCAGTTTCATGGATCAACTGACTCAACCTTTCATCATTGTATTTAATAAAAATTTTCATAAAGTTAAACCCACATTGGTCAAAAAAGGTATTAAATTCAGTTACACTTTTGTCAGAATTTTTAAAGAGGTTTGGTGGCACCTTTTATTAGATGCCACCACATACCCTGGCCTCAATGATTTTATTTCTTGTAAACCAATTTTAGAATATTGTATATGATTGTTTATTATTTATTAACTATTAACTATTTTATATGTACATTTATTGTGGATTTTTTACATATACTAATTCCACGTTATTGTATTATGTATAGGTATGGGTCTACCTGACATGGTCGACAGTTCATTTGATCGACAAGCATTTTAGGTGGGGGGCTTAGCCCCAATGTGGGGGGCTGTGCCCCCCCTAACTATATATATCAACTCCAGGGTTGCACAACATTGGGGAAGGGGGCAAATCTGCTTGTCAACCAAATGAACTGTCGACCAAATGAGTGTCGATCATATGAACTGTTGACCATGTCAGGTAAACCCATAGGTATATATTGGTAACACAATACTTATATATTCATCAGGTAGTATAGGTAATGAGATTGTTAGGCATCTTTTGAGACATTGTTTTATTATAGGAATATTGTAAATATTTTATTATCATTAGACAATGTGTTTATTTTAAATATTTTAATCAATTTGATATGGATGCTTGAGTATGGTTATTAGTAATGGATTTTGTTGTTGAATTTTTTGCACAAACTACACTGATAGATTTTGTATAAATTGAAGTATTAGTAAGTGTAGTGAGGCCTTTAAGGGGAGGAGTATAGCATAGGATAGAATTCAGGAAATTATGCATTTTTTAGCTTCCTGCTGGCACCAATTTTAAATTTAGTGATTGGTGTATAAGTGCAGGGGGCGGTATTTGCTATACAGGATGTTACATCAGTTTCCGCTTCTTTTTGGCACCTTTTTTCTCTTAAAAGGACTCTGTTATTTTACTCAAAAGGTTCTGATGAAGCCCACAAGTTGCAGTGGGTGAAAGCTCTTAACCTTATTGGATTGATTTTTGTTATTTTATTTAAGTGCATTTACCGTTTTGTATCGTTGTTCCTTCTTGGAATAAAGGACATTGATTTACTTGTTCAGTTTGCATCAGCTTGGAGTTTATTCTTTAGTGTGCTATTCCACCAGGATTCCTCATTTTTGGTACTTGTTGCTGAATTCCTCATTTTTGGTACTAGTTGCTGAATTCCATTTGGATTTACCTTGCAGTTTTTGTGGTTATTTCGACAGTGCAAGGTTACAAAAGAGCCGTGGCACTTATTGGATAGTTTGTGACTTTACGTTGTAAGTTGTTTTCGTGATTTCTATTCAGTCATCTATAATGTTGTGTGCATCCAGCTACCTGTATGGAAAAAGTGTTATGCAATGTAACCATTTACATTTCAATTGTCTTACTTTGTATTATAACTTTGTTTCACTGTAAACATTGTCGAATACTATTTCACCTGTAATGTAAGTAATTCTTAATTACTTTTCCATGTGCATGTTTATGAACCTTTACAAATGTTAATTCCTGTTCTATCTCTAAGTTTTATATTGTTTTCTGGAGCTTTTCTTCCCAAGCCGCCACTGAAAATGGGCTCTTACTGGCCCAGTGGATTATCCTGGTAAACAAATGCCATAAAATAAATAAAATAATAAATAAAATAATAGGAATGATTGGGAATTCCTCCTTTAGAAAATTAAACAATTAAGTATTCAACTTTTTACTAATAAAATTAAGAAAACATCACTGATTCTCTTACAAGCATGCAGCGTGTGATAAAAATCAATACTTTTATAGAATTTATCAGTTGTTAGTAATACATTTATGTTGTCAGTATATTTCTACTATTCTTAAATACTGTACCTCCACCCTTATTAGGTTTTATAAACCTGAAAGAGTTGGCATTTTGTAATCATCTAATGCTTTAAATTTAGCTGTGATAAACTATAATCGTTGTTAGAGTCTGGTTTCCTTAACAAATGTCTTAAGTTTATGGTTTAATTTAAGGGGTGTGTTAAAAGAACTTCATAAATTTAGCTCATTACTTACATTTAACATTGACAACTGACACAATAAACACTTTAAATTTAACTCCTTTGTGAACAGTTTTATTTATGTTAGAACATATGTAATACTAGCTTTTTGTGCTGATACAAATATGAAATCTTCAATAAGTATTCTGCTCTACAGAGATTTGATTAAAATTTAATTTAAAAACATCCAACAGTTTCATACCATTTAAATACTCTTGTTCTTACAGTTTCTTCTCTACAACCTGCCACACTCAGTTTGCCCTTCCAATCACAGTGGTGCTTATATGTATCTTCTGAGTATATTTCAACACTCTGATTCAATGCTGATTAATCCAACTGCATTTCTAGACCTAAGCAAATGAAACTAGAAAACATCAATGCTTTGCTGTTATCTTAATACACTTTATGCTATATTTTATGGGGTTATGAGTATGTTAAGCATTTTCTCAAAACATTAATATATTCATATTTATTGCAATCTATTTTGTTTTACTTTTTCTTAATATATGTTATCCTTTTGGGCCACTAGATGGTGTTGTAAACTATTTCAATGGTTTGTGAATTAACTAAACATTTTTATACATTTTTACAATTTTGAAATGATTTTAACTGTTTTTATTCAAAAATATCATTTTTTAACAACCACGTATTTCATTCAAATCACAACCTATTTATTTAGTAGAGTTACGTGGTTTGGGATAAAATGTCTGAGGTTTTAACTTTTTTAATTATGATGCTTAAATGCAATTAAATTAATTGGTTACACGTGATTGGATGTTTTAAAATGTGAAAAGGACATATAAGCACTGTGCACTTTATTTAGATGTTACTTTGACAAAGTTGAAGACGAAAACGTGTCTGTTGGACAGAGTTAGTGTGCTTTGTGTTCTACTTTACCCTATGCTTTATGTTTTACGCTCCTTTGGAACATTAAACCTGTGTTTTCCTGACCTGGACTGGGATTTATTTGCGCTTGTGTGGTGGTTTTAGTTTGTGCATTTCTAGACCTAACAGAAGAGGTTACAGTTGTTTTATAGCCAATCAGGTTTACCAGCCTAGCCCACTGTCTGTTGTAAAGAAATTCATTATTCTTAATACAGGTTTTGTGCATCTTTTGGGTATATCTGAATATTTGTTTGTTTTCTGATTGTTTCAGACCCCTTTCAGACCTAAGCAAAGACACTACTGTTGCTGTGTAGCCAATTGGGCTGACTTATATTACATTTCTTGTGGGTTGCCAGCACCGTGGTATAGAGTGACAAAGCCATAACTATGGCTCAGGTTTTTGGCTTCTACCCAGCCCATACCTCTCAACCCAAGCTCTTCCTTGTACAGAAACCTAACTATCTTTTCACTTAATATACAAAGCCTCACTAACAAAATCACTGACCTACACACATGGATAGCCCATACCCCTCTCACATTCTATCCATATGAGAAATCTGGCTCAAACCACCTATAACAAACAATGACATTCTCCCACCTGGCTATAATATCTACCTCTTTGACAGAGTCACTAAAGAAGGGGGTGGAGTAGCCAGCCTCTACTTACATAGCCTAAATCACTCACCCATCTCTATCCCAGTCCCAGACTTCCACCCAGCAGAACTACTCATTCTAAACTGCCACCTTAATTCACATAAATAACTTGCTTTGGTCTCTATTTATATCCCCCCTGGAAACAATATCACCACCCTTGAAAATACCCTATCCTGGTTCTCCCATAATATACACTATGAAACCCTCATCCTTGGCGATGTCAATATAGACTGGTCCAAACTTAAAACTGACTCTCCACAACTTACTATAAATGTTCATGGCTTTCACCAACTGACAACATCCCCCACCTCCAACCAAACACCCAAATCTCACCTTTAAAGAGACTGTCATAAACTTACTGACTTCAATGCCACTCAATTCAACTCCATACTAGCTAATATTGACTGGTCCATCCTTCAGCATCTACCTCTTGATGACTCAGCAAATTCAATAACATTTTCCTGGGCATCCTCAACTCTCTTGCCCCATCCAGGAAAATTAGTATCAAATCAAATTAAGCTCCCTGGCTTACCAAGGATACTAGATCCCTCATGCACAAAAGAGATAGTGCCTGGAAAACCTGGGTTACAAAAAATAACATCGCTACTACAACATTACTGTGAGCTACGGAATCTTCTCAAAAAACAAATAAAGACAAAAAAAACCTACTATAACTCTTTCCAACCCAATGGCAAATCCAACCCACGTAAGTTCTGGTCAACTCTAAACAATATTCTTTCTTCTGGTTGCCCTTCCAACCCCTCTCTTTTTCCCAACAAAGTTTCACTAGTGATTGCTACCCTTCTCGATAAGCACTTCATTGATACAGTCCAAAAACTCCCTCTCTCCAACTCTAACCCTATACATACTCCCTCTCTCCAACACCCACTCAGCAGTAACCCCTTCTCCTTTCAACCTGTTCCCACTTCTTACATCAAAATAAATCTTCTGAAGCTGAAAGCCTGCTCTCCCCTCCACAGACTATCTCCCCTCTACCTTCCTCAAAAAAGCTGCTGAATCTATAGCCTATCCTGTATCCATTTTCATCAACAGGTCAGTTCAAGAAGCCACTGACCCTCTTATTTGGAAATCCTTTTTCACAATCCCTCTCCATAAAGGAGGAAACTTTACTGACCAATCTAACTACAGACCCAGTGCCATCCTATCCCATTTTTCCAAGATACTTGAAAAATGCATTCATTCACAGCTTCTCAACTATCTCCTCCAGCATAACCTTCTCACTCTCACTTAGTATGGCTTCCGCTCTAACCATAGTACAACTACAGGCCTCCTATCATTTACCCATGCTATCGTTGAAGTCCGTGACAACAACCAACCCATATCCTGTCTCTTTCTTGACCTATCCAAAGCTTTTGATACAGTCTCTCAACCTATACTGCTTACCAAACTAGCTAATCTCAACCTATCTGCTACCTCCCTAGTCTGGTTTTCTAGCTATCTCTCTTGTAGACAGCAATATGTCAGATGGCTGTCATCTTTCTCTCCTTTTATTCCAGTACCATCTGGCATTCCACAGGGTTTCATCTTGAGTTCCCTCCTGTTTAATATATTTACTAATGAATTATCTACATCCTGCCAAAAATCCTCCCTCATGCAATATGCAGATGGCTCAACTCTCATCTCCACCGCCAGCAATATCTCTGAACTTATTACCCTAACCCAAAATACATTTCTATCTACTGCAAAATGGCTGTCTGATAATCTACTCATCCTTAACCCTAAAAAAAACAAACTCCTGCTCTTTCTCTCCCGTTCCCTCTCTCATCACAAATCTACTTTCACTATTACATCCTATAATAGCACTATAATAAAACCTGAACCTCAGACAAAGCTCTTTGGTGTCATCATTGATAATGAACTTAAGTTTAACCTCCACTTACTTCAATGTATCAAAAAAATAATCAGAAACTAGGCTTACTATATCCCAGCAAAAAATTCCTAAATTCCAATGCCAGACTCTCCCTTGCTCAAGCACTTCTTCTCCCATCCCGTCTATATGCTGCTCCTATTCTAATTAATGTTCAGTCCACTACCTTGCTCAAACTTCAACAAACCTACCACAAAATAACTTGATTCATTATGAACTCCCCTTACAACTCACATCACTGCCTAGCATTAAATGCCCCCGAATGGCTTGAACTCCTCCAACAACTCTTGCTATCACAATTTCAAATATTAAACACTTTTCTACACAAACCATCCTCATGCCCTGCTCTATCCTCCCTCATATCCCCCTACTCCCCACCTAGGCCCCTATGGACCTATAACCAGCAACTTCTTAATATCTACTACCAAAAAAAAAATGTGGGTAAACTTCTGTGTAACCAGTCTGTTGCCCAAGCCTGGAACAAACTCCCTGTACACATTCGCTCCATTATCCATCTTCTACACTTTAAAAAAGAACTTAAACTGCATTTTCTCAACACCAAGACTTGCCCCTGCCAAGACCCAACCTAAACTCCTTTTTTTCTCCTATAACACATTCCCATCACTTGATTTTTTTTTTGCAACAACCTCCCCCTACTTCTAATAACTTGTGCCTAACATATTTATAATTAACTAATCTCCTCATCTCCATTATGAAGTCTTAAATTTTCGTTGGTATATTATTGTTTATCTCTTTAGACTAATTCCTCTTTTGCTTATGCACTTTATATTATTGTTTTCTATCTATGCTTTTATTTTTTTGTACTCTAACTTGTTTATGTACTATCCTGTAGCATGAATTACTGTTTGTACTGTAAATGCTTTTTGTGTGTGAATTTTATAAGAAACTTCATTTGTAATCTAGAGCTTTTATCCTTGGGTCTCCACTGAAATTGAGCTTCTGGCCCAGTTGGACTAACCCAGTTAACAAATGTCAATAAGTAAATAAATAAATAAAGATGACCTTTTTATTTGCAGATCGAGTTTCTGAGGTGCTGGCAAGGAGGGATGGGCATTCCTATCCTGTGGAGTGAAGATGGTTGTGTGCGCATTTCCTTTAGTGACCCCAGGTGTAGGTTAGGGACATTGACACATATAAGGTGTAGTCCAAGAGGGGAAAGGGTGGTAGACCTGGCTGAGCTACTGGAGAGGCAGGGTGATACTCAACATTTTTCCATTTTACTTCTTCCTGTTGGACACAATCAGGCAGTCCATGGAGGATGGGGTAGGCTACATAAAGTAAATAATCCCCCTGGTTGAAGGTGATGGCAAGACCCTCCCAGACACCCTTAGGCTCTGCAACCAACCCCAGTAAAGATTCAGGTAAAACTAGGGTTGTAAAGAGTGACACTGTGATGAACAGAGGCTCAGAGGTAGAAAGCTGCAGGATGAAACACAGTAGCAAAAAAGAGCTTGTGTGTTACTGTTTTAATGTCTTGATTGGTTGCGTCTTGTCATGTAATTTGTTGTGTAATTATTTCATTTGGTGCCATTTTCAGTGTCAGTCATTATGAAAAAATATTGTGTATTTTATATTTGAGATGGAAGAGATCAGTATTATACTTTAGATTGCAGATGGTTTCTGTGGTGGTTATTTAGTTTTATTTATTCTGTTTTTGTCACATGAGTCAAAGGGTTTGATCATTGTTATCATGAAGCAAGTCAAAGGGCGGCCATGGTGGTGCAGCAGTTAGCATTGTCCCCTCACAGCAAGAGGCTCTCTGGTTCAATCCTTGGCTGGGGTGCCTTCTGTGCTGAGTCTGCATGCCCTCCCTGTGGTCCTGTGGGTTTCCTCTGGGTGTTCCAGTTTCCTCCCACATCCCAAAGACATGCTGTAGGTGGAATGGACACTGTAAATTGGCCCTAGGCGTGAGTGTGTGTGTGTGTGTGTGTGTGTGTGTGTGTACCATCCATGGAAGGTTGGGTGCCAGGCTGGCAACTCGACACTGTAAAACTCCACTGCCAATCATGAGCGGACAGGTGATCCACTGTGGTGAACCCTAACCAGGAAAAGCTGAAAGAAGAAGAAGATTATGAAGCAAGTCAAGATGTCATTTATGCTAATGAAAAGGTTTGTATTTGTCAGTGCATGTATTTAGTGTCAGAGTACTGCCATTACTTCATGAGCTTTATTTATTTCTCTTCAGATTATCAGAACAGTAATGCTATAACTTCCTACTTTGATCTGTTTAGCAGTGGTTGTGATTTCTATCCCCTAACTGCTCTGCTGTAAGATTACAAGCTGTTCTGTATCCCCTACATGGCCAGGCGGCATCCCAGGATTTGAAGACAAGAAATGCCCTAAATGTTTCTATAAATCTGAACTGTCCAACAGGGGCCATAATCCTGCATATCAAAGTATTTTATTAAGCCCATAGTAACAGTTTTTTTATACTAAATACTTTTGTAGAGTAGCCTCATCGATTTCCTATTCCCTCACTTGCACTCTACTCCCTCAATGGAAAGAAGCTTCAATGAGAGTTGCTGAAGAGCACAGATGGATCGCAATAACCTATAACTGGTCCAGGTAACCATCAGTGAGTAAGGAGGTGTTATCTGGGCCTTTGTATATTCCAGGACAGGAGACACAAAACAAAACATATTTTAAGGTCTGCCAGTTCTGCTGTACTGCAAAACACTGAGGAATTGTAACAAATTCACTGCAATCCTACTGAATTCTTGGAATACAATATGCAAAATGCTCCAAGGATTGCATAGGGTTTTATTCCGCTACATTGCTGAGACTACGAAGAAACTGCATAGCTGATTTATTTGTAGCTCTGTTCCAAAATTTGGATGTGAAATGATTACATTTAGATTCAGGAGGCAGAACCTAAGCTCTCAGAAAAAAAAAAATCCAATAAAATCTCTTTGCATTTAGTAAAGTAACAAGCTACATGAAAAGCTTTACATACAATTTGGTTTCTACTTCCGTAAAGATAGTAATAGAAACAGTAAGTAACTTTGTTTGGCTTTAGTTAGTAAGTTGCATAAATGAAGGTGAAGTCTCTTCCATAGTGTCAGGGAACCGCAATAGCTGCCATTATTTTGTGACTTTCTTATCTACCCCTCATTCATACGAGGACCATGATAAGTTAGACACTAACCACTGCAACAGTGGCAGGGGGTGGGGGGGTTCCTTCTAAAACAATTTCTGATTTAAAAGATCATTGTGTTTGCAAAAATGTAATGACTGGAAGTTGGAAACAGATGTGTATGTATAGTTGCAATAGGATGGTGGATGCTGTAAAGCTGTGGAGACATGAAGTGGTACATGCTGACATTAAAGTGATTAGGAGCTGTAGTTCAATTCCTCTCACTAAAAACAAAATGTATGTTTTTCTTTGCTGCCAGGTATAACGTCAGGCTGAACATCCACCATGTAGCTCTAGTTGGAATATTTACTTTTGTCACAGGAGATGAAGTTGCAACATATGTTTTTTACTGGTCTTCTTGTGAGTACACTGCAGTGTTCATGGCTGTCTTACCCCATTCCCATGGTATCCTATGTCTCTAATAGCCATTCCCCAATAAACTAATCAGTGTTAGCCTGTATTTTCATCTTAACGGTATGTGAATCTGGAAGTAGGAGTGTGCCTGAGTTTATGTTGTAGTTGGTCCCTTCTGTACATATCTGCTGTAAACACTGATTTATAGACAAGCAATCTGATTGATCTTCCTCCCCTGAACCTCCACGCAAGTTAGTTTCTGTAAGCTTCTTTGACCCTGGTTCATCTAAATTACTGTGCTGTGAGCCTGCCTTTGAAGTCTTGATAGGCTTCATTCTTTTAAGTCTGAATGTTAAAGATGCTTTGAAAACAGAAAACATCACAAAACCTAAAGGGCGTCTAGAACTGTAATTGTTTTTCTGGCAAGCCATTTGTTTTAGCACACTGTGAATATCAGTATGTTGTGCAGACAAGGTGAATAGTAAATACTGACTATTTTAGCTGAGCAAAGTGTACTGGAAATATGATTATCACTGTTTACTCTTTCTCAAAGCACAGCTGTCACACTTATCTAAGAGTGCACCAAAGGTTTCACCTCTAACACAACTTCAGCACTTACAACACCCACTATCTCAGGGTGTGTGATGGTGTACAGAGGCTGTGTGTATGAAACCAAAGGCAGTTACATTATCATTGCTAAAATTACCATCAATATGTCTTGTTGGGAGGGGGTTGGTGCAGTGTATGAATCTGGGAGTATTAAGTTGAAATACACTAGTGTTGCAATTATCTTTTTATTTTTATTTTTATTTGTTTTCCAGGGTATTACACTGATCAAAAGTGATCATTTGCAGTCACTGACTATGGGAGATAAAGAAATATTCACAATTTATATAACATTAGTATCAGATAAAAAAAACAAGTAGATATGTGGTCACAAAACACTATCTAAAATATGCACATTACAACCTGGTGCTGCGGTAGCGTTGTCGCCTCACAGCAAGACGTTGTCCAGTTCGATTCTCAGCTAGAGCATCTAATGGTGTGGAGACATGCGTGAATGAGCATGCCTTCATTGAAGGTTGTGCATCAGGGCTGGTAACTCGGCACGTAAAAATCCACTACCAAACATTAGCAGACCGGAGTTCCACTGTGGCGACCCCTAACCGGGATAAGCCGAAAGACACAACAACAACCTGCACACTTTTGGAGAGATTACATTAAGCTTTAGAGGTATATCCATCAAAATGTTTATATGGCTATTTTTGTTCCAGGACTGAGATGGTACAGTAATTTGAATCTGCATTTGGTATATAACTGACTTCCTATAACAAACAAGAGCAACACAATAATGGCTCCAGAAACTACAAGGGTGTAAAGTTAAGTTTCAACATTTGAAACTCATAACAACTTTGACAAAACACTGCCCCCCCCCCCCGACATTCCTGCTACTTATATACTACTCTGATATCATGGCACTCATTGTACTCTGATATTCTAGAATTTTAGAATTAGTATTTATTTTGATTAGACTTAAGTTTTTAACCTAGGTTTTCTGATGATCAGAGTTGAAGTCCTCAAAATATTGATGGGTACCCAAAGAAAAGAAATATTTGTTGATCAATGGCAACATGGACATGAAAACCATGCAAATGATGCAGAAAACTATTATTTTGCAATTGAAATTTGATATATGAAACAAAAAAATGAGCTAATATTTTATAATGGGTAATCTGTATAAAACGTCCTTTTGATTTGTTGTATGTATGATGTTCCTTGTAAAATGTCATGTTTTAAGTAAAGATGTCTCTCCCTCTTTGGGTATTTGAAAATATGGCAACTCTACAATGCTATTTATTTTTTGCACCAGGCTATATAACCTCTTACCATAATGTAATATCCTGAGATCAAGTTCTGTTCAGCTTACACACAAGAACAGTTTAATGTATTTTATTCTCTTTTGTTTTACTTTCAGCCTGCATAGCTATAAATAGTGCTAGATTAAGTACAGCTTAGGTCCCGGGTGATTTTAAAACCATGGGAACCTTACCCTCACACACACGTTTTTCTGGACTACACATAAAGGCACATGTTCATTTGGATTCACCTCATTGATTTAAGACATTGTAACTGTATCCACCAGTGTCTGTATCCATCAATTACAGTCACTTGTATTCACCTCAAATGTCTGAGTGTGATTAAGAAAAATTGAAAACAGTAAAGTATTCCAACTTTGTTTTACATTAATGCACACCATTCTCATAAAGCCAGACAAATGAGTTTTTAACTTGATCCTGCCATCCATAGTCAGCCATTCTCAGCCACAGTCACTATACCCAGCAATTATTATGGCTTCATTGCTGTCTGTGCAATTCTCAGATGTCTGTTTGCAGAAAAATAAATGAGTAGTTATGAGCACAATAAATTATTTCAAATCTGAATCACTAAAACACACAGTAGCACAAGTATTCTGACTTATTTCACATACATGTGCAACAGTCCTGCAAACCCAGACTATTTTAGCTGAGCAAATTATAAGATGCTAAGTTATTTTTATCCACAGGCATCACTCAACGAGCAGTAATAGACACTTATAAGACTGTGACAAAAAATAACACCTTTTAACTTCATACAGCAAGAATCAGAAACAAAGCCAAATAATAATGACAGTCAAAGGCCCAAAATTATGAATGCATTTTAAATATTGCTCTTATATACTTAAAGAGTTGCTACAATAACATTTGTTACACATTGGCATGTATTTTTTTGAAGGATATGAAGTTTGAAAAACTTACATGAATGCCATTCTTTAGTGACTATAATCCTTAATTATTTGCCAGAAATCACACTCAATTTTATATGGATCAGATAAAAGAGATGAGGGAAAGTCAGACACATTTTGTGAAGTCAGGTACAGTTTCAATTTCATTTCACACCAACAGTCACCAGGTAATAAATATTCCAAATTATTTCATAAAATGAACACTAGTCTTCTAAACCAAACTTTGAAGTAAGTAACAGGCAAGAGGGAATGTTGCTTTCATCTACAACCAGTTCCCTGTCTCCTTATTTAATGACTGTAATCCTGAATGATTTGCCAGAAAGCCAAATAATTTATGAGGTACAGACCAAACAATGTCGGGCAAAGTCAGGAAGAATGCAAGATGAGAAACAAATGTGCATTATGTAACCAAGTTTGTAACAATCAAAATAACTATGCTACAGTGATGGAAAGGTTTAAAAATAACTTTTTTTTATTACACATTAGATTTCCAAGTATATGAAACAGTCACATGGATGGTGCTCATGTAAAATCAAATTTCTAGTAAAGATTAACATAATCTATTGTCCAAACCCTGAAACACACCATTTTTCAATTGATAATATGAATATGTAATTAATTATGCATGTGTACAAGGCAAGCTCCCAGCATACATACAAACAGGATAAGACTGACATAAACACAAACACACACACACGTGCTTGCGCATGCGCACGCTCTCACTGCACATGACAATTTTAAATACTGCTCTAACACAATTAAAAACCTGTAACGTTACACCAGGCATAGCATCAACATGCATTTTCTGAAAAAGAATAATGCATGAAAAATAATGTATGAGAACTGTAACGACCCTGCCCTGGCCCAGTAATCAAGGAGCCTCAATCCTCACCACTGGCAACAGCTAGGGAACATGCACACTAGGCAGATGGCAAGTGCACACACAGTAAAGTGCAATTTCTCTTGAGAGCACACAGAGATCACAGTCAATCTGGGGCTGGTTTCTCCCTCTCTCTCCAGATCCACATTAAGACTCCCTACTGGCACAGCTATAGAGTTGAGTCCTTAGCCAGGGTTCCAAGCCAAGTCTTCCCAACACCCTCTTTGTCCAACCAGTGCTTTGTGTCCCTGCCCAAGTAGCTGACACACACACACACACACACACACACACACACACACACACACACACACACACACACACACACACACACACACACACACACACACACACTCTTTGAGATTTGATTTATACACAAATACACACCTGGGAAAGGCTGGCACAGGTTTACTAGCTATGCCACCTTCTGCCCAGACTATAAGGTAGTTATCATTGCTACCAGAACCCCTTATCAGCTACTTTAAGGCCCTTACCAAAGGGTGTCCAATCCTACTGTGTAATGTTACTATTAATCCAAATGGTAGTCTGACCAAGAGCAAGGCTATTTAGGAGTGGCCTGTACAGTGTTACCAAATACATATGCAAGTACTCTCAGAGCTTAAATTTGTCTCACAAATATCAGCCACAAAGATAGGTTTAAATACATTTAATAATAAAACACAAGACAATACTCAGTATATCAACACAGTAACTTCAGAGTTCAAAATCACAGGAAGTATTTAAAACAACATTACAGGACAGTCTCAAATAAATACAGAAAACATCTAAACTAATCTTTACTATATTCCTAACTATATCTAAAATAAATTACTGTACCCTAGACTTACTTACAGCAAGGCAAGTGCAGAAGGTGGTGATGAGTGCATGTTCTTGCTAGGTCCAAGACAAAATAGAAAATGCCCAGCCTCTCTCTCTCTCCCTGACTGACTAAGCTAACAAAAAAAATAAAATAAAACAGTTGTGATGTGAAACTCTGAATGTTCACTGCATGGCTGATTTAGAGTACAAACACCTTCAGTGACCACTGTACACAAGCTACAGGAATTCAATATCCACACCACTACAAGCCAATTAATATATCATGTGGCTATCCCACCACTGCCAACCAATTAATATGTGATGCGGATATCCCACCACTGCCTACCAATTAATATTTGACACCCCAGCACTGGTCGAGTAATCAAGGAGCCTCAGTTCTAACCACTGGCAAGAGTAGGGGACGTACACACTAGGAGAATGGCAAGTACACACACAGTAAAGTGCAATTTCCCTTAAGAGCACACAGAGATCACAGTCAGTCTGGGGCTGGTTTCTCCCTCTTTCTCCAGATCCCCAGTAAGACTCCTCACTGGCACAGCTATAGGATTGAGATCTCAACTGAGTGGCCAAGCCAATACCTCCAGCACCCTCTCTGTCCAACCAGTGCCAG
The DNA here is from genome assembly GCF_019279795.1 of Protopterus annectens. NCBI lineage: Eukaryota > Metazoa > Chordata > Ceratodontiformes > Protopteridae > Protopterus > Protopterus annectens. Next base: position 460,073,452 of record NC_056744.1, on the reverse strand, counting down.
CCTTTGCCAGGAGTGTGTATGTGTTTGTATATAAATCAAACCTCAGAGTTTGTGTGTGTGTGTGTGTGTGTGTGTGTGTGTGTGTGTGTGTGTGTGTGTGTGTGTGTGTCAGCTACTTGGGCAGGGACAAGAAGCACAGACTAACTGTGATCTTTGTGTGCTCTTAAGGGAAATTGCACTTTACTGTGTGTGCACTTGTCATCCTCCCAGTGTGTATGTTCCCCACTGTTGCCAGTGGTGAAGACTGAGGCTCCTTGATTACTGGGCCAGTGCTGGGGCATCACATGTACCCTCACAGACAGATAGATCCTCCACAGCTTTTAATTGCTACACACACACACACACACACACACACACACACACACACACACACACACACACACACACACACACACACACACACACCAAGTTTTAAATATTACTCTAATTCAATTAAAAATGTAATAGAATAGCAGAATTTATATCAACATGCATTTTCTGAACAAGAAATATGAAACTTCTATGTTAGGCATTGTTGACTGACTGTAGTCCTCAGTGACTTACCAGAAAATCAAAACTTGTGCGAGGCACAGGACAAAAATATGAAGCAAAAGCAGGACATTCTGAAAAACTAGGATACTTGACATGGTTAGGTCTTTTTTCACCTACATTCAACATATGGAAGTCAATATGTGAAAAAGGTCCATGTGGATCAATGTTCTAGTCTGTATACCACAATAAATAAATAAAATAAAATAAACTATCTCAGGCTTTTATGCAACCCAATATTAGGGTAAGAAAAGCTACAGGAATTCAATATCCACATTACTATAAGCCAATTAATATGTCATGTGGCTATTCCACCACTGCCAACCAATCAATATGTGATGTGGATATCCCACCACTGCCTACCAATTAATATTTGACACCCCAGCACTGGTCCAGTAATCAACAAGCCACAGTTCTCACCATTGGCAAGAGTGGGGGATGTACACACTAGGAGGATAGCAAGTACACACACAGTAAAGTGCAATTTCCCTTAAGAGCACACAGAGATCATAGTCAGTCTGGAGCTGGTTTCTCCCTCATTCTCCAAATCCCCGGTAAGACTCCCCACTGACACAGCTATAGGGCTGAGATCTCAACTGAGTGGCTAAGCCAATAACTCCAGCACCCTCTCTGTCCAACCAGTGCCAGCCTTTGCCAGGAGTGTGTATGTGTTTGTATATAAATCAAACCTCAAAGAGTGTGTGTGTGTGTGTGTGTGTGTGTGTGTCAGCTACTTGGGCAGGGACAAGAAGCACAGACTGACTGTGATCTTTGTGTGCTCTTAAGGGAAATTGCACTTTACTGTGTGTGCACATGTCATCCACCCAGTGTGTATGTCCCCCACTGTTACCAGTGGTGAGGACTGAGGTTCCTTGATTACTGGGCCAGTGCTTGGGTGTCACAAGTACCCTCACAGACAGATAAATCCCCCACAGTTTTTAATTGCTACACACACGCGCACACACACACACACACACACACACACACACACACACACACACACACACACACACACACACACACACACACACACACACACACACACACACACATACACACACACACACACACACACACACACACACACACACACACACACACACACACACACACACACACACACACCCATGCACCAGTTTTTAAATATTACTATAATTCAATTAAAAATGTAATAGAATAGCAGAATTTATATCAACATGCATTTTCTGAACAACAAATATGAAACTTTGATGTTAGGCATTGTTGACTGACTGTAGTCCTCAATGACTTACCAGAAAATAAAAAATTGTGCGAGGCACAGGGCAAAAATATGAAGCAAAAGCAGGACATTCTGAAAAACTAGGACACTTGACATGGTTAGGTCTCTTTTCACCTACATTCAACATATGGAAGGCAATATGTGAAAAAGGTCCATGTGGATCAATGTTCTAGTCTCTATACCACAATCAACAAATACAATAAATCAAATAAAATAAACTATCTCAGGCTTTTATGCAACCCAGTATTAGGAAATACACATGGGGCTGACATAATTACTTTATTTTTAAATGCATAATAAAAAAAGAGGAAAAAATGCCTATAATGTTAGTTATTGTTCAATTCAGCACACAGGAGCTCTGAAATGAGTTAACAGTGCTTAATGTAGCAACCTGTATACATAAAACACTTGTAAGTCTAGCTAGACAGTCTGGTCAATATAATGCATAGCTACCAGTGACGGAGCATTGTATATAATCTGCTACTGAGTACACACACACCAAGTAGCTTCCCCTAAGTAGTCAAAAATAAAAAAAATAAAATAAAATAAAATAAATTGATTTTGACTTGTCAACCTCTTTTTCCTTTCTTACCTTTTCTGCGTATTGCAAAACTAGCAACAGTAAGGATAGTAGCCTCTCTACAAACACAACATAACAATTGCCATTACTTATAGGTGTATAAAACAGGCTTGCTTCAATCAGCAAGAAACACCACTGTTCCAACATTCATCGACATGTTACATGGGTGTAGGGACAACCACAGCAGCATTATAAACTTGGTACAGCATAATATGTCTATAGCATCGTAATCATGTTGCTGGCCCTTTAAGAAACCTTTCTGTCAGCTTGTTCACTGAGTTAGAAAATCCCATCGGCTCTATCAGAGCCTATCTTGGTGTACTGTGATGGCAGTCATGCTGTCTGTTATAATAAATCCTTATACCACTCGCACTGGTACTGGATAATTTCTGCCACGAGACTTGCACAGGATGAATGGCTTTTCTTCCTCTTTATTCAGAAAGACATTAAAATGCTTTCTGTATTGATTCATTTTTCTGTCCCTGCAGGTTTCTCTATTCACAACGATGACTGGCAAGGCAGCTGAAAAGCCAGACAGCCTTGAAGAAACAGACAGCAATTACATGATGTCAGACTAGCAGTGTAGTAAATCGATATAATTATATTTTTCTCATGTTTTGCTCTCTCTTTCACAGTTGTACAGTGCACCATGGTGACTAAATGAAGGCAGCTTCCTGGTCATATTCACATGTGACAAGACAGTGACAATGGCAGCAGAGATGGTAGTGATATGACCATCTCTTACCACAATGTAAGCTGAGAAGCACTTCAATATTTTTAGCAGTGAACAGAATCTTTTGCTGTGTGTTCTTCAACAGCAGAATGAAAGATGATGCAAATGCAGTGATCCCAGAGAAAATGCAGTGATCCTAGAGTTAATCAAAAGCAGGCAAAAAAAAAAGAGCCCAGATGCCAGGTATCCAGGAATGCTGAAACAACTTAAACAATGGACGCTGTACACCTGCCCCCCCCCCCCCCCCAACAACTCTCTAGCAAATTTTCTGGGATTTGGGAAGCCATGATACATTGGAAATGTGTGACAGTAGTGACACTGCTGTAAATGACAGCAGACGGTGAAAATGAGGTGATGAGAAACATACACTTCAAATATTAACTCAAATTGGTCAGCTAAAGAAAGGCATGTTAAAAGGAAACCTACAGCAAGCTTGTATAGTCAGTGACTTACAGTCTGTTAGAGCAGTTTAATGAGGCTTTCAAAAAGTATGTTAGTTTTTGTTTGTTACATGGTCAGCTACACCAAAGAAATGTATATTTATAAAAAATCAGTAGCTTCACATATTGCCATACTATTTTATTCATCTTGCAAGCTGATCTTTTTTTAAATAACTATTTTCTGAAAGGTAATACATGTGTACAGATATATAGATATATGGGTCCCTATCAGATTATCAAAGTTTCAAAACTTCAAAAGTCATATAGTCAGGACCATATTATCGAAGTTTTGAAACTTCAAACGTTTGGAATGGAGATCACAGTAATGTGAGGAATGGTAAGTTTACCCTTTTCTGCAATGTAGTGCAATTCTGGAGTTAGTATATGTAATTAGGGGTGCATGGGGGTTTGCCCCCTGCAAAAATGTTAAACATAGATTTTTTTGTTTTTTAATGTTCGAAGTTTCAAAACTTTGATCATATGGTCTTTGCTATATTAATTTTGAAGTTTTGGAACTTCAATAATCTAATATAGATACATATATATATATATATATATATATATATATATATATATATATATATACATATATATATATATATATATATGTGTGTGTGTGTGTGCGTGTGTGTGTGTGTGTGTGTGTGTATATATATGTATATATATATATATATATATATATATATATATATATATATATATATATATGGGTCTATGCCTCTTCACTGAACCTCAGAAACCCAACTCCAGATTAGCAAACGTGCAGTTTACCGAAAACACACTATTCCAAACTGCACTTCTCTGAAAATCAAAACCCATCAAACCCATCAAAAAAACCCCCCATCAAAACCATGTAAAACACATTTTTGCTGGGGGGCAAGCCTCCCTTCACCCCACACGCCCTGCTATTTATATATATACCAGCTTTGAGATTGCATGGACTACAGTAGGGAAAAGGGTATATTTCCTTATATACACTGTACCGCGATCCATATGAAGATGCTCCAACTGCTTCATATTTTCCAGAATAAATAATACAAAAAACACCATACATTTTCTTTTTCATGATGCCAGAATTGTCGATTGTTCTTTAACAAAGCTTGGTTTGGAATAGTGCGTTTTCGGTAAACTGCACTTTCACTAATCCGGAGTCGGGTTTCTGAGGGACAGTGAACTGTAAATTTGTTGAAGAGAAAGAGACCCAAGACCCATATATATATATATATATATATATATATATATATATATATATACTCCAAAACAGAAAATAACTAATACCAAGAAAATAAGCTTCTGCTCCACTGGAATAACTTCTCCTTTATTGTCGAACGTTATAAATGAGCGCTTTCGTCTGCTCAAGGCAGACTCTCTCTCTCTCTCTCTCTCTCTCTATATATATATATATATATATATACACACACACACACACATATATATATATAGATATAGATATATATAGATATATATACACACACACACACACACACACACACACACACACACACACACACACACACACACACACACATATCTATATATATATATATATGGCCCTTCTAATATTTAAAAGTCCACATTACTGAATTTCATTTTCGCGAGATGAAAATTGCCAAAACGAAATACCCGAATGTGACATTTTTCCCAGAGCAAGTAAACGCTTGCCCAAACTTCGTCCCCCATACCCCCTCTAACTATATATACCAAATCTGGGATCGCACTACAGTGTAGAAAAGGGCATGCTGGGCAAGTGTTTAGCTGCCCTGGGAAAAATTTGCCATTCGGGTATTTCATTTTCTCTATAAATATCCATTCGCTGAAGTTAATTTTCAATGAACTTATATAGACCCCAGTCATGCTACATTCTATAAAAACTTATCAAGAAAGGCAAATGCTGCTGTGGTTGAAACACTACCAGAATGATGAATAAATAATGCTATGAATTCACATCTGTCCAGAACTGTTTCCTTTTTGTTATATGTTTTATTCAAACTAATGTAAATTTCAATCTCCATAGGCTACAGTTGAAAAAAAGAGTCAATTCAAATAGTAAAGTTTTGCCATTTTCATTTAAATATTATGCTTATATAACAGCTGGATGGTTTGGTTTGACTTTTATCTAAGTTTTGATTTAAGAGAAAATATTCCTTCTATTGAAAAATCTACATTCAAATGTAATATTCCATTGTTGCCAGAAATTATTATTTAAACTGCATACCATAAGGGTTAGTCTGTTTTGTGGACCATACCTTGCTGAGAAACTTAAAAAAAACATCATTCATAGGTTAGTACTAGGCCAACTGCCTTTACGGGCCATTTTAAGCCTAGCCAGTTACCCCATGTGAGAATCAAACCCTGCACTTTGTGTTTGTAAGGTATGTTAACCGTTATGCCAACATCATACTCAGAAAAATGAGATGCAACTTGACTGCAAAACAGGGGACTTCTGGGGATGTATCTCCATCATGGACAGAAACTCTCAGACTGGGTGAGTTAACAAAGTCACTCTTACCCCTTTCTCCTTCCCTGGCTCATTCTGTGCCTAAGCCGATAGTTGATCTTTGGTTATCTGGGTTATAGTAAGGACTCGATCCCTGTATGGCATAGAGTTGGGTACTGAATGTTTCTGATGGAAGTCATCATGGCTCTGTTGGGTAAAGTAGATGGCCATCCTCTAGTGGTGGGAGCATATATGTCCTTTCCTAAAAGTCTTTGAGTACTCAGCTAATTTGATCGCTAGTTTTGTGGGAATATCTCGAGGTACATAGTGCATAACTTGGCTTGGAGATAATTAGGTTTAGGAAATGGGTATAAATTAATTACAATACCCTACTGGAGAGCATATGTTCTCTAACAAGGTATTGAGCCCAGTATAAAGTCTATAAACTGCTGTAAAGCATGGACTGAATGGGCACCATATTACTTTCTCTCACTAAACAAAAATGTTAAGTGCGTATAAAACAAATAGATTAAATTTAAAAGAAAGTAACTAAAGTTACTGCAATAAAATTTAAAAGAAAGTAACTAAAGTTATGGCACTCCTCCCAGTTTAGTGTCATTACCTCATTCTACCTAATACAGGGAGAACATTTGAGAAGGCCAACCCACTTAGCTCTTAACCTTGAGTTATCCTCTACTCCTCCTTACTCCCACTTTACAAAAACAAAACAAAAAAATGTCTAAGCTTGTTTCCTACCTTTCCTATAAGTAGTTTAGTCCAGATACAGATTTGCTGTATCCAGGACTGTTTGTAAGCTACTGAACCCCCGCCGCTTAGGTAGGGGTAAACTATTCCAGGCGCCATGAAGTCTGCTCTTCAAATTTTCCTTTAGAATTAGCCAGTTTTTTAGTTGTAGCACTCAAATCTGTTTCTTTGGAATCAGCATTTGTTCAGAACTTGTAAGCACTAAATAAGCTACATATTACTACAGCACTCAACTTTCCTCACTTGTCTAGAGGATAACAGCTTTTAGTACTTAATAAATAAGCACCTATCCAGGCATGTCTAAAGGTCAGCTCCTGGTGTTTTCTCCTGTCTACCTGATGAATCTGGGCATCTTGGGGCAATGCAGCAATTGCCTCATGTACACAGGCAACCCTCTCCTCCTACCACCCAACTATACAACCTGTGAGAGATGCACTTATATAGCCAAACTGGAAGCAAAGCTCTCTTCACCAAGACTGAACTAGACAGTCAAGAGGAGAGGATAAACACTTGCACCACACCACACTCATCACATAGTCCCTCAAAACCTACACCACCAAAACACACACATAGAAGCACAAAACGCATACCTACATTCACTGAGGCTCTCAATAAAAATCTGCCTAAGCAACAGGGACCTGCAAAGCCGAAACACAAGCAACCTCCACTCCCCCCAACACAACCCAAATGACACATAGCCCACAAACTCAGTGTGCCACAGCCCATAAGGCATAACATCATACCCAACACTCTAGTCATAGTTGACTCTATAGTCAGGCACACTGATGTTCCACTCACCAGGCTAAACAAGGAGAAAGTTACTGTCAGCTGCCTGTCGGGTGCCAGGATCTGCCACATAATGCACGCGGTCACGCCACAACAAGTAGAAATATGACTCAGTCATTGTCCATGTTGGTGTGAATGACCTAAGACGTACCTCCCTGGACTACATGAAAGAGACATGAAGGAGCTGTCCGATCCTGTAGCCCAATCAGGTATGACCTTAGCCCTGATTAGCATTCTGCCATCACCCAGAATGATACCACAGTACAAGGACAAAATGATTGACTTCAACAATTGGCTAAGCTACTGGTGTCATTCTAAGGGGATCCAGTATCTGTCTGCCTGGGATGACATGATCGACAGACCACAATGCTTTGCCAGAGATGGCCTGCACCTGTCGCCCTTGGGATTCCGGATACTGGCTAAGGCTCTTGCCAGCCATATAGTGCCTTTTTTAGGCAAGGTTCAAATGACAAACTCACCACTGTAACAGGTACAAGCAAGCAAAATCTGAGGGTAATGCTACTCAATGCTAGAAGTCTAAACCTCAAAATACACTAACTCAAGGCACTCCTTAAAATGGAGAACATCGACATCTGTGCAGTAACAGAGACCTGGTTCAAAACTCCAGAGAGCACCCCTGCATTACCAGGCTATAATTCATACCACACCTTTCGGCCACCTATCCTGAACTGAAACACTAAAGGCGGAGGTGTGTCCATATTCGTTAAGGATATCCACACCTCCAGGCTAGTTGCTCAGCATAATGCATCTGAGATTATCCAATTGCAACTAACTCTGGGCAAGACCGTAATCCAAATTGTAGCTTGCTACAGATCCCCCACCATGCCCCAGGATTCCCACTCCTCTTTTCTTGATGTACTGGAAAATATTAGGGTTCAACCAAACACCCTAATAATGGGCAATTTCAACTACCCCACCATTAACTGGGAAAACTACTCATGTACCAATTTTTTTTCTCAATGTTTTCTGGAATTTATAAATTCCAACACATTGGATCAACTTATCCAGACCCCCACCAGGGGCAACAATATCCTAGACCTGGTCATTACCAACATGGGCAACTGGTGTTCCACACCAGAGGTCAATTCCTCGTTGGGCAGATCCATCCACAAGCTAATCACCCTAGACATCCACATCCCGCCCCCACCATCTATTAGAGAAACCACTGTAAAAAATTTCTCCAAAGCCAACTTCACGCTTCTTAAGACAGAAGTGGCAAACTTCACGACACCCATGCAGATGGACAATAGAGGTACGACTGCTGAATCCTACACAAATGCACTTTATAAGCACTTACACGAGTGCATCGATCATGCAATCCCTAACAGAACCAATATGCTATCCTCCAAAAAAAGGAAGCCAATCTGGTGGTCCCCTGCCATAAGCAAACTCTACAACAGAAGAAAGAAACTGTTGCAAAAAAGAGTAAAATCCCATGACTGGAGGAACTCCCTGATCAGCCTCAGTAAGAAGCTGAGATCCCTCATAAAATCCTCCAAAGCTAGTTACAAAAACAAAATCGCCACTGATTCTAAAGACAACCACAAAGCATTTTATAGCTATGTCAAGAATCTCAATGGCAACACTCACATCAGCTCTGAGTTACAGCACAATGTCACTAAATATACAGAACCAAATGATATTGCCAACATCCTGGCAGATAGGTTCGGTGCTAACTTTACCCCCCTCTCACCCCCGAAAGGGCCCATCTCTATACTGGAACAATGCAAGGCTCCTGTAATCACAGCTGCACAGGTAAAAACCACACTCTCCAATGCCAAGAACACAGCATCCATGGGGACCTTACAACATCCCAGGCTGAGTTCTACATGAACTACAGAGTGAACTGGCATCCCACCTAAGTACCATGTTCACTCATAGCCTCACTTCAGGCTTTGTGCCCACTGAATGGCGCACAATGATGGTTATCCCACTCCACAAAGGGGGCTCCATCACGGACCCCAGGAACTATTGCCCCATAAGCCTGACGAGCCTGGTCTGCAGGACTATGGAATGTATCATCATGGAACTTATAAACAATTACATTGGTAATCTCCAAACTCTGGACCCCACCCAGTTCGGGTTTGTAAAAGGCAGACCATGTCTCTTAAATCTGATAAGACTTCTTTGAAGTGGTCACCAAAGCCGTAGATGAGGGTAAGGTGGTTCACACAGCCTATCTAGATCTCACCAAGGCTCTCAACACCATCCCCCACTCTTGAATTATAGATAAACTCACTAAACTAGGTATAAATCCCTATGTCACAAGATGGGTTGCTAACTGGCTCACTGACAGAACCCACACTGTGAAAGTAGCAGACTCCACATCCGACTTCAGACCAGTGACAAGTGGAGTACCACAGGGTTCAGTCCTGGGTCCTCTCCTGTTTGGTATCTACTTCTCAGAAGTACAGGCTAACACAGAAGGTCTTTGGCTAATGAAGTTCGCAGACAACTGCAAACTAGGAGCCATAATCAAAGCTTCTAATGATGTGGATATCCTACAAAAGGGCCTCACTGAGATAGATGCCTTGTGTCAAAGCCAAGGCCTAGAGCTCAATGCCAAAAAGTGCATTGTCATCCCTTTTGGTAAAAACTCTGTACCCTTGAACTACCACAAAGGCAGTAGTCTATTTAACACTGAAAGTGTGATAAGAGACCTTGGGACACAAGTAGACAGTAGTCTCTCCTTTGATAAAAACATCACCACAGTAGTCAGGAAATCCTTCTACATGGCACACCTCATCACAAAAGTTTTCTCATCCAGGAAAAAAGAGGTCATTGTTCCCCACTACTCGTCACTCATTAGACCCATTATAGAGTGCAAAGCCCCTTTTGGTATGTACCTCACAAGACATCTACAACAATTAGAAAGGCCAAAGAAATACCTCACAAACAGGATTACTGGCCTCAAACAGATGCCCTATGCAGAACGTCTCAAAAAACTCCAGCTTTACTCTGTTGCATATCGCCTACTCAGAGACGATCTCTGCCTAACATACAAAGCTACATCAAACCCAGAGCTGTTGGACATGCTCCACTTAAAGAAATCCCAATCCCTCTAAGCTACACGCTCTAGGGGCCTAAACCTTGTCAGCACAATAAACAGAACATGTTGGAGGGATAGATTCCTGTCCCAGTGACTTCCCATACTCTGGAACAAACTATCTATCTATATCAAACAAACCTCCTCATTAGCACTCTTAAAGAAAAATCTTGATGATTGGATGGGAGATAGGAAATTCACCCCGGGGATCACTTCTGTGGCTCTGCTCGACAGGGGCACAGGAAAATAATTTTCTTGGTTGGCGAAATCCAGGGTAACTTTTTGGCTAGGTTTATATAGGTCCTGGGGCCTATAGCCTAGTACCTACCTATGAACCAGTATGCAGTTACAAAGAGCTGCACTTAACTGCATTAGAATGATGTGTGTGTGTGTGTGTGTGTGTGTGTGTGTGTGTGTGTGTGTGTGTGTGTGTGTGTGTGTGTGTGTGTGTGTGTGGGTTAGCATGAGTTTCTATATATCTGTGAGAGACTATCTTTGCAGCTGAATCTGTGTTATGTATGTGTGTGTGTGTGTGTGTGTGTGTGTGTGTGTGTGTGTGTGTGTATGTGTGTCTGTGTGTATGAATTTAAGGGTCTATATCATATGAGCAAATCGCACAAATTGTGAACGCTCATAATATCAAATGTATCAGACCTCAAAGTGCTTTTTCTGAGATTGTGGTAAAGTGAAGAATGGGATATTTGCCCTTTCCTCACTGTAGTGTGATCTTGAAGTTGGAATATATATTTAGGAGGGGGTGTGGGAGGCACAGCCCCCCACAATAGGAAGTTTGAGGTCCGGTATGTTCGATATTATGAGCATTCGGAAACTGTGCGATTCGCTCATATGATATAGACCCGAATTTCACTGTATTTGTGTATGTATTTGTGCATGTGTATGTGCATGTGTAGACATTCAATACTTACACAATGTATATTTTAGATGTAAAATACATCCTCCAATAGGAATTATATATCCTGCAGCAGTTACGAAACATTGGGTAGATGAATTATTTTACATCAAAAATATAAAAAATATGAATATACTAACAGTAAAATTGCTTGTTTAATTAATCCCAGTGGGACTACTAAAATACTAATATCAGAAAATTTGATGTGATTGTCAGAGTGGGGATGCTACACTTACGGGAGCTGAGATTTGTTTAAAGTGGCAACCTTCTCTGTTTGAATAGGAATGTTTGTGACTGGTGTTTATTTTGGGGTATGAATGCACATCACTGTAATTCAGAATCCTCAAATGCGCTTGTAGATCAGGTGATAGAGAGGCCTCTCTTGATAGCTGGTAAATTCAAGTCTTAATCTGCATAACTTTTTGGGGTAATGTTAAGAGATGGTGATTTCATGTAGTAGATGTGAACTGTCTCTTTAACTATCAAGTCTTTTTTTTAGAAGTGATGGCGTCTGTATGTTCCTAGCAGGGAGAAGAGAATTACATCTAACTACTTGCTTTTGAACTGTTTACAGATTTGTCTCTGTACAGGTAAATTGAGGGTTATATACTTTTATGAAAAAAATCTTCATATTCTTTGCAAGAGAGAGATGTTGGGGGAAATATACATTTTAGAAGAATGAACAGTGATTTCAAAATGCATACCCGCTGCAGAGAAAGGGGTGAGAAAGCCAAAAGCAGTTAATGATGTTAAATAAAAACTAAGAAATTTCCTTCAAGTCTGTGTATCAACTGCAACTTACAACGAAAGTACTGTTCATCGAACAGTACTTTCGCGGACCCACTTTAGCAAAAGTTCATTTTATCGAAAATGCACTTTCGCTGAAGAAAACCAAAAAAAAAAAAAAAACATGCAATTTGCATGCAACATTAGTTGTACATCAGTGTGTAGTATTGTTGAGATCGTAGTACAGTGGGGATAAGGGAATATTCCCTTTTTTTCACTGTAGTGCGATCTTGGAGTGAGAATATTAATGTGGGGAAGTTTATATATATATATATATATATATATATATATATATATATATATATATATATATATATAGTTTACTATCAAAATGTCGAAAGTTAAAATAAAATGTGCACATATTAGCGAAGTGTTTCACCGAAAGTACACATTTCCGTATGTACCTAATGTCGAAAACAGCTGTGAATTGTCGAAAATGTCGCTCGCGACATTTTTGACAATTAACAGCACTCCCACCCTTCCCTTAACTCCTTACCTAACTAGCCTAAACTCACATTTATGCAGGGGGGCAAGCCTCCCTGCACCCCCCACACCCCCCCTAACTTAATATTCCAACTCAGAGATCGCACTACAGTGAGGAAAGGGATGTATTTCCCTAACCGCACTGTACCGCGATCCCCTTACATGAGCGAACGTTATAATTGCGAATGCAGAGTCCATTCGCAATAATAATGGTCGCTCACATAACCTGCCGAACTATGAAGTATTCGAACATATGTTGTTCGAATACTTCATAGCCATGCAATTGCACGGCGACATTTTGATAGTAAACCTATATATATATATATATATATATATATATATATATATATATATATATATATATATATATATAATAGACAATAATAGACATAGATATTTTATTTTCACTTATTAAAAATTAAGGGATTGCTTATATTAATAATCCGATGACAGAAATGTCATCTTCATGCTTTTAATACTTACCTTTTGACATGAATTATAGAGAATTTCAGCAGTAACTATAAAGGACATTTGCTGTGAGGTGTTCACAGAAACCCTGTACAAGCATGTTAATAAGCATATAGAGGCAGCTGTACCTACCAGGAAGAAGTACAGAATTAACTCAAAAAACACCATCCAGGTGGAATCACAATATCAATAGGCTGTATAACAGAAGGAAGAAAATCATGGCAAAAATTAGGAGGTGCAGCATCCAGCAGGATAAAAGCCATCTCATCAAACTAGACAAACAACTCAGAAGACAAAGTCTTCCAAAGCCAAATTTAAGGTAAATTTAGCCTTCCTGGCCAAGGACAACCACAAGGCTTTCTTTAGCTATGTCCACATCCTCAAAGGCAATACACAATTGTGTGCAGAGCTCATTGTAAATGGAGCCTCCTATACTGAGCCAGAAGAGATAGCAAACCTGCTGGCTGATATATTCAGCTTCAACTTTTCCCCTCTCTCCCCCTCAAGCTTCCCTCAGGAAATACTATCAACTATAACTCTCACAAAGGAACAGGTCCTTAATGCTTTCTCTAAGGCCAAGAACATCAATGGACCCATACACTATCCCAAAATGCCTTCTAAATAGCATAAAACATGAGCTATCAGGTCCTCTTGAATTGCTCTTTAACTATAGCCTTCAGACAGGCTTCATGCCTCATGAGGGTAAGTTGTGGCATCATGAGCATATGACTGTGTGGATGTGTGTTGTGTTTGTTTGGGAAGTTGTATATGGATGCCATTAAGACAGTTGTCAAAGTCAGTACTACAATATTATTGGAACTTCCCAAACAAACACAACACCCTTCCAAACAATCATATGTTAATTCTGCCACACCTTACCCTGTTTGACCTCCTTTTTCTTTTCTTGTCTCATCCCTCACCCCTTACAACCAATAAAAAAACAGACTGCCTTTAGTCTACCCCCAAAAATCTTTATAATCTTTCTGAAGAGTAACACTGAACCCAACCCAGCCCTAAAAATACATTTCCTTAACAGCAGACAGCAGAACCACCCTTTCCCTACACTGGCTTGTCCCCCCACCTTCCAATGCTTATAGTATCAGAAACAAACTATGTTGTGTGTTTCTAACCCCCACCACAACCTAGACATTCTAGCCATTACCCTGGGTCAAACAAGAGTCCCAGAACCTCCAAGACTTTCTAACATCCTTCAAGTATATCAGTGATACTAGATCAGGTAAACAATCTGTTGCAGGTTTTCTAATTATGTACAAAAATAATCTAAACTCAAAAGTCATTGCCCAAGGAAACTCCTTCTTAGACTCCAGTCCTAGCTGGATTCCCCTAAAATGTCCAACTCTCAAAGACAAGCCACTGCTGATCACTACAGCTTCTCTGTCACCCACTTTGTCCTTATATAAATCCAAATCACTCATTATTAGCATCCTTAATAACTGTCTCAACAATCACAATCATTCTAGATGACTTCAACCTTAATTACCTTGGCCCTCTTTTGTCCCATATAGCTAGTTTTCTAGCAAACCTAGGTCTCCTTCAACTCATTAAAGAGCCAAGAAGAAGCAGCCTTAGATCCTTCAAATACTCTACTATCAATATAAACAATCTACCCACCACAAGTGCTGCCCAATCAGTTGCACATTTATCAACCACTGCATAAAACTACCAGAAATATTAAAAGTCTTCTGAATTCAGTCTAGCAATAATATCAACAAACTCAAAATTTTCTCACACCACACAACTTGAACCATATACTCTAGAGATGATCCTAACTCAGCAGCTCTAAGCCTATCCAACTTTCTACTTCAGTTGCACAATAAATTCTTCAGACTTATCCATAGGCTTTGTAAACCCACCAAAACTGAATGGCTATCCTTTGAACTCACGATATCTTCTTACAATAAGAGATAAAGCATGGCAAAAATGGAAACAACACCCGATAACTGACAACTGCACCTCCTTTATAGCATTTTGTAACCCAGCCAAGAATTCCATTCAATGACCAAAATTAAATCTCCAAGCAAAAAGGCATATTACCTTCTTACATTTTCCCAAACACTTTTCGAAATAAGTTAAACTTCTTAAAGGAAGAAAACCTTTTCATGACACCTGCTCACAGAAACTGACAACTCATGACAATTGCCTGAGGAAGTTGTTGTCTGGTTAGGTCTGCCCAGCAAGTATGATATCAACCCTTGAAGTTTAGAAGCCTGAAAGGGCTGTACAGAATGAGCAAGTATAGAATGGGAGAAAACACTGGTTTGAGCCATAAGGGTATTACTAAGATTAATATTGATTTAAGTCTTTTGGATGTTTAGCTGTTTTTGTAAGCTTTGCATTTATAGAGAAGAGCATAACTAATGATTGGGGCAAGTCTCTATCAATGCATTCCTGAACGTGTGGCCTTTTGCTGGAGTGTGGCAGAAGTATTGATGATATTTTTTATGTCTGATCTTGAAGTAAAGAGGTCTATGTGCAATTAACCTGTACCTGTGGAGTACCAAACTAATTATTTTCATGTCCAGTCACCATAAAATCTGCACTTAAAGTTACATTTAGTCGAATTTAAAAGAAAGTTTGCTTGTTTGTTTGTTTAATTTAACTGGGGAGGCTGCCCACTAAAGTGTGCTAGCCTGTGTAACTAATTTATCACTGTCTCTGCATTTTCTGTGTGTTTCTACAAAAAAAAAACAAAAAAATAATCCTTGTTTTCCCGCCTTCCTCGACTAGTTTAGACCAGTATACAGGCATTGCTGTATTCTGGGCTGTGATGTAGTTCCTGTGTTGTCCATTACCTTACTTGGATAGAAGGAAGTTTCTTTGCTCACCAGTGGAGTGGGGAGCCTTGAGCAGCCTACCTGTCCTTGGGGGAAGTGACCTCAGCACAAGAAGCTGTAGTAATTGGTTGTTTGGGACCATTCCTAGCTCTTTTGTAGTTCACTGCTTAAAATCCGCCTCTGGGCGTTTTTTTCTGGCTATACTGCTCAGACAAGCTCCACGTGGGTTTACAGAGTGGTCCTAGCAGCAAGGAACTCGAAAAAGCGACTACCTTCTGGATTTAAGTATCTTTGCTTTTTTTCCACTGGAAATAGCTTCTGTTGCTTACTTTGAACTAGCCTGAACTGTTTTTTTACTGATTACTGCATTTATTTTAAAATCTGCACTTAAAGTTACATTTAGTCGAATTTAATCGAAAGTTTGCTTGTTTGTTTGTTTAATTTAACTGTGGAGGCTGCCCACTAAAGTGTGCTAGCCTGTGTAACTAATTTATCACTGTCTCTGCATTTTCTGTGTGTTTCTACAAAAAAAACAAAAAAAATAATCCTTGTTTTCCTGCCTTCCTCGACTAGTTTAGACCAGTATACAGGCATTGCTGTATTCTGGGCTGTGGTGTAGTTCCTGTGTTGTCCATTACCTTACTTGGATAGAAGGAAGTTTCTTTGCTCACCAGTGGGAGTGGGGAGCCTTGAGCAGCCTACCTGTCCTTGGGGGAAGTGACCTCAGCACAAGAAGCTGTAGTAATTGGTTGTTTGGGACCATTCCTAGCTCTTTTGTAGTTCACTGCTTAAAATCTGCATTTGCATGGCTTTGCGCGGTCGTGCGCATAGCGCAGCGCTGGTTAAACAAGGTTAAACAAGGTTAAACTTTGTCTGGCTCCGCCAAGTCTGCTGTTAAATTTTTCCCTTAGAACTGTTCTACTTGCAATCTAAACAGCCTATACTCTATCTGAAAAGCTCAGCACTTGCTCCTAAAGCATTTTTACACAGGTAAAGCACTCTTAAACAAAATAAAGTACTTCATTCGCCTAAATTCTGTTGAGTACCCATTTCCCTATAGGTCCTTTCCGACTCAGTTACACAGCAATCTTTTTCACTATTTCTAGCATGTCGAAGGGTCAGTTGCTGGCGTCCTCTCCTGTTCAGCTGGTGAATCTGGGAATCTTGAGGCAATGTTACAATTGCCTCATGTACACAGACAACCCTCTCCTCCTCCCAACAAATACAAATATATGCAAGAGATGCAACTATATAGTCAAACTGGAGGCTGAGCTCTTTCAATTCAGTACTGGCAAGACCAGTCAGGAGGAAAAGGTAACCACGCACACCACAAACCCAGTCTCACATAGAACTATCACAACTGCAAACCAAACACATAAACACACAAAAACATACTCGGAGGCGCTGATTACAAATCTACCAAAACAACAGAGGCCTCCAAAGCAGACACCCAAGCAACCACCACCTCAAGACATAGCACATGCAACACATAGTTCACAAAGTCAGTCTGCTAAACAGTCACAGCCCTTAAGGCCAAACAACATGCCAGACACACTTGTAATAGGTGACTCCATAGTCAGACACACTGACGTCCCGCTCACCAGACTGAACAAGGAAAAGGTCACAGTAAGCTGCCTGTCAGGAGCTAGAATCCGCCACATAACACAAGCACTCAGGTCACTCCACAGCAAGTACAAATATGACTCAGTCATTGTACATGCCGGTGTGAACGACCTGAGATGTACCTCCCTGGACTACATGAAAAGAGACATAGAGGAGCTCTCTGATTATGTAGCCCAGGCCGGTATGACCCTGACCATGAGCAGCATCTTACCCTCACCAAGAATGATGCCACAGTGCAAAGATAAAATGATCAGTTTTAACAATTGGCTTAATTACTGGTGTCATTCTAAGGGGATCCAATGTCTGTCTGCTTGGGATGACATGCTTGACAAGCCACGCTGCTTCACAAGGGATGGCTTGCACCTGTCACCCCTGGGCTTCCGGATATTGGCTAAGGCTCTTGCCACCCCCATAGTGCCTTTTTTAGGCAAGGCTCAAATGACAAACCTACCTCCCTAGAAAACACAAGTGGAAAAAAACTAAGGGTAATGCTGCTCAATGCCAGAAGTCTAAACCTCAAGATGCACGCCCTTGAAGCCCTCCTCAGTATGGAGAACATTGATGTCTGTGCAGTGACTGAAACCTGGTTCAAGGCTCCTGAGGGCACCCCAGCACTATCAGGTTTTACCTCATATCATGCTTTCCGGCCCCAAAACTTGGACCGAACCACAAAAGGAGGGGGAGTATCCATTTTCATCAAAGATACCCACACCTCCAGGTTAGTGGCAATGCATGAAGCATTGGAGACTATCCAGGTGCAACTAACCATAGGCAAAACTGTCTTACAGTTTGTAGCATGCTACAGACCACCCTCTCAAACTCAGGAACCCCAAACAGCCTTCCTGAAGACACTGGAGAGTATGAATGTCTCTCCAAATACCATCATTTTGGGAGACTTCAACTACCCAAACATAGACTGGGAACATTACTCAAGCCCCAACACCCTAGCCCAAAGGTTCCTAGAATTCATAAACTCAAATGCAATGGAACAACTAGTCACCATTCCCACAAGAGGAGACAATATACTAGACCTGATCATCACAAACATGGGGACAAAATGCTCCACACCAGAAGTATATCCCTCTTTGGTAAGATCAGACCATAAATTAATCTCACTGGAAATCCACATCCCGCCCCCACCCCCTGCACAAAAGACCACAGTGAAGAACTTCTCAAAAGCCAACTTCACACTTCTTAAGACTGAAGTGGTATCCTTCAAGGCCCCTGGGCCAGTGGAAACCACAACCCACACTGCTGAATCCTTTGCAAATGCCTTCTATAGGCACCTTCAAGAATGCATGGATCATGCAATCCCAAATAAAACCAAGACCCATTCCCCCAAAGGCAGGCACCCGGTCTGGTGGACCCCAGCCATAAACAAACTTTACAACAGGAGGAGGAAGCTACTACATGACAGAGCAAAGTCCCTAAAAGGGAAGGCATCTCTGATCAGTACTAGCAAAAAACTACGATCACTCATAAAATCATCCAAGGCCAACTTTGAGAGAAAAATCGCAAAAGACACAAAAGACAATCACAAGGCCTTCTTTAGCTATGTTAGAAACCTGGGTGGAAACTCCCAGATATGCTCAGAGTTAGTCCAAAATGACACAAAATACACTGAACCCACTGACATTGCCAACATTCTGGCAGACAGGTTCAGTGCAAATTTCTCCCCCCCCCCCCCCCCCAAAAGGAGAAATAACTATCCCAGCAGAGTGTAGCCTCCCTAACATCTCAGATGCCCAGGTGAGAGCCGCCCTCTCTAAAGCTAAAAACACAACATCAATGGGACCGGATGGTGTCCCGGGCTGTGTGCTACATGAACTCCAAGAGGAACTAAACCCACACATAAGGCTGCTGTTTAATCTTAGCCTTACTACAGGATACGTACCCAAAGAGTGGCGTACGGCAACAGTGGTCCCACTTCACAAAGGCGCTTCTACGGACCCTGGAAATTACCGCCCCATAAGCTTGACGAGCCTGGTCTGCAAAGCTATGGAGAGGATCATTATGGAACTCATAAACAAAGACATTGGGGACCTACAGACATTGGATCCTACCCAATTTGGCTTTGTCAAGGGCAGATCCTGCCTTTTGAACTTGGTCAACTTTTTTGAAACAGTCACTAAGGCCATTGATGAGGGTAAGGCAGTTCACATGGCCTACCTTGACCTTGCAAAAGCCTTTGACACAATACCCCACTCGAGCGTCATAGACAAACTCACCAGCTTAAATGTAAACCCATATGTCACAAGATGGGTTGTAAACTGGCTCAAGGACAGAACCCACAGGGTCAGAGTTGCTGGAGCTATGTCAGACTCTAAGCCAGTCACAAGCGGTGTCCCACAGGGCTCACTCCTGGGACCCCTCTTGTTCGGCATATATTTTTCCGAGGTACAGGCAAACATAGGAGGATTGTGGCTGACAAAGTTCGCAGATGACTGCAAACTGGGTGCCATAATTGATACTCCAGCAGACACAAACATCCTCCAGAGAGGCCTCATAGAAACGGATAATTGGTGCCAAAGCCATGGCCTTAAGCTGAACGCCAAAAAATGTATAGTCATACCCTTTGGGAAAAACAAGGTACTGACAAATTACCACATAGGTGGTAATCCATTAAGTACGGAAGTGGTAATCAGGGACCTAGGGACCCAGGTTGACAGTAACCTCTCATTTGACACTCACATTGCCAAAGTGGTTAGGAAGACCTTCTATATTGCCCACCTTATCATGAAGGGTTTCACATCTAGATCAAGAGAGGTCATTGTGCCCCTGTACTCTTCTCTTATCAGGCCAATGATTGAGTACAATGCCCCATTTGGGATGTATCTCACCCGACACCTGCAGCAGTTGGAAAGACCCCAAAAGTTCCTCACCAAGAGGATAAAGGGTCTTAAACATATGTCATATGCTGCCCGACTGAAAAACTCCAGCTCTATTCAGTCGCATACCGCCTACTCAGAGGTGATCTGTGCCTGACGTACAAGGCCATGTCCAATCCGGAATTAATGGACATGCTCCACCTCAGAAAATCCAAATCCATCAGAGCCACGAGAACAAGAGACTTAAACCTCAACACAAAAATAAATAGGACGTGCTGGAGGGACAGATTCATAACCCAGAGGCTACCTACACTCTGGAACAGAATCCCAGTCCATGTTAGGCAGAGCCCCTCACTGACTCTATTCAAGAGAAATCTCGACGAGTGGATGGGAGATCGTAGGTTTACCCCAGGGGTCATCTCTGTGTCACTACTAGACAGAGGCACAGTAAACTAAACCCTAAAAGGGCGTAGTATTCTCATCCTAAGGGGTGGTGAAAGCCACACACACTCTGGCTAGGCTTATAAATGCCCTAGGGCAGATAGCCTAGTATGAACCTATGAACCTATATGTGAGGAAGAAAGAAGTTGTCTGCTCAACCTGGCTTCTAAGGTGTTTGTATCTCCTACAATGTGTGCAACTATCAGGAAGAGTAATTCTGGGCTCAACCTGGCTTCTAAGGTGTTTGTATCTCCTAAAATGTGTGCAACTACCAGGAAGAGTAGTTCTGGGTTCACCCTGGCTTCTAAAGTGTTTTATCTCCTAAAATGTGTGCAGTTACCAGGAAGAGTTTGTGGTCATTGTCCCAGAACTATAATTTTGTTTTTTGACCTCACAGGAGAAAGGAAGGGGTATCACCTTGTTTGTTCATGTGCCGGAATATTTGCATGATGTCTTTATTGAGGGCTTATATACCCTGTGTCAGATGGTCTTAGAAAGCTTGCAAGATGAATTATACTGGTTGAAGCTCCAGTACATTGATGTGTAACTGGGATTACTATGGAGACCATGTTGTTTAATTAGTCTTGTCATGGAAATGCTCCCCACCCATCATAGAGCAGACACATGTATCATAGCCACTAACAAAGATGTGGGGTCTTAAATGGACAGACCCTAGTTAAGATGAGTATATGCAGTCACTGTAAAAACAGTTTTGCATGAATCTGCAATAAAAATATTTTGGGATATGTCCTGTTTATGCTGCTTCCATTGAAAATGTAGGGCCCATTGCAAGTATCTCATATGTAAACATGATTGGAGAATCATGTACATGGCCTTCCATATGTAAACTAAAATCTTGGGGAATTCTTCAATTTTTCTATGTCAAGACCAAAGAAGACGCGCTAGGGTATATTTAAGCCTGTTTAATTTTTTTTTCCAGTAATGAGGGTCTGTATGCCCTGGCATCCAAAGTTCACCCTAAAAATATGAATCATTGCACAGGATGAAGCTGCAATAGGAGGTAGCTGATCATGATGTCCTGCTGACCATACATACTGATCACAGACCAGGATGGATGTTTGAATAGAAACAAAAGGAAACCAATAATCTACATACAGGAATATTTTGTTCTCTGGCAATATATGGTTGGCTGGTTGTACTGCCATTCACTTTTTGAACACCTGGGTGTGGGGCACTGTGGTCAGACCCAATGGCAGGCTTCTGGTGTGGTAGTGACAGGTTCCCACCCAGAATGCACATTCCTCCTGGACTCTCTGGAAATCTTCATGAGTAGGTAAGAATTCTGGAGGTCCAAAGAGCACCTCCTGTTTCCAATGAGAGGCAGAAAGCTACTGTCTGTACCAGACCATTCAAAAATTTTCTTTTACTGCATACTGGTTCATACCATGGAAGTTCAGAATGGGCCTGAGACCATTTGTCTTTTCTGTCACCAAAAGAAGAATCAGGAATAATAACTTTAATCTGTGTCTGGTAGTAAATCTTGGATGGCTCTTTTTTATAGGAGGATTTTGATCCCCCCCACCCACTGCCAATGTGCTTTTATGGGGTGTGGTATTTTGATGGTGGAGACTAAAGGGAATTCTGCAACCTCTGGAATACTGTGTCCCTTATCACCAGTAGTGCAAGATCTTGAATCTTTACTACCAATGAAGGGTCAACTTGACTGCCTCCAGGCGGAAATATTTGGGAAATATGTCAGGTGCATTGCTGCCCCCCCAAAGGCTGACAATATTATGAGAATGTCAAAAACCTATTCATATGGGATGGTCATTAGTTTGGAAGAAGCCTTGATTTTGCTGACTTTCTGCACACTCCAGTGATACTGCTGTGTTCTTTGCTGAAGCCACATTCAGAGATGGCTTTTTGGTGTCTTACCGAGAGACTACTGAGGAGTCTGAAACTTGACTTCTATACAGATAAAGATTTTTTTTTTCCTCCATGTGCTTTAGTGGCTTGCAGATGTCATCAAACAGGGGGATGCTAAGAATGAGAAGTCACTGAAGGCCAATCTGTGTCCTTTGAGAAATCTGTTATCCTGAGACACGTACATCAGTGCATTGCAATATCTTCTGTCACAGATGAAGCTGACCTCTAAGCCAAATTGTAAATGACAAAGACCATGTGGTTCAGCAGCTATATGGAGGTAATGGTCTGGTCATTGATGTACTATTTCCATGCCTCATCTGGTGACTACTCCACCACATTGAATATTATCTTACTGAGTTCTCACTAAAAGCAAAATGTATATTAACTAAGTCACTGTCCTCAGGAATAGGATCAAGAGTATGAATTTGTCTATTTTTCTGGATTCTTTACCCAGTGAGTGGGAAATGGGACTTTGAGGTGTCAGAGCTTACTTACACTTACGTAAGTAAGTAAGTAAGTGTGTTTAATCTAACTGTCTGACATATGTTGCAAGCCAAAACATTCTGATTCTAAACTCTTAGAAACAGGTATGCAACATACTTAATTAGTTGATACTGTTTTTAATAATTTAAGTTTGGCCTTATATAAATTGTTGACAAGTCACAACATGCAGGTGAATAGAAGAAATTAAATGCAAAGGCAAGATTATATTCCTAGAGCAGATTAAGTGTTCCCCCTGTCTTAATGTAAATGAATGCCCCCATAATTATGAAGCAAAGTGCACAATTAAAGCTA
This sequence comes from Protopterus annectens, assembly GCF_019279795.1. Lineage (NCBI taxonomy): Eukaryota > Metazoa > Chordata > Ceratodontiformes > Protopteridae > Protopterus > Protopterus annectens. The sequence continues at coordinate 460,049,842 of NC_056744.1, read as the reverse complement.
AGGTTTCATGGGACTTTGGCTCATAAGGATCACAGCTGATATGGAAACATGCAATGGTAAATTAAGTGTAATGCTGAAATAATAAATAATTAAATCCCTGAAACAATCTATCTTTGTGAGGTATATTAATTGTAATGCATTGTAAATTATAGTCATAGACAATATTATATGCTTGGCCAGCTCCAGTTTCTACTTTGAATAGCCTGCTTTAAGTTCACATATATTTATATGCAAATAATATCAACTATTTCAGTCTTCTGTTATCATAAACGAAATGACTGCAGCCACTGTAATAAATCCATGGATAAATGCATCTCCTACATGTGTTTTGTCACTTACAAATCCATAATTATATAATTCAGGGGACTCCAACAGTCCCTTTATTAACTGATTCATATATTCCAGTACCACAGTTTTAAACAGAAAGCTACTAAATATACTCTACTGAAATGTTCTTTCCTCTCAATAAGACTTCAAGACACAAGGAGAGGGATTTGGCTTTCTATTACTAGGTCAGGAAAAAACATCTCCAGTTTGTAGATGCTCTTCTGTGTGACCACTTAACTAGAGAATCTAAGAGTTAGCATAGGGGATTAAGGCTATGGTTAGCATAGGGGATTAAGGCTATGTGCAGTTAATACGCTGCTCCCTATAGTCCAAGGTTTGATGTCTTCAGCCATTATTGCTGCAATTGTCTCCTGGATCACATGGTAAGTATTTATTTAATTTGATGGAGGTCCTTTTTTCTGTCTTCAAAAGTAAAAATATCATTATCTGATAATTTCAAGATGGCTTGGTGTGCTTTCTTTCTAGCAGCATTGAAGAATTCTCTGGCTTCTCCTCATAGCTGTAATGTCAGTGATTACATTTTTAATACTTTACAATAAACTTGTTCTACATAGGGCCAGTAGGCAGTGTGAATTCTTTAACTTACCTATCCATCTGCTGATGTTCACAAATCCAGGCCTGAGCTTAGCCATCCTTCTGGGCCAGACATAAATCTTTTTTTTTTTTTTTTTTGTATTACCATGGCTGCCTACTGCTTTTCTCTGTACAAGGTACAAGGCTAGATGTAAACTTCATTAAGTGTATTGCTATAAATTTTACACTGTCAATGTCACCTGATGCTCCATGTATAGATATTGTTAGTGCAGTAGCACTGTGCTTTTGGTATACCGTCACACAATGACCAAAACAAAAGGCTTGTCAGGCCATACAGAAGTCAGCAGTCTGCCTGACTTGTGCAGTGCTGGAAGGATTGTGTATTAGTAGTCTGATTAACAAGTGAGAGGATGGAATAAAATAATGACCATCACTATGTAAGTACAGAAGAGAGGAGACTATTCACCTAAGATTAGAGAGAGTAATAGAATAACCATGTGGCAAAAGCCTGCAGATGTCTGACTCAGAAGCACATCTGTTAGGATGCAGATTAGCATGCCTACATTATTTCCTTCACTTCAAAGACAAAGGGCAGGAAGCATATCACAGCTGGCATCTGCCATCTATATTGCCCTTAGTAACAGGACAGAAGGGCATTTCATCTTAGAAACTCCAGTACACAAGGTTCTAATCAGAGGATGGATACAAACCTTTCATTACCTTATTAAATGTCTACTTACAAACTCCTTACATTATCTCTAAAAGCAGCCACTTGTTGGTTCTTGAGTCTTATTCTTATATAATTTTTGGAATATATTTAAGGATGGTTTTTGATTACCCTGTATAATGGCTGCTCTACTTATTTGCACCCCACCCTACCAAGAAAGGTTTGTGGATTAAGCAGCAGAGAATGATGCAGCTAGTAAGTTTTAAAGATGGCTTCAGTCCAAGATGAATCACCAGACTGACTGTATCAACGGGAATCAATTCTTTCATTTGATACTTTTTATGGAATGTGAAACACTTCATTAAGCTATTGTTTATACGTTTTTAATACTGCACTGTCTAAGGTGACACTAATGTTGAAATGACATTATATCTTGTTTTATACTGTACTAATGCAGCTTTTCTCCTTGGGTCTCCCTTGAAAAAAGGTTCTACACCCATTTGGACTGCCTGGTCAATGAATGGACATAACAAATAAAATGGTAGTATCTGGCTACCAACGATGGATTTAATTTTAAACATACTGACTGTGAATATGCTATGTTTAAAATACTGTTGTTCTGTTCTATAAGGTCTATAATGTTGAGTCGGGGCCTTCCTATTGCTATTGAGATAAGCTACACCGAGTTGCCTTTACTGCTGGCTTTTTGGTGTCTTCCACAGTACATCTTCTTTGTAATTTCGTTGCAGCTGGTATGTACTACATACATCACAGGTGGTCTTCTGGTCTGACCATTGCACATGCTAACTTTTGATGTTTAATGGAGAGATTGGTTTTTGCCATTTCTATCACTGCCAAGGAAGGCGAGAACCTGAAAACAATTAGCCATTGTTTTTCCATTTAATTTGCATAAACCACTCTGTCCATACTGGATTTGATATGCTTTTCCACATGTGGCAAGCAGGACAGATATGGTGTGTACAGATTCTTTCGCATTGGTTAACACACTGGACATTGTCTCTGAACATCTGTTGTTCTGGTGACTTTAGCAAGGGGTCTCTGCAGAGTAGTAATAACTATATGATACTGTTTTTCCTTCAGTGCTCATCTGCTACATCTGCTATGGAACTTTTAGGATAAGAGTCTATTTGGGCTCACTATTTTGAATGTTGCAGAAGGCTGTTGTAGTTACATGTAGACCTGATTAGAGGCTTGGGGTACTGTAACTAGCTGTTAATTAAAAATTTAAATTGATCTAGGACTTTGAAGTGACTGAACTGCTTTTGCATGTTTTTCCCTAATTAGATGTCATGTGGATATGAGAGACATTATCCTATTTTATTTCTATTTTTTTGTATGATTATTTTATTTTATTGTTATTTATACTATTGATTTGTACTCAAAATCTGCAATGTCGAATATTATTATATATTTTATTGTATTTGTACTACTTCATTTTTGTCTTGCAAATATTATATAGGGATTAAGCACTTGAATAAAATGAATGCGAAGATGAAGAAGATGAAAACTGGTGTGTGTGTGTGTGTGTGTGATGCCTTCTCTTTATTTTATTCTTTCATTACAAAGTAAATTGTATAATACAGAGGCAACTACACTTTGATCTTGGTTTTCCTATTAAGGATAGAAAGGACAGCAAAAAAGTGAAAACAACTCCCTCTAGGAGCTGTCCATGTTATAAAGGGACTTATACAAAGTATGTTGTCCCAGATGGTGAGGTTTCAAATTGATGAATTGATGATTATTTAATGCCATTACCAATCACATTGAGTTGCTGTGTGGATGTTAATTTTTCTCATTTTCATACTATGCAATTCTGGCAGAGAAAGACTAAGGGGAAAAATCAGTCTGACATCTAAAACCAATAAAATATTCAGTGTAAAGAACTGAAAATGTTCAGTCAAGAGTAACAGTCATCCCAAATTCAAATGACATGCAAATGGTGAACTGTCACACTAAACTGGCTGTAGGTGTGATTGTGTGAGTGAGAGTGTGTGTGTGTGTGTGTGTGTGTGTGTGTGTGTGTGTGTGTGTGTATGGAAGAACAACAGCAGCAGGGCCAGCCACCCACTGGTGTGAGCATTGGCTCTAGATGATTATCACTTTTGACGTGAAACCCTAACCTCATGTGCAAAAATGGGAAAAAAGGGTTGTGGCTGGATGGATGGATGGAAGGATGGATGGATGGATGGATGGATGGATGGATGGATGGATGGATGGATGGATGATGGAAATAAGAGTAAGACTGCATGACCTGAGTCTGACAAATGCTATGACAGGATGTCCTGACTAAAGCTGTAAATGCAATAAAATGCCTGAGCTGTAAACAAGTGTACAATTACCAAAAATGAAGCCCATGATTAATGCTACTTTCCTGCTGGAATTCAGCGAATGATTCTGCTTCATTCTACTGGAACTGATCTTTGCTGTACATGGACTTGGATGGAGGAGGCCATTATCTCAAATGAGCAGCAACCAAGAGCCTTCAGAAAATAATGCTTAATGCAATGCATATGTACATTCATTTATTTAATTTACTTAGTGACTGGGAGACTTGGTGAACATAAAGACACTTTTTATTCATGGCTAAAATATAACCCTTCAAGGTGGCAACACCGATGTAGACAAAGCAACATAGAAAATAAACTAACAATACAAATGAAGAGACAATAAGGCAGATAAAACAAAAGCAATGCAACCTTATTTATAACCTCTGTTTCCTGTCAAGCTATGATAAGCTACCCTATTTAAAGGATGCTCCGTGCGGTCACATTTAGAACTTTCTGAGCATAGTGTTCTAGTTATTTTGAAATGTAAAGTGATCTAAAATAAATGGCTAGCTAAAAAAAGGCTATATTTAGGAACAGAAGTAAATGGAATTTCAATTCTCTTTGATTTTACACCAAAGTTGAAGTTTTTTATTTTTTTTATTTTTATTTTTAAGGGGGCTTATGAAAGAAATGTACAGATCATCCTGTCATTCCTTATGACTAAGAAGAATCTTTCAAGTTTTTAAACACTGTATTATGTTTGTGTCAGATGGCTGACACAGATCAGTATAGTCTGCAGACAGAATAAAATGGCAGCGAAGTGGTCCACCGAGATGAACGGAGAGCAGTCAGTTTTTGGATGCTATAGTTACCTTCCACCAAGACTACTTGTAAGCCCCTTAATGAAGCTGCCTTTGCAGCCTATAAATACTATATGAATGAGATTCAATAAAGACAACTATCAACTGGCCAGAATCTAAGGTGCATAAAGAAGTAGCTCTAAAAAGTGGACTAAATTCTGCATCTCGTATATGTAGTCAGACAACTTAGGCAGCTCACACCTTTCATCCTGTGATATTTATTTATTTATAGATTATTAACCAGGCTATCACTCCTGGGTGAAACTCATTTGGAGAAAAAACTCTACCTGGACAATAACAGCAGCTTGTTCTAACGTAGGAAATCTATTCAAGGTTGGAAAATGTACCATATTAAGCTCACTGCCTGTGGTTTCCATAGGGAGAGGGCAAGGAGACATATGATCTACTGCAATTTGAAGAGTCAGCAAACATTTAAGGCAGTAAGCACCACCATATACAGGCACCCATACTTTTTAAAACACCAGCTGCGAAACATCTACAAATGATACTCAACTGCAGGTTATTCAGAGTTCTGCACACACACTGTTCAGATTACCATGTGTAAAAGAGGAGCGATTCCTCTGACAAATTGTAAGTGCAGAACTTTTCTAGACACAGAATTATTAATCAGTAATGGCACTTTTGAAATAGTCACTATATTAATTTAATAAGGAAAGTGGCTCCTTTTTTCAGGACATACATGGGAAACTTACAGTTCCATTAAAGTAGCATGTAAACAAAAAATTTAACCAGAGGTGAGTCTGCACAGAAAATTTTACAAATAACAGACTGAAACGAAAAAAAGTGCATAGAGTACTTCTGTAAAAGCATTTCATCAATCATCTCTGTAGCATGCAGTGCACAGAAACAATATCCTTGAGCTGTAACATAACGCACATATTTAGTTAACAAACCTGAGACTCAATAAAGCTTACACTAAGTGCACACTCTTCTGAGTGAACAGACAACGCAAGCATAAACGCTCCAATCAGTACTAATACAGCTGACCTCAAAGTAGAAATACAGCAAATCAGGGGATTAAGAGGGTAGGCGAAATCATAAATATAGTGCACAGTTACATAAATGCATTCCACGCCATGTATTTAGCACAAAACCTTACACTGCCATGATTCACAGTCAAGGACTTCAGAAATGAAGATTGGTGTACAGAACCCTTTCAGCTTCTGTGACTGACATACATGTGGTACACAATAGTGTAGTATGCACACTGTTAACCCTGACTGGGGGAAATACTACGAAGCTGCTTAGTTTTAGTTATAGCTCCTTGCTGCACTATGATTTGCTGTCATGGTTAATAGTGACTCATAAAGAACTGACAAGTATCAGACATGATGCTAGAGTTAAAGGCATTGCTGTATTATGGGACTGATGGAATCTGATGCTGTGGGAGCTCTGATTGGCTGGGAGATCACCATCATCACTGTATGAGGGTGGGAATGATGTGATTGTGGTAGCTGGATTTCCTGTATCATAGATATCTCCAATACCAGTTGGATTTTTCCTACACTGCAATGATCAGTAAAAGATGATACTTCAATGGTAGGTGGGTGGTCCTGGTCCCATAACTTATTTAGCTGGGATCAGCTTGAATGCCACTGATGTAGCTTTTGTGAATCGTGAGGGTCTTTAGCATATGAATTCTGTATATAGAGCAATATGTCTGCTGTTTTCCATGAACTGTGTAAAGCTGTGTTATGCCAACCCTACACATACTATGGGCAGTGCCCAGGGAAAACAAGTCAGATAATAATGGCAAATTGGAAGTAGGGCTACATTAACTGGTATACCAAGTAGGTGAGGGAGCTCTGTGGGAAGCAGAGTAAAAAAAAAACAGAAGAGACAAGTTTGTTGTTTGGTTGACACAGAGGTCACTACAAAAGCAAACAAATCATTTAAAGTACAGTTTTGTACCTACCATAAATATAGATGTTTGAGTGTTCACCCTGCTGCAGTCATCACACTTGGGGTTATCCTGTCATCAGGCGGTCCCACAGTTGGCCGGAATTCGAAAGTCTTGGTCATGCGTCGGTTGCTGTCGCCTCTTCCCTGACATCAGTGCGCCAGGGGTATATATAATGCAACCAACGCCATTTTCTTCAGTTTTTCTTGCCCCAGATGTCAGGTGCCCCCAAAAAGGTGGTCAGAATTAGTACCAAATGGAGTAAACACTGCACAAACACAAAATCCCTTCAGCTATAAGCAAATACATCAGTAAGGCATAGTAGAGATTTTGCCAGTAGATCAGAGGGGATGGAGGGAGGGTAACCTGGACTGCAGCAGGGTGAACACTCGAACATCTACATTTATGGTAGGTACAAAACTGTACTATGTTCATCATGTTACCTTGCTGCAGTCATCACACTTGGGTTGAATCCCAAAGCTAAGGTAGGGGGGAGGAATCATAGAGGGTTAGTGGAGGCAATAAGGCCCTGCAGAACTGCAGTGGCAAAGCCCGCCCTGGACTTAGAGTAAAGAGGTAGGTGATAGTGTTTGGTAAAGGTGTGTACTGAACTCCAAGTTGCAGCTTCTAAAATTTCCTTGGTTGGAACCCCCCTGAGAAAGGCTGTAGAGGTAGCTGTTGCCCTGGTAGAGTGGGATCTAATGGTAGCAGGAACTGGTTTCCCATGATGGGTATAGCAGAAACGTATGCAATGACCTATCCATTTAGAAATGGTTTGCTTAGATATAGCCTTCCCTTGAGAAGCTGTAGCATAGGATACAAAGAGCTGGTCAGTTTTTCTGAAAGCCTTAGTTTTGTCCAAGTAGTAACAAAGCTGCCTGTGAATGTCCAAGGAATGCAGGAGTCTCTCACCTTTGTTCTGTGGATTGGGGAAGAAGGTCGGTAAGTGGATGGTTTGATTTAAAGCTACACTGGAAACCACCTTAGGCATAAAGGAAGGATTAGTTCATTGAGAAACTCTGTCTTGATGAAAAATGAGGAAAGGTTCCACTGCCATTAGTGCCTGTAGCTCTGAGACTCTCCTAGCTGAAGTTATTGCTAGGAGCAGGGCAGTCTTCCATGATAGGAACTGAAGATCTGCAGAGAAAGCTGGTTCAAAGGGAGGTAGCGTTAGTTTTTCCAGAACAAAGTTGAGGTCCCATGTTGGTGTAGGAGCTCTCCTGGGTGGTCTAATGTTCTTTGCCCCTCTGAGGAACTGCTTTAGAAGAGGATGTGAAAATAAAGGTGGATCCGTGTTGTAGTGAGCTGAAATAGCTGAAACATGGATTTTAATTGAGGAAAAGGAAAGTCCTTTGTGCAACATCTCAGCTAAATACTGTAGAATGTGAGGCATGAGAGGCTGAATTGTGTCTTGGCCTTTAGCTTGGTTCCAGGCACAAAACCTTTTCCATTTGTCCGAATAAGCCTTCCTGGTGCTTGGCCTCCTGGCTTCCAGAATAACATCCAGAACAGCTTGTGAAAGAGGAGCTGGTTGGATATTTAGTTGATTTGCCATGCAGCCATATTTAAAGTTTTGAGCTGGCTGTGAAGATTCTGTTTGTTTTGTTTTGTGAGCAAATGGGGTATTTGAGACAATATCCATGGTGGGCTGTGGGCCATATTTTTCAATAACGAGTACCAGTGCTGGCGTGGCCAGTCTGGGGCTATGAGAATCAGTCATGGTCTCTCCTTTTTGACCTTCAAAAGAACATTTGTGAGGAGAAGTAATGGAGGGAAGGCATATGCTGTCAGGTTTTTCCAACAGAAAGAGAGTCCACTTTCCAAGCTTGATGGTGAAATGTCCTTGTACAAAATTTTGTCAGTTGGTAATTTTGAGGACTGGCAAACAGGTCTATGTTTGGAAGACCTCATTTTTGAGTTATCATTGCAAATATCTGTGGGTCTAGTTTCCACTCGTGGGGATCTTTGATGTTTCTGCTGAGGTCGTCTGCCAATGTGTTCTTCTGTCCTGGCAGGAATTGAGCTTGTAACTGGACTTGGTAGGCCAGAGCTGTGTTCCATACGATCATTGCTTGCCTGCATAGAGGGTAGGAATGTGTACCCCCTTGTTTGTTTATGTACCACATAACTGTGGTGTTGTCCGTCTTTATTGCAAGTTGTCCTGGATGTAATAGATCCTTGAAGACTGTCAGAGCTTTCTGTACAGCTAGCATCTCTTTTTGATTTATGTGCAGATTTCTTTTATCTGCAGTCCATACGCCTTGAATGCATTGCCCTGCCACGTGTGCCCCCCAGGCGTAGTCTGAAGCATCTGTTGTGATAGTTTGCCTGGCTGGGGGCAAGGTGAAAGACTGACCCTTGTTGAGGTGACATGCCTGTGACCACCATAGAAATTCCTGTTGTAGGCAGGGAATGAGAGACATCATTGTGTCCAAGCTGTGGCTGTGTTGAGACCATACGCGTTTTAGGTACCACTGTAATTTCCTCATATGCAGCTTTGCAAATGGTATTATTAGAATGCAAGATGCCATGAAGCCCAAAGCCTGCAGAATTTTTCTTGCAGTTAATTGGGTCTTTGTTGCCATTGTCTTGAAATACTGAGTTAGTTGTAGTTGCTTGTCTGGCGTAGGATAAGCCTTCTGGGCCATTGTATTCAAGCTGGCACCCAGGAATGTCATTTTTTGTGAGAGTACTAGTTTTGACTTATTTTCGTTTACTGTGTACCCCAGGCAGTTTAGTAGATGCTTTACAAAGGCCAGATGATGTAAGAGAATGTCTTTGCTTTCTGCTTGGATGAGGCAGTCATCCAGGTATGGATATATTTGAATTCCTCTTTACTGGTGCCAGGCATTTTGTGAAAACTCTGGGCGCAGTGGATAAGCCAAAGGGCAGTGCAGAGAGTTGGTAATGGGTTGAACCTGCAATGAAACGGAGGTATCTTCTGCAACTTTGTCTGGTAGGGACGTGCAGGTATGCCTCCTTGAGGTCCAACGTTACTAGCCATGCTTCCTTGCCCAACATGGGAAGTAGCTGCTGTAGTGTTAGCATCTTGAATTTGGGTACTTGTAAGTAAGTGTTTAGAATTGAAAGGTCCAGAATTGGTCTCCAGGCATTGTCCTTTCTGGGCACTAGAAAGAGTCTTGAGTAAAATCCTTGGCCTTGCTCTCGAGTAGGTACCAGTTGAATGGCTCTCATGTCCATGAGAGCTGTAATTTGCTTTTGTGCCTCTGCCCATTGATTTTGTGGCAGGTTTAGCATTCCTCTTTTCATTGGCAAGGTGTGAAAGCGGAATCTGTATCCTCATAAAATTATGTCTAGGACCCATTTGTCCTTTGTGACAATGTGCCAGTTGTCTGCAAAAAGTACGATTTTCCCCCCAAGGGGGCTGCCAAGAGAGTATTGCTTGGCCAGATGAGGTGCAAGTCATTGAGTTTGCCTTCTGGTGGATTGAGACCATTCTTCTCCTCTCTTCTGTGTTGTAGTGCCCCATTGGCGAGGTTTATACTGGGCTTGTGGTTGTCCTATGCCCCTTGGGCGTCTGTATTTACCCATCTGCGGTCTGTCAGTGGCTAGAAAGGACCAATGTTTTGTTGGCCAGTTTCTGCTGAAGCGATGGGGTTGTACTTGTAGGAAATCTTTGACTGTCTGCATAGATTTTGCCTTATCTTCCATTTTCTTTAAAACTTCTTCTGCTTTAACTCCAGAAAGAACATCCTGCTGTAAGGGAGCATCTAGTAGTTTTGCTTTAACATGATCAGGCAGAGTTTGTTCGTTTAACCAAGCATGCCTACGGATAACAGACCCAGTGACAGCTGCTCTGCAGAAGACCTCCAAAGAATCAAACCCACATTGTAAGGTATGTTTGCCCACCTGCTCAGTGGCGTGCAACAGATCCTGTACTTCTTTCAATTCAGTTTGTTGAGGGAGAGTGGTTATTCTTTGCTTTAGCTGAGAGATTAGAAATTGCTGATATTTAAGCATATGAAATTGAAAATTCAGTGCCCTCATAGCTAGTGTGGCTGAGGTGTAAACCTTTTCCCCCCACCTGTCTAGTGCTCTGGAATCCCTCTAAGAAGGTACTGGGTTTTTAGCCATAGAAGCCTTAGCCCCCTTGGGACCCTGGGAGATAGTCTCTGGGTCAGCTACTGGGCTTTTGTAAAGAAATTTGTGGGAATCAGGCACTCTGTAGTATCTGTCAGGCTTAGCCGGAGCAGGAGGTAGAGAGTCTGGGTTGAAACTGGATTCTAAATAGACACCATCCACAATGTCCAAAACTGGTGGGATGGCAAGTGGTCTGTGTTGGGGGCGTAAAAGAAACTCTCTGAGCCTTTTCTTTGAATCAGAGTAGTCCTGACCTTCCCAGTGAAAATGTTCCCTCATAGTGTGTAAAGTTTTCCCAAAGGAGTAGTCTTCAGGAGGAGAAGCTGAGGGAATAGAGTCCTCAGCATCAGAATCTTCATAAGGAGAGAAGGAATAGTCTTGGTCCTCAGAGGAGTCTGAAGAAATGGACGTTTGCTCAGAGGAAGCATAATCTTCCTCTTGTCTAGGCCTTTTGTCAGGAGGGGGCTGTGAACCCCTGATTAAAGAAATCAAATCTTCAGCCATTTTGAGCATCTGTTTCTTAGGCATAGGGCCTTGGACAGGAGACTGAAGTGCAGTCCTTTTAGATTTAGAAGGAGTCTTCGACTTAGAAAACGTTTTAATGGTAAGAGTCGTCGGTCTGAAAACGCCTTCCGAAACCGATGGCGTTTCTGTAGCTCCGACGTCTTTAGAAGCAAGGTCGTCGGAAGAGCCTGAAGTAAAAGGCTGCGTCGGCCTGGTACATTCCATCAAAATTTCCGTAGTGGTCTCGGGATCCAGATCTGCGGTAGTCAAGGGCTGCTTCAGAGCCTCACTGAGGATCAGAGAACTGGAGACCAGATCAGCCGAGGCCTCAGAATCTGGCTTAGGCCTGGGCTGTCTGTCCTTATTCCTGCGTTTTTTGTGCACGCCGGTAGTCAGTTGCTCCGACGGCATGGTGTAGTTAAATTTCCTAACGAAGTAGTATCGAGTGAAAGCAAAGCATCTTTTAATAGTACGCTTATTAAACCTAGCACAAAACCAACAAGAAGTGACGTCGTGGTCTGGGCCTAGGCAAGGTATGCAAAAAATCCTTATGAGATATTTGCTTCCCATAAGAAATACAATTATTAACTTTTTCTGACATCGGTCTGAGGCAAGAAAAGTTTCCCCAATGGGGTACTTAGCTTTATAGAAGACTTCGGTCTGAAATTCGAATTCAAAAATCTCAGGAGTCGGCCGACCGGCACTTGCGAACTGCTTCTGCTTTGGGCACCGCGCGGCAAGAAAGACTGAAGAAAATGGTGTTGGTTGCATTATATATACCCCTGGCACACTGATGTCAGGGAAGAGGCGACAGCAACTGATGCCAGACCAAGACTTTGGAATTCCGGCCGACTGCGGGACCGCCTGACGACAGGATAACCCCAAGTGTGATGACTGCAGCAGGATAACATGATGAACATCATGTAAAAGAAGATAAAGTGGGGTCTAAAAACGCTCAGGAAACAAAACCATAAATGGGCAGAGGATTGGTATACAAGACAAAGGCGATAATAAGAACCCTTTTATCACCCTTAGTTATCTACCGAGATAGAATATATAACATATTTTCTAGGAATCCAAGTGGCAGGAAATAAATCTGGTGAATGATCATGTGAAGAAGATCCATACGATTTTAACAGTATAAAAGGTGGCAAGTCATACAGAACTGAGAAAGCCACTCTAGATCTGGGAGGTTGGTCAGAGTTTGCAGTGTAGCACCCACAAGGTAACTTATTTGGTCTACAGTCAGTAGACTGTTACATTACAAGTTACCTTCATGAAAGGTGTCAACAGTTAAAATGTCATCACACATCACTTTTTAATCTCACAATCTGCAGAGAGTTAATTCAATTATCACTTGCCTAATTCAATTAACTTTGCTATTAAACTACTAAATTACATTTGTTCATATTCTAAAATGGCCTGAGGTGCAATCATATCCATACTTAAGTTCAGCAACAGATTTGTAATTCCTGCTTTTCTACGTTGGTAAGCTCTATCATATTGTGTTGTTTGCAACACAACAAATTTCTCACAAATGAGGTTTCAATAGCTTCTTGAAAGGCAGTCATCCCACTAATTGTGGAGTGTTAACAAAATTCTTTTCTTGGCAGCTATACAAATTGTTAAATTTACTGCTGGTGTGACACATTAGGTTGTAGGTAATCTATTGAAATAAAATTACCTTAGACTTCATCTGATGAATAAAGAAATATCCACAAATGGAAATATTGAAAATATAGGAAAATCTCTTTTTTTCCAAGTATTTCGGGGGGGGGGGCTGCCTGCATTCCCCACACCCCTGCTATCATGAATAATATACTAACTCTGATCACTTGCATTTGAATCACATACAACATAAAAAAGAGCAATATGATTACATGACAAGGGACCAATTTAGTTACTTGTTACCTAGCAATATTTATTTATCTTACTAGTTACAGTTACTGATGATACTTTCTCTTGATGTTATTTGACTGTATTTGTTTCCTCTTGTACTTATCCCGTCCTTAACTATACATTTCTGTCATGTTATTAACTTGACTCACTCTTTATGCCAAAATTCTGTGTAATCTGAGCATTATTTTTGTTGAATACTGAATTATTTATGCTCATTAACTAAGTAATATCTGTGTCTGATATACTTCTGTACAGTATCAGGCAGTCAATGCATACAAATGAAAATGGGACCTGCTAATGAGCTTCATCCAGAGTTTGATTCCATCAGACTCCATTTGCCTGCGGTGTGTCTTTGAACAAGTCATTTAACCAGATAGTGCCTGTTCTCGGAGTCTGAAAAAGGTCCTTGTAGATCAGTGCTCTGTCATGGTTTAACAAAATAATGATAACAATAATAATCACATTTATTTGTTTATTTATTTCACCATTATTCCTGAAGCTTTTCTCCAAGGGACTCCACTGAAAATGTATGCCAAGTTAAACATTACTGGTCATCAAAAGTAAACAAATAAATAATGCAAACACAATTTGTTCTCCCTACCAAGGTGTTAGCCAGGTGTTTCTGAACTTCTGAACACAACTGTAGTAGTAATTACTTAGTGGCTTTTACAGCATCTGTAACTGAAATGATTCAGTATTCCACATGCCACAATCCTGCTCCAAACAAACACCGCAAGGAATACATAAAACCAAACTACTGAAGTTTATTGGTGCTTGCTAAATGTGTTAGCATACTGTAACTAGACCCTGAAAAGAAACAGTATTTCTGTTAATAAATATTGACTGCAGAGCATCTCTAACAGTACTACATTCTATAGCCTTCTAGTGTTACTCAGATGAAAGTCAGCAGACTGTTTAGGTGTTTTCTCTAAGAAGGGATACTATTGATGAGCAAGGCCCACCATTTTTAAAAAAAACAGTCTTAGTCCTCCAGTGATCTGTCACACAGAACTGCAGATGCCTTGTTGGTTAAACTCTGATGTACCAGCTGATATTTCACATACCATGTGTATATACAGACACACACACACACACACACACACACACACACACACACACACACACACACACACACACACACACATACACACACAACATGCAACAAATCTCACAGGTACTACCAACTTTATTACAGCATTCTAACAAATAAATCCAATAAGACAGAATTCATATAACTGCAAATCTATATTAGTGACAGATATACAATATTCTGTGTTAATTAAATTCAGTAAATATTTGAAGTAAGTTTGTAGTCTTAACAATGCATATTATTTTGTCTAGACCAAACACAGAATTCAGGCCAGCTTAATGCAATAAACAGGACATTATTACCTTTGAAAGATATCTGCTAGTAAGAACTACAATATTATATAATGCAAATACCCTCTCAGAAGGTATGTGTCAATAAGCGCCTTAAAGTTTGCTTAACTAAACCTTCTAAAGTATCCCTTTCTCATGTCTACTACTACCAAGCCTATTGTATAGCTCTGAAATCCTCACAAACCTCCAAACTTCTCTCCTAAGTTAGAAACTACCCAAAACAAAGTGGCCAGATTTGTTGCAAACCAAAACTGTAGATCTCATCATTGTCTCTCTTTAAAATACTTAAACTGGCTAGAATTACCTCACCAGCTTGTCCTCTCTCAGCTTCAGATTGTCCAGTCTGTCTTGTACCAATCATCTCTCTGTCCCAACCTATATCCACTAATCTCTTTCTACACTCCTTCTAGGACTCTCCAAAGCTCAAACCAAGACTTACTACAAATCTATAAACCCAAAAACAAAACTGGTTAAAACCTGTACAGCCACTACCCTACCATTTCTTGTATAAACTGCCATTGGAAATTAGGTCACTCAGAAATTTCAAAGAATTTAAATCAGCCAGCAAAGAATACCTGAAAAGTCACTGGTCATGCCACTGTACTCACCCTCAATAAACTATTTTTCTTTCCTGCATAGCGTCTGTCTGTCCTTATTGTTTCATTTCTGTTATGTTGTCAACTCTGTTAGCCATCTTACCTAGGTCATCTTACCTGTCATGCTATCTTAAAAATATTTCTACTTATATTTACCTGTATTAGCTTTACTAAATGTAACTTCCCTAGCTATACAAACAAAGTGTGCATATTGTTTCTGCACATATAGTATGTTAAATGGCAACTGAAACTTTGTAAATAATTTTTTTATGCTTTTACTGTTCCAACTGAAAATGTTAATGTTTTGTTTCTAAAATGACCGTCAGTTTTATTTTTATTTTATTTTTATTGTAAATTTGTTTAGCTTTTCTCCACAGGCCTCTGCTGAAAAAGGGTTATCTGCTCAGTAGGACAAACCCGGTCAACAAATATAAAATAAAAATAACATAAATAAATAAAATAATAAATAAGCATGTGGCCACTCAGATATGATAACCCATATGCATGCATTTATGTCTCAACAGAATACTAAATAATATAATATTCAACCATAATAAATATGTTTAAATTTGCTATTCCTGTATTAGTCAAATTTTTGCTTTGTCTCTTTATTTTATGCAGGGTTAGCAAAGAGAAAGACAGTGAGCCTAATAAGATAATTTCCTTTTGTGCTGTGTATTTATACATGGTCTACAGCTTCACCTTGTGTCAGATAGTCATTCTGCATGTAATGCTGACAGTTTTAAATGTCCAGTAGCACATCATACATATAACTAAAAAATATGCATTAAACAAACAAAACACTTCCCGCTGCAACAAACAGTGCCAAAAAGAAATAAAAAATAAAACATATTGTCAAAGCACTTAAGCACTGAAAACATGGCCAGAACAACAAACTATAAAAACCATGACCAACAAATAAATTTATTGTAAGCGATCACTTCATCAAACAACATACATCAGTTACTGTACATATTCCTTTTTTAAAACCATCTAATAAAAATTTAAAACAACCAATACAATTTTAGAACATACCAATTAATTGCCAAGCAAACATAATAGAATCATCACCAACACAGAAATCATTTCTGCCTTAGCCTGCATTTTTTTCAACACAGGCTTCAGAGAGAGGTGATCATTAAGCCCGATGCCTGCATGGGATCTAAATCTCAAAATGCATTGTAGTTCACTAGTCTGAGTATTATTTACAATATCACCCGATCTTATGCCTTCGTGCAGCACATCTATAACCAAAATTTTAAAATAATGTCCTTCACCTTCTTCCAACATATGTTTAGCGAGAGCACTGAACGCAGACCCTTTCCTTGCACTGTATAAGTGATCATGGATCCTTTTCCTGAGCCTCCCATTAGATTTGCCAACATAAAATGAATGGTATAGGCTACAGTGAGCTGAATAAACTATATTTCTTGTATTGCAATCTGCATTAACTAGAAAACTAAATTCTCTGCCTGCGTCTGGATGTATAAATTTAGCAGATGTGTCTATATAACTGCAAAAAGCACATTTATAACACTTCCTCATATCATTTCCCTCAAATCTATTATTTTCAACCATCCTGCATTTGGGGTAACGTAGCATGTGCTTAAAAGACTTATTATTCTTGTAATAAAAACTAAGACATATGCCAATAACCTCCTGTAGAGCTGGGTCACTAATTAAAATATGCCAGTTTTTAGCTATGATACGTTTAAGGGCAGTAGTATCTGAATTAAAAACCTTGGGGGCTGAAAGTGATTTATTACCTTTATTAACAGATTTAACCGGAAAAAGCCGAAAGATACAACAACAACAACATTAACAGATTTACTCATAACACTACATGAAGAGAAGAATGGTTTAGTCTCTGTAGACCATAAGTCCACAGCCTTACCCCTAGCTAACTGTATCTTCTCACTCTTGTATCCTCTTTTTTAAGGGTATCGTTCCATTTATCTAAGTCATTAACAAAAATCACTGTCCCTAACATTCAATCTAGACATATGCATTGACTGTCCAATAGCAATATTCTTAAACACATGGGGGGGGGCATGCATACTAGATCGATGAAAAAAAGAGAGAGTCTGTAACAGTCTTTCCTTATAATACTGTCTTTTCATCTGAGTATAATAGGGACATACATTTATATCAACTTTTTGTTGATGATATTTTTATTTTTGAATGATTAGGTCAGTTCTTAGAATATATTGAGCATAGTTCTTTTCTTTCATTTTCCATGAACAGTTCAAATACAGAGATTGAGTTTTTGGATATAAAAGTTTTCAGGAGTAGTGAAGGGAAGTTTTTCACTAAATTATATAGGAAAGACTGTTATAGACCCTCTCTTTTGCATCAATCTAGTATGCATGCCCCCCCCCCCATGTGTTTAGGAATATCGCTATTTGAGTGCTTTGAGAATACATTTTAAAAATATGCATTATTTAAATATTATAGTTATCCAATAAGCCCTTCACATTATGAAAAAATACGCACCTGAAGTATCTGCATGAAAGTAGGCGTGCATGTGCCAAGAGATAGATTTTCTAAGGAAAATGGCACCTTCAAAGGGTCGAAGTTTACTACCTCCATTCCTATCCTCTCCAATGTCAGTTATCCAAAATTTCCAGATAAGAACTTCAAATAAGTCTCATGAGCTAGTTCAAAAGAAAAGAGTGTCAGTTTTCTGTAACAAAATTAATATCCCAGGAAGGGGGCACCTGCCTTCTAGGAGGCTGGATATGTGACACCCCTTTCAGAAACTGCTTGATTTGAGGATGGGTAAAAACGGCAATGGCTCTTAGGGCAGACAAGCAATGAGAGATGAACCCTGACAGAAAAGTAAGCAAGGGTATAAGATAATAACTTACACAAAGACTGGAGTCAAGGGCGTCCTGGCCTGAACAAGATGCTGTTCTTTACTGAGATACTGACTTGGAAATCCGTTCCACTTACTTCACTGTGATTTTCAAGCTGCAGATTTATTTGTCTCTTGTAACACTTGCTGGATGCCCTCAGTAAAAGGTGTGTGAAAGATACTAAAATTCTGTTATTCAGGCAGTTACTTAAAGACTAATGGACACAGGCAGACTGTAAATGGTTCATCTCCCAAGACTCTGCTTAGAAATATTTCATCTCTCAAGTTCCTGTTTGCAAATGCTTAATATCCTCTCTGCTTACACTTATCAAGGGTTCCAGCACTTGTCATAGATTTGGGATGCATGATTAGCCTTAAAAAGACCCTAGAGGTTATTAGTCCAATACACATCTATGAACCTAAGACGTAGCATTTAGGGGTCTATCAAACAATCCCTGTCCTGTGTGAATAAACCCATTCTGTGAGGAAATTTGAGGTAACTGCCCTTGTCTGGTTTCAAAAAAATTGAGAATCACTGTTGCTTGGACCAAAATGGGTTTGCCACAACAATATCTGGGGAGGTCCTTTCTATGTTTAGAATAACTGTGTTTATAAGAAGAAAGCGTAGAAAAGCATATAGACACATTCATGTTCATTGGAATAAAATACATGCATCATCCAAGCCTGTATGCAAAGAGTCCTGGATCAAAATTCTTTAACTGTCTGCCGTGGCTGGAGGCAAACAGATTTCCTTGAATTGAAAACTCATGTGTAGATCTTCCATGGTGATAGTCTGTCCAACTTCTGTTTTGTTTGCCTGTCAGAATGCAATGCTGTGACTGAATGTAGGTAGCTAGAAGGAGCAATTGTGTTGAGATGTAGAT
This sequence comes from Protopterus annectens, assembly GCF_019279795.1. Taxonomy (NCBI): domain Eukaryota; kingdom Metazoa; phylum Chordata; order Ceratodontiformes; family Protopteridae; genus Protopterus; species Protopterus annectens. Next base: position 460,031,006 of record NC_056744.1, on the reverse strand, counting down.
CTGAGAATTTCATAGCTATTATAACAAAAGGAGTAGGATGTGATTCACAGTTTGTTAATGTGGCACATCGCTGTGGTATAATTTGTGATTACCAGCAGAAGGCCTGAAGAACAAAGATGGTGAAGAAACTAGAATGCATTAATTATAGCCATTCTTTCATTTTAACATTTATGTTGTTTAAATTTGTCTTATTTGTTTTACAGGCCCTGGACTTTCAGAGTGCTTTGCTACGGAGACATCTCCAAAATATGGCAATTCCATTCATTAGTGTTCATGCAGTTTACTGGAGTACTCCATTAAATGTAACTCAGGGAGATGATGGGAGCTAATATGCTTTCTGATTCCTAACACTTGTCTGGGAATCAGAACCATATTTTTCTGTCTTTTGCCTTTGTCTGTCTGTATCTTTCTCTCTTTCGCTGTTTCTACTGCTTTTCCTTTAACTCATGCCCCACATCTTCAGTGAATCAGTTTTTGCATGCATTAGTTCGAGTGAGTGCATGTGCCTGTGTGTGTACATGTATGTGCATGGGTGTGTGTGTGTTTGTGTGCATGTGTGTGCATGCACACATGCATGTCTGTGTTTTAATTCCTTAAAGTTGCAGATTTGTTTGAAGTGGCAGTCTGTTCTGGTTGCTTGTCAGGAATGCATTGCATTTACGAAAGTTTCCTGATAGCTGAGATGGGACTGTATTTGGGTTTTGGAAACGTTTGGTACTAATGATGCACATAGTAAAATGAAACACATGCACATTACTTATTATGGCGTTATCAGATTTTAGGTTTTTCTGTAGCCTTCTTACTTGTTGCATTTTTTTGTCAACAGATGCTACAAAAAATCATTCAATACCATTCATTTCCATTCTATTCCTATTGTCTTACGGTGATTTTTACATGTAGAATAATGCTTCATCCTTTGTAAAGACCATGATATTTACTGCTGAATAGGTATATATATTACATACTTTCAGTACTGTGTCCGGTATTAAAATCATTAACTTTATTGATAGCAATGGCCATTTATATCTGCCATGCATGTGTAGTAAATGTGATAATGAGCACACTATATATTAGAAGATGTACTTTATTCTACACGAGTATAGAAAGAATCAGATTGAGGAAAGTATATTGGAGAACTTGGTATGCGTTACATTTTTATAATTGTATGCATTCTCCCTGTGTCTTTTCTCTTTGCATCTGGTATATTACTGCTAAAGTTAAATTATTGTTTCTCTCATATTCTAAATCTTCTGTCTTCCCCTGCCCACTCTGTACATAGCCTGTATAACTTGCTGCGTTTTCCGCTTTCCTTCAGTAAGTTTCATTTTCATCTTGTGCTGTTCAAACTGATACACGGTACAGTATTTACAAGAGTTGTACCTTCTAGATATGCTGTTGAGATATGTTATGACTTCTACTACTTATATTTCTTTTATTACTGGCTAACACTGATTCTGGTTGCTCTCTCAATATCACTCAGATTTCATCTAAACATATTAGCTTCTTCTGGATGCCTGATTGTCTGCATTTGGAAGACAAAAATAACCAATCCTGCTCCTCCAATCTGCAGTCAAACACAGCATTATATATGCCGCAGGCTTCATATCCTAATTTAAATACAACTCTCCCCTGCAACATGTCTATTAAATGCCACTGTTCAAACCTGCATCCCTGCCACCCACTCTGTATTTAAAGTACATGTACCACTTTTCCCTTACAGTGTAAGGTCAAATAATGTATCTGTTACTAACCTGCAACATACTTTCTTTAACCTTTGACTTTAACTTATTTAGCTCATCCTCTGCCTATACCATCAACTACCTCCATTCTAATCAAACTACCTAATGATTTAATGTCCTGCTTTCTTATCTGACCTATACTGCTCTTCAAATTTGTTAATGACCAACAGTTCAAGCCTATTATTGTACTGACAGTTTTGCTGTAACATGCATAACCAATGTCTATGAATGGTTCATGAGAAGCAAAACCCATTGTGAAAAGCAATATGATAAAAGCTTTGATTTTTGGAACATGGGATGCGTTGCATGGCCAAGTTATCTTGTAAACCTGTGCAGTAGAGAATGAATGGTAATGTACATAGAAATTACTCCTAACATGACTTACTTCAGTGAACATACTGACACTTTATCAAGCAACCTCTGGAAATGCTAGAAGGGAGGCTGTAACATGATGCTAGACCTTTTCCTTTCTAATGCTAGGGACGCTATCCCAGACAAACTACTGCTTTGAAGGTCTATTTCCGTTAAATGCATACAAACTTATATAACAAAACACTACATGTCAGTTTGTCTATTGTCTAGTTCCCTATGTTTCACTATTCAGTTTTTGCAGCAGTCTTGGTGCATGGTAGATTGATTCGTTCAGAAACAAGTGAAACTATCAGCCAGTAAGGTCACCTGCCAATGCTTCAACCAATATATAAGTATTACAGTGACTTGGGGAACAGAGTATAGTATGTAACTGACTGTGTTACAAAAGAGGGTTTCTCTTGGTTACATAAACATGCATCTACCTTGAAGAAACTCTGCAATGCAGTATTGCCATTTCATGTACACTAATATTTCAGTGTTTAGAAAATGCACAGAATACAGTGTGCATGTATGTATGTATGCATGCTTTACAAAAGTGAGTTTCCCTTGGACATATGGCATCTATCATGAAAATCAACAAAATCTCCAATGCATTATAGCCACTTGCATAAATACTGACACTATGGTATTAGAAAAATGCATACTGCACAGGACTGGAAACTGAAAGCCTGGGAATTAGATGAGAATTCAGCAGACCAAAGGACATGTGTGCAGTTTATATCTGGAAAAATAAAATGTTAGAGGGGCAAATTCTGATAGATTTTTATCCTGTGGATCGGAGGAAAATGTGCTACACACACACATAGGGCTGCATATGTGCAAATAGAAATTAGAATGATGGAAGTGGACAGCTGTGGACTCTTTCCCATGCTCCTTCTGCATGGCTGTGATGCAGATTCACAGTATCAATTTTTGGGCCCAGGTATTGATTTTACATATGATTTTACAAGATAACCTTGTGATTTCATGAAAACTTAACTTGCAAAATAACATTTTGTAGAATACCTAACTGAAATTACATATGGCAGTTAGCGTAGAGGATAAAGGCTATAAGCTGTTAACAAGCCACTTCCCACAGTCCATGCATTGAGTTACTCAGCCTCCATTTATCTATTTTTATGACCAAAGAGTGCTCCTGGGCTGAGTGACAAAAATGCCCAGTAGGATCAGTGTACTAGCCCAGTCAACAAACGAACAAATGAATAAATAACAAAGCTTCTGAATTATTGCCTTAAGCGTTTCTTTTAATTAGAGTGGTAACTTTGGAAGAAAATAAATTGCAAAATTTACTTTCCTGTCTGACGTTGTAGGGACTTGAAATTATGACAGATCAGAGTAACTGATGCAGGGGAGAAAATCCCTGCATACTGACAGTATATTACATGACATTTATGAATACACAACATGGTTGAATCACACAGTTGGGCTCATTTTCTTTGCAGACACACAAATAAGCCCCATAGCACAGGACAGTTTCATGCAGGTATAGTCAAGTTTACTGATGGAACAACATGTCTAAACAAATTATGAAGTCCTTTTGAAAAGGCATAATCTTTTCACCTACATAGCTGCATTCTGTAAGATCTTTCAAACATCACAGGATCCTGTTATAGAACCACTAATCAGTCAATGGATGGACAAAAGGTGATAACTTGGTTCAGGCTTAATTCACAAATCATAATTCCTTAATTTTGCTTCTTGACTTATTCTTTCCAAAATGGCTGTCTTGTTATGTTCTGGACGAGTCAGGAATGACTGATGCAGTTCATATGGGAAAACAGGCACAACATTTCCTGGAGTTTATCAACACAAACACCCTGGACCAGAAAGTGTGCACTCCAACCAGAGAATCAAACATATTGGACCTAGTACTCACTAACATGGGAGAGTGTTGCACCCCCCCACCCCCATGTCACATCCTCATTGGTTAGGTTGTTCCATAAGCTGTCTCCCTCAAAATAAAAATTCAACCCAGAAAGTCCAACTAAGCCTGTAACAGTTAGGAATTATTATAAAACAAACTACATCCTATTACGTGATAGTTTGTTAAAATTTATGGTTCCTCCAAACCCTGAGAATATAGCTACCTATGAAGAATTATTTACAAAAACTCTACACAAACACGTAAATATCTGTACTGAGGTTGCCGTACCTACCAGAAGTAAGCCCAGATCTAACACCAAAAACAAACACCACTGGTGGAATCCTTACCTTAACAGGGTATACAACAAAAGAAAAAAAGTCATGGCCAAAATCAGAAAGATGAACTCCCATACAGACAAGAACTCTCTGATTCAACTGAATAAGAAAGTAAGAGGTCTATTGAAGTCTAACAAGGCCAATTAAAAGGACAATCACAAGGCCTTCTTCAGTTATTTCTGAAACCTTAAAAGTAATAGTCAGCAGTGTGCAGGACATTAAGGTTTGACCAGCAACTGTCCCCAGAAACTACAGACTCATCAGTCTGACAAGTCTAATACACAAAGCTGTAGAATGAATTATCATGGAAATGATTAATAAGGACATTGGTAATGTACAGACACTAGACCTGTCCCTGTTTGGCTTTTGTTAAGGGAAAGTGTTGCCTACTCAGATTTGTAGACTTCTTCGAGGGGGTCACCAAGGCTATGGATGAGGGGAAAATTTTGCATACTGCCTACCTCTGACCTGGCCTAGGTATTCGATAAAATACCCCATTCAGGTATTGTTGACAGTCCTCAGAACTAGGCATAAATGCATACATAACTCACTGGCTTGTTGGCTGTCTCACAGATAGGACCCAAGAAGTCAGGATTGGTAAGACCACCAATGGAGTACCCCAGGGCTCCATGTCGGGCCTGCTCCTATTTGGCATCTACTTCTTGGAAGTCAAGGCTAATGTCAAAGGCCTCTGGCTCAACAAGATCACAGATGAAATTGGGAACTATCATTTATTCCTCCCACAGCACTAACATCCTACAAGAGGGTCTAACACAAACAAATGACTGGTGCCAAAGCCATGGATTAAAACTCAATGTGAAGAAATGCATTGTAGTGCCTTTTGGCAAATCATCCATCCAAGCCAATTTCTCCATTGATAACACACCCCAAAGAGTTGACCTGATAGTTAGGGATCTGGGAACACTTGTAGACAGTAATCTAGCTTTTGACGAACATGTAGTCAATATAGGAAGAAAATCATTCTGTATCGCCCAAATCATAAGCAAGGGTATGGCATCCTGGTCAAAGGAAGTTATAGTACCACTCTACTAAGGCCTTAGCAGACCCATCATTGAGTACAATGTCCCCCTTCACATGTTCCTAACCAGGCACTTGCAATGGTTGGAATACTCTCAAAGGTTCCTCACCAGGAGAATCCAGGGTATGAATACCCTGTTCTGTACAGATTGCTTTAAGGCCTTTCTCTGTACTCAGTCTCCTACAGGTTGAGAGATTCCTGCACCCTTAGCTCCTGATCTTCCCACTGTCCACTTGCCTGCTGTACCCCCATAAAGAACTCTCATGAGTTTTCTTCCTTCTTGTTAAATATATTCTTCCATATCCCAGGTGTCTCCAATGTTATCCCCAGAACATATGTATCATTCCTGCCACTTCTTCCCAACATCTCAAGCAGGTATTATTTTCTTTTCTTTCTTCTTTCATAAGTCTTTTACAGGTTAAATACCACCAGTGTCACTTCCCCTATCTCCTGAATCTGCTGCACGGGAGTTATCTGAAGCTGTTTTGCATTTTTCTGGACTGTTTTTTCACACCTGCCATCTTCAATGTCATATGTCATTTGACATCTTTGTTTTGTCTTTTCTTCCCATTTCTTCCATGTTGATCTTGTTTTCTTTTCCCATCATTTCTCCTTGTTTACTGCTTTTTCTTATCCATCTTCACCTTCCTCCATTCCATCTTCAACCACTCTGTTTTCAGTGTACCATATTGCTGTCTCAGTATCTTTAAGCTTTAAATACCATTCTACTTCCTTCCTCTTCTATCATCATATCCTCCACTTCTTCTATCCCATATCCATTCCTTATCTCCTCCTGATTTCTTACTGATGCCCACACAAACTGATTTTACCTCTTAACTTATTCTTTGGCTTCTCCCCCAAATCATGTTACCCATTTCTTTCATTTATGTCTCACCTTTGCACCTGACATTTTCTATCCAGTCTCTGTCTACCTCTCTTTGTGTGGCTCTATCCAATACATTATGTTGCATGTCAGAGCATATGTGGGTAATGATGGAAACCTTCATCCTTCACACTTCCCCTGTCTTCAGTTTATTTCTCATTACTCTCCTCCTGCCCCCTTTATATCCAGTCTTCTATCTCTTTCTACATATTTGCAGTTTTCTGTCCACCAGCTCTACTAGAATATTCCTTATCATATGCAGTATTACTGGGAATGCCATCATATGGAACACATTCACCCCCACCCCCAATGTTCTAAACACCCCTTCCCTCTTCTCTCCAGGGTTGTTTTCATTTCTTCTAAAGTTTTCCCAGGTGTTTCTGTATGGTCTCATCTATGATGGACCCAACATATAGCCCTAAGAATTAAGGGAATTCTGTCTCTTTTATCTCCCCAACCATTCCTCTCCACTTTCATCTCCCTACCTTGGCAAAATCTCTTTTTCTTATTGCAGGTTTGATATTGTTTGAAAGGCCTCTACAACTAGACCTATTGCTGTCTCTGTGTCCCCTCTCACCAACATACAGTCATCCACATAACTCAGAAATTTAGAGTCTGTCTCCCACATCCTCTAAAGCTTATCCACTTTGCTCTTACCCAAATTGCTTACTCCTCTGTTGTGAATATAAATACCCCCAAGAGATGCTAATCTAGCTCTTCTGCTCATCTGTATCAACCATGAATCCTGCATTTAGTGCAACCACCATCTTTAGTCTACTGCATATATTGCCTGCACTCACATGGAGTAGTTTTCCCCCACACCCTTCTATTTCAGCACTTCCCATAAGAAATCCCATCTCACTATATGAAAGGCTTTTTTGCAGGACAAGAAGTACAATCCTTTTTATCTTATTCTACTTTTTTCCCCATACATGAATTCTACTAGTTCGCACCAAAATAAATAAATACATAAATAAATAAATACACCTCCCCTTTGGCAATGTCTACATTTAACATTTTTCTGTAATTGTCCCAAATAGTTCTGCATTTGCCCAAATACTCTTCCATTCCTAGGTTTTCCCTGTACTGTATTTCTCATTCCTCCTGTTTATTCTGTACAAATACATCTGTAATGCTCCCTGAAGCATTCTTTGATTTCTTCATAGTCTTCTCTAGTTCTTCTTTCTCTATTTCACCTTGTCTATATCCCTATAATTTTGTCTGGCATATATTTTTCTGAGCTGAATACTTTCTGATTCCCCCAACACCTACCAGAAATCCTTTTGGTACCATTTTTCTAGTGATTTTCCTGCCTAGCTCTCATCTTACCTTTGCCTTTTATCCTCTTTTCTTCTTTGACTTCCTCACTATCCCATATTTCTTTTCATTTCTCCACATATCATCTTTTCAGAATGCTTGTCTTTTTCTCTGCTTTCTTTCTTCTTCATTCTTCCGCCTTCATTATATTTCCTATGACCACTGACCACTGCTTTCAGTCCATCTCACCAGGGATCCTTCAGTTCTTCCTGTACACTTTATTGTCTTGCATTCTCTCCTGCACTGTTTTCTCAAATGTTTCCTTTTCCTGTTGTTCCCTCCATTTCTCCACCCATCCATCCTTAACCTGCATTCCCAGCAGTAATGGTCATAATCAGTGGTGCATGGACCAGTGGAAACCTTTCCTGTATTTCAAGTTCTGTGCCCTTCCCTCGGTATCTCACTGCCCAGTATCAAATTAAGCCTGCTTGCCTATACCAAATTAATCACCGTGAAAATGAACTCCCTGACCAGCAGGTCTAGCTATCTACCTGCTTTCATACATTTTTACAAGTCATGCCTCATTTTTGCATTGCATTCCTTCTTCACAAACATCTTGTCTCTGGTTCTAGAGAGACATAAAAGCCTGCATTATGATTCCTGTCTTCAACCTCCTCATTTACACCCATATTATTCAAAAAATCATTGAAGAAGCCCTTCTAATCCTTGGTAGGTGTGCATATGTCACTAATGGTTCATCTGTTATATTTGTCAAGCTTCTACTTGGTTATTTCAGAATTTAATATCTTCTCCACCTTCCCAGACTTTCATTTACTATATCCCCTTTAATCTGCTGAGCCTTGTGTATATCCTTTTAGTCCTGACAAGGTTAAATGAATGTCACCCCACACACACACACGCGCGTACACACACACACACACACACACACACACACACACACACACACACACACACACACACACACACACACACACACACACACACACACACACACACATACACATATGCTGGTCAAAGTAGTCTCAGCTGTCTTATTCTCTTCTCCCTGTCTTTGATTTTAAATTCTTCCTTAGGAATCTGTCATGTGACTCTACTTTCCTGGATATCTGTTCCAACATTCCATTGGCTGACGCCTATGCTCAGGTGCCCCAGCTGTCTGCTGAGTTGCATCTAATCTGTGCATCAGGTAAGCTGGCTCTAAAGGATGGCAGCATGCATTGCCAGCTGTGTTACTTAGTCACTGTCACATCTGTGGCCACTTTATTTCTTCATGCTGATGGGTGCATGCATAAGTGTATACATACACTGAAATTCTATAATTATATTCAGTGTTGCAATTTCTTGTATTATAGCCATGGTGGTGCAGCGGTAGCTTTGTCGCCTCACAGCAAGAGTTTCTCCCATTTGGTTCTCGGCTGGAGCACCTTCTGTGTGGAGTTTGCATGTCCTCCCTGTGATCAAGTGGCATTTGAAAGACATGCGTGAATGGGCATGCCTTTGCTGAAGGTTGGGCATCGCGCTGGCACCTCGGCACCATAAAAATCTACTGCCAATCATTAGCAGACCGGAGTTCCACTGTGGCGACCCCTAACCATGAAAAGCCGAAAGAAGAGCAAGAACTTAAATGACTGTCACATTGGAGTATGTGTGTGATGTAGTTGCCCATAGGATGGCTCAGTACTTTAAAGAGGTTTTAGTAAGGGCAGTAGCCGTGATCTTCAGAGTAGAACTACTGTGCACAAAGTGGGCTGTGTTACGTCAATGGTGTTGTATAAATCATGCACTAACCATTATTCATAGGTTCATAGGTTCATAGGTAGATACTAGGCTATCTGCCCAAGGGCATTTATAAGCCTATCCAGAATGTGTTGGCTTTTGCCTCCCTTTTAAATTAGTTTCCTGGGCCTCTGTCTAGCAGGGCCACTGAAGTGATCCCAGGGGTAAATTTCCGACTTCCCATCCACTCGTCAAGATTTCTCTTGAAGAGAGTCAGTGAGGGGCTTTGCCTAACATAAATTGGGATTCTATTCCAGAGAGAGGGAAGTCTCTGGGACAGGAATCTATCCCTCCAGCATGTCCTGTTTATTGTTGTGCTGAGGTTTAATTCACTGGAGCGTGCCATTCATGTGTGGCAACCCGCGAACATTGCTATTGTGTATCAGTTAGTGAGTGCAATGGAAACATTCTGAATCTTAAGTAGGTCTTCTACTGCTATACTTGTTACGCCTGACAATCTCATCTCACATTTTTAACTTTGACAAAATAAATTATCTTCTCCTACAGTGCCACAACATATGTGGTTTTGGGTATAGGATAGCAAAGAAAGGGGATGCGCATTTCTTTCATTGTTAAGATTGCAGCTGTTTACTTTCTTGTTTGCTTACTTAATATATTTATTTGTCACAACAGTTTTAGGATGGCTAGCTAAAGTAAATAAATAAATAAAGCACAGATTTTCACCACATTCAGAGTGTGACCTTTGCTGTTTGCACATGACTCCTAGTCATGCGGATAATGTTTGATGAAAAGAAGATCATGTCACAAGAATATACAGGTTGGTCTCTTCTGCATTCAGCTATTTTAACTGATATATATTGCAAACTGAGTCATCTAGGTGTTGTTTACTGAGATGCTTATGCAATTAATTAAATAATATTTTGCCATTGAATGTGACGGGTTACTTCTATGAATACACTCAATGTGAAACAAACTGAGGTAATGGTTCCTTTGAGCTATACTTTTACTGCCAAGTGTAATGAAGAATACATACCATGAAAACTAAATTGGGTCCTTTGGTGCAGTAACTGAGGTTTGATAGACTACCCTTTTCATGTCCTTTGTTCATACCTGGAAGGACCAACCTTGTCATTTTGGATTAGCTGTAGTACCCTATGGATGTGTACCTTACACATTATATTTGCATTGTAATAGAGGAAAACTGATTGGTGGTTAACATTGGAGTAAAAAATGACTTAGTTTTGCTTACAAAAATGCATACCACAAGATGCATTGTATTCTTGTTTCTTGGTTATAGCAGGGAATAACATGCATTTATTATCTTTATTGAGATGACTAGCCTCAAAGTGGGAGTGCTTCATCTCTTCTCTCAAATCCCAGATGAGAGCTAATATTTTCCTGTCATATTTCCATGATTCTCACAAAGGAAAGATTTTATGCTGCATATGTTAAGAACTTATTTGATAAATTATGCCTGATCTACTAGCATTTCTGGAGAATTACTTTGTGTGCCTTTTTTATTATTTCATTATATTCAAATGCAGCATGCCAGTGCTTTCTTTTGTGAGGAAACTTTATAGAGCACACTTCTTGGCAGCTCATTGTTAGAAATAATTTATAAAAATGACCCCGCAATGCACCAGTCTGGTTACTGAATCATTTTCAAAACAAATCTTCAACATGACTGAAAAAGAAGTCAACCCACAAGAAAGACAGAGTGAGAGAAAGAGAGAGAGAGAGAGAAAAACAATCCAAGACTGCATGAAATTCTTAAGCAGATAAACAAGTGAGCAGCGATACCAGACTGCCGGTTGTTGTTGCTTGGTAAAGAAAGCCTTCTGGTAAACCTCAAAAACTGAACTATACTGAATAAAATGTAGAAGTGGATTATATATATTGTTTTTCCAAGTATCAGTGTTGCATATACACAAACATAATGTATTGCTCCGTAATTAGTAATTTCTATTTCACCTGTTCTGAAACATAAAGAACATAAGATCAGTACTAGGCAAGAGATGACAGGGACCAGAAAATGCCTTCTGTATGCATACATGCAAACTTTAAAGGCCTTGTAACCCTAATAATGCTTTATCCCAAATCAGATAGGCCAGTACATGGTAATTCTGGTAAAAATTTGTATCAACCCATCCAGTCATTAAGACTAGGTAACTCTCCTCTGCTAATAGCTCACTGTAGCAGCAAACTTTGTTAACAATTATCATAAAATATTGCTAGAAAAATATTTTGTCTGTGGAACTGCACAAACCAGTAAATAAAGGTATTTCATACAAATCGTTCAGTGGTAAGAATTCTGTGGATGGGATTTGTGAATGCCTTGTGTCAGGCCCAACTAAGGCTTACATAAGATGCAAACCACAAAATATTTGTGTCCTAGTTTCTAGACAGACAGACAACCAGACTGCCATGTTAAAATTCTCATTCAAGCATGACCAAAACTGAAAAAAAAAAACTTGACAACATTTTTCTGATTGCAGTAAATATGTCTACCACATGACTGATCCACCCCATATGCATTAAGTATTAGAACAACATTCAAGGACAGAATAGGTTCATAGGTGTTTACTAGGCTAATGACCACAAGGGCCTTTTTAAGCCTAGCCATGCAAACCAAATCGTTGATAAGTTATGATACCCTTGAGAAGTGCAAGCATGGGCCTGGGAGATGAACCATTTATGGCTTACCTGTGTCCATTAGAGACATAGGTGCCAAGCCAAGGGTGAATTTCCTGTTTCACATCCAATTGTTCAAGTTGCATTGAATTGGGTTAGGGAGGAACTCTGCTTCACATGGATGGTGAGCCTGTTCCATAGATGGGGTAGTCTCTGGGATACATACCTATCTCTACATCAGGTCCTATTTATATCACAGGCAAGGTTTAAGTCTTTAGAATGGGTTATTCTGGTGCTGTTTGTTTAGTGGATATGCATGAGGTCCATCAGAGTGGGGTCTGACAATGCCCTGTATTCCAGGCATAGATCTCTCCTCAAAAGCCTGTAGGAGACAGAATACAGGGATAGGGCCTTGAGGTGGTCTGCATATAACATATTACTTACACCCTGTATTCTTTTATTGAGGAACCTCTGTGGACATTCAAATTGTTGGATATGCTTGGTTAGGTACATACCAAAGAGGCATTGTACTCAATGATAGGTCTGATGAATGCCAAATGCAGTGGAACAATGACTTCCTTGGACTTTGATACCATACCTTTGTTTATAAGTTGTGCAACATAGAATGATTTCCTCACTACCATAGACACGTGATGATCAAAGGCTAGATTACTGTCTATGTGTGTCCCTAAGTCCCTGACTACTGGGTCAACTCTAAGGGGAATTTTATCAATATGATAGTTACCGGTGGTGGATGACTTCCCAAATGATACTATTATGCACTTCTTGGCATTTAGTTTTAGTTCATGGCTCTGACACCATTTGTTTGTCTGTGTCAGCCCCTCCTGGAGAACATTTGTGTCAGTGTGAGATTCAAAAACAGCTCCTTATTTGCAGTCATCTGCAAATTTAGTCAGCCAGAGACTCCCTAGTAGCTATCATATATACAACACACCCCTTAGAGTTGACCCAGTAGTCAGGGACTTAAAAACGCACATAGATAGTAATCTAGAGTAGAGCTATATAGGTGAAAAGATTATGATTTTTTGAATGTACTCCATGAAATATGTCTTTTTCAATGATACAGATTTATGTATAGCTCTCTTTGGTCTTCCACGCAACAAAGTAATCCTCCATGAAATGGTTATGCTGTTTTACAATAAATTACATCAGAAAATGATTGCTTCACATGTAATTTCTAGAAAAAAGGAACATTTCATTACTTAATTTACCATATATTGAGGGGCATATAACCTATCTCATCCCCTGGCTTGCTTCTACAACTTTTTTTTTCTATGTCAAAACCATGTCACTTTGTCAAAACCATATTCTATCAAGTATTTCATCACACAGTATTTTGAACTGTATTGATAAACCATTAACAAGTGTAATACTGAAAGGTGCCATCTCTCCAGCCAGTTACTGACCTGAAACTGCATGCAACAAATCTTGTGCCAGTATTCAGTTCTGCACTGAAAAGAAAAGCTGAAAAAGTTATCCATTACACATATCTCATGAGTGAGTAATTTCTGATGAGAAACCAAGCAGCTAAGCATCCATATATAGTTAGTATCAGACAGACAATCACAAAACTTTAGGAATTTATTCACAGGATTGTAAGTTCAAAGGTTTATATCAGGCAAATGGTCACCAGGGTCCTTACAAGCCTAGCCATACAACCCAACAGAGTTTTGTCCCTGTGTTCCTTGGACACCTACTGTATATTGTTAGTAAGGCAGTAGCTAGGATTATCTGGTAGGGTCATGCTTGTTGGGGATTAATTTACTTAATGTCAACCTCTGTCCATCAGAGACATGAGGGCCAGACTGAGGGTTAATTTGCAATTTACCATCCAGTGATCAAGGTTTCATTTGAATAGTGTCAGGGATATACTTTATTTCATGTAGATGGGGGGCTTATTCCATTGCACAGACATCCTTTGAGACATATATCAGTCTCTCCAGCATATTTCATTTATGTCACAGGTAAAGTTCAGGTCCTTGGATCTAGTATTTATAGTACTGTTTGTTTTATGGATGTGCAGGAGATCCATCAGAGTTGGATCTGAGGATGCTTATATGCCAGACATAGATCAACTCTCTACCAACCTCAGGCTCATGGCTTCTGAGATTAAACCTATAATTGCAAACAATTTAGAAACAGGGGTAAAATGTATAAGAACAAGGGCTGTGCAAGAAATTAATAAATATACGCAGAAAAATAAATAAATAAATAAATAAACTGGTTAAGCTGAGTTAGGTATGGAGGGGCTGAGGAAAGTATGGAAGAAGGTGCTGCAAAAGTATCATGTTGGGACTAAGAACAGGGTATATGTTAAACAAGGGAAAATATTTTAAAAGTGGGATGTTGGGGGCAGAATAGAATGACAGCAGAAAAGGGAGAAAGCTAACTGCTGGTGAGAAGTGACGTGCACTATACATGAAGATTTCACGAGTGTATTTTTGTTCAATGGAAACAAGAGTTAAGAAAAAAATAGAAAATTAATAAAATCCTCAGTATTTCCTAACCTGGTCATTACAATGTAAAATGAGAAGGTACAATAGCAGACCCAGCATAATATTTCTCACTTGAAATGAAGGTGGTCTTAATGTAAAGAGTATTTAACAAACCAGTATAGTATGTGTTAGTCACTTTCAGGAAAGTTAACTTTATATTTTTATGACCTGTTATGGACATATTTAGAGATGTAGTATGTTTGTTATTGCAAAGCTGAATACCTGATTCTGTTAAAAGTCTTTTAAATTTTCATATTTGAGCTGTTATGTTTGGCAAGGGAAATTTTAGTTTCATGCTACATATGGATTTTACAACAATAGTATACAGGAAGCAAATGCATAGACCAGTGATGGCGAACCTTTTGGGTTGGGCATGTCAAAAATTCAGAAAATTGACTCTGCCTGCATGTCATCCCCCCCAAACAAAAATAAAATAAAATAAAATAAATAAACAGATAAATAAAAATAAATAAAACAGTATGGCTGTCAATACATCAGGGATAAATCTTAACAGAATCAGGGACAAATCTAGAAATAAGATACACGGACAGTTTTAAACTAATAGTACTATTAATTTGAGACATTGACAGAAAAAAATGAATGTGAATTAATATACATTTTCTGAAGTAAAATTAGTCTGTAAATCTAATTATTGCCATTGTTAAGTTTAAAAGTTTGACAGTTTTAGGAGGGATTAAGAGGGGCAGTTGAGAGGAATGCAAAATAAAAAACTCCTAGAAATGCAGACTACATGCCCTTTGCAGAAGTGTAACCAAGAAGAGAAAATAATGTAGCACTACCCTTTGCAGACTGTGTTGAGAAAGTATACCGAATTAGTCTTTGAGGTTAATAGCTTCAAAACAGTGTAAGAAACTTCTCTGTGTGGAAGATTTTCAGTCCATATATCTCTAGTTAATCACTGTATATTAATCAGATCAGACAATAGCAGTAGAAGTAGCGAACTTAAACTCGTCTTAAAGTAAAAAAAAAAAAAAAAAAAATATATATATATATATATATATATATATATATATATATATATATAATTGTACAGAATTACTAAGTATTTGAAAGTAATCCAAGCAAGGCAGGCAGTCTGTTTCCAGTCGAACATCCTTTATTAAGTACACAGACAAGAGATCCAAGTAAAACAAAAATAGTTTCCTCACAAGCTTTCTAAATATATATATATATATATATATATATATATATATATATATATATATATGTATCTATATACTTTTTATCAGGCAAGGAAGTGGTTTATTGTGCTGTAAAACAAAGTGTTATTGGTACACATGTTAAATTCACATCCCTTCCCCTATCAGTGTGACATTCGAGCTGGTCCTGCCCTACTTAGTAGCTGTCATAATAATATAACCCTTATGTATTTTAAATAAAATTGATAATGTTGTGGTACCTCTTATTTAACCAGATTATTAAGTCTGTGATTTTATCCAAGACAATATACTACATGGCTGGAAATATATCAACCTTAGTCCATTTGGCAATCAAAAAATATATATAAATATATACATATACACTTTGCATGTAAAAAATCAATTGTAAAAATCATATTCTATTTTCATAACCTATTGTTAACAAAGATCACGTTCTTCCTTCTAGACTTCAAGTCTGTGTACAAGAACCCTAAAAACTATATATAAAATATATATAATGGTATAATTAGTTAGTGTTGTTATTGCACATCATTTTGAATAAAGTGGAAAAAAATAATAAGAAAAAATGTATGATGATGGGAAAAAAAATACACACTTAAATTACAATGGATTTAAAATGGTATTTAAAAACAACTGGTAAACTAAAATAAAATAAAAGAGTAGTAGTAGTTTAGTCCAGGATTCGTAAAAGAGTTCAGCTTTAATTGCCACATGAGTTCATGTTTCTCCAGAGTATTCGGGATGTCTCCTCCAAGATCACTCATGTCTATGCGATCCAGGATTTGCCATGTCTATGCGATCCAGGATCTGGAACTTAAAACCTTTTATGAAGAGAAAGGTGTTTGGCTAGTGCATTATTTTTACATCCAGAGCGGATTTCTGATAGATGACATGAAATTCTATGCTTGAGTTTATATACATTTTTGCCCACATAGAATGCATCACATTCATTGCACTGTGACCTGTAAATTACTTTTGTAGTGTTACAGTCACCCCCTGCACTGGTCTTAATGATTTTCTTTAAATAAGGGGTGATCTTGAAGGAGACATCCCGAATATTCTGGAGAGATATGAACTTGTGGCGATTAAAGCTGAACTCTTTTAGGAAGCCTGGACTAAATTACTACTGTTCAATTAAAAGTGCACTGCAACTTAGAAAATTGCCACATTGTTTACATGACTAATTTTATTTTATTTTATTTTATTCTACCAGTTGGTTTTAAATATTATTTAAATCAGTTGTAGATTGATTCAGGTTGTAGACCTGAAGAAGTCTAGAAGGACGAAAGCGATCTTTGTTAACAATAGGTTATGAAAATAGAATATGATTTTTACAATTGATTTTTTACATGCAAAGTGTATATGTATATATTTACATATATTTTTTGATTGCCAAATGGACTAAGGTTTATTTATTTATTTAAATTTGTTGACCGGGAGTGTCCAACTGGACATAGATCCATTTTCAGCGGAGGCCTGGGGAGAAAAGCTCCACAGTTAAAATAAACAGACAGTATTTACATTGGATTACATAGTGATTAACAATTTACATAGCAATTACTTACAACATATTTACAGATGAAGAACATAGTACATCAGTAGACAACTAGAATCTTTATCTGTGAATTGCATACCAGACATTAACAAATGTTACAAGAAGAAGAAGTTTGAAGTTTGTGCTGTATAATAAGTACTGGCTTATGAGCATCTGAGCTTGCTATAATCAAGGTAGATAGTGGAGTGGAAAGAAAGGAAGTTGTTGGATGGGGTGGATGATATTAGAGTGGGAGTTCCAAGGCCATAGCCAGCATGTTTTTAGTTGCGCTTTTAGTAAAGTTTTGAAGTGGGCGCATGATGGTATGGAGGTAATTGTGGGTGGGAGTGAGTTCCATAATTTGGCTATGGCGCAAGAGAATAGTGCTTCACCAGCAGAGTTATTGGCTTTAGTGATCTGCAAGTGATTTTTGCTGCTGGATCTTAGTGGTCTGGTGGTGCAATAGGGTTGGAGTAGATTCTGGAGGGATGGGACATTTAGTGGATGGTTTACTAGTTTGTGGGCGAGTGAGAGTTGATACCACTGAAGGAGGTGAGGGAGTTCAAGCCAGCCCAGTTCAGCAAGTGAGAGACAGTGGTGACTACGGTAGGATGCCCCTGTGGCGAATTTGGCGATTTTGTTGTAGCAGGTCTCTAGCTTGTTTAGATCACATTGCCTTAGGTTGGTATATATTGGAGAGGCATAAAGTAGAGTGGAGATAAGGTGGGAATTTGCTATTGAAATCTTTGCTGCTTTGGTGAGAAATTGCTTATTTCTGTATAACGCTCCTAGTTTCCTGTGGACTTTTTTTATAGTCATGGATATGTGAATGTCAAATTTTAGTTTATTGTCTATTTCCACTCCTAACAATTTGGTGTGTTCAGTTGGGTATATAGTGGTGTTGTCTTTTGCCGTGATGTTAAAGTGGGAGTTGTTTTGAGTATGTTTGGTGGGTTGGAAGATGAGTAGTTTAGTTTTGTTTGGGTTGAGTATTAATCGGGCATCAGATAACCATGTTTCAACAGAGGAAAAGGCTTCCTGTGTGACTTTTTGTAGTTTTGGTAGGGACTGGGCTGAGCAGATGATGGTCGAGTCATCTGTGTATTGTATGAGTGTGCCATGTTTGGTGGCAGAGGCTAGATTATTGGTGTAAACAGAGAAGAGTAGGGGTCCAAGGATGGATCCTTGGGGAACCCCTATGGAGACAGGTAGTTGGGGAGATATGTCATTCTGCCATACAACGGATTGCTGGCGGTCAGACAGGTAATTCTGAAACCAGTTTGTGACCGATTGTGAGAAGGATAGGTTATTGAGGACAGAGATAAGTTGTTTGTGTGGGACCATGTCAAATGCTTTAGATAGGTCTAGGAAAGTAGCAGAGGAGAGATAGCCATTGTTTTTATGCTGAAGGATAGTGTTAGTAAAGGAGAGTAAGGCAGTGGTGGTGCTATGGTTTGGTCGGAAACCATGCTGAGTACTGGAAAGGAGGTTGTTAGTAAGGAGGTAGTCTGAGACCTGAGAGTGTATGCATCTCTCTAGTATTTTGGAGAGTGGAGAGAGAATAGCTATGGGGCGGTAATTGGTTAGTTCTGTGGAGGGTCCGCCTTTGTGGAGGGGAATTATATGTGATACTTTCCACAGTGTGGGAACATAACTTTCTGACAGAGATCGGTTAATCAAGATGGATACTGGGTAGGCCAGAGCATCAGCTGCGATTTGTAACTATTCACTTGGGAAGCTGTCTGCTGCTAATTTGGTGGGTTTAAGTTTAGTTAAGAGTTTTTTTATGTTGGAGGTAGGTACAGGAGAAAAAGAGAAGGCAGTGGGGAGATTACTAGTTGAAGGTGTGGGTTGGAGGGGAGGGGGGTTGTGTTGTTTAGCTAGTGATAGTATGGTTTGGGTGAAGTGTGTGTTGAATGAGGTAGCAATATTTTCTGAGGAGTGAGGGATGTTAGGAGGAGGGGTACTGACTTTACCTGGGTGGAGGATGGAGTTTATGGAGGACCAGAATTGTTTGGGGCTGTGTTGTGAGGAGTCTAGGGCAGACTGGTAGTATTGGGATTTGTCCTGTTTTATTAGCTTTTTGAATCTATTGCATAGTTCTAGGAATTTCTGTCTAGCTGAGGGGGTTTTGGTTTTGCGCCAGTGCTCCCAGGCTTTATCCCTGTTTTTCATTTCTGACTTAGTGGTTTTCTGTAGCCATGGGGAGGGTTGTGCTTTGATTCTGGAAAGTCTTATGGGGCATGGTAATTAAGGATGCTCAGGAAGGTAGTATTAAAAAATTCAACTGCGTCATCTAGACTGAGGTACTTTTAGAGGATGCCAGTTACATTCTTTGAGGGATGAGATGAATGTGAGTGGGTTAAAGTTTAGTTTTTTACGTATTTGACGGTAGATGACAGGTTTAGCTTGGTATAGGTATTTTTTGAGTAGGAATGTTGGGGAGTGATCACTGAGGCTATCTGATAAGCAGCCTGTTATATATGACTGGGGGCTCTTACTGACTAGTATCCAGTCCAGGGTAGTGTACTTGGTGGAGTTTTATTTATCCTGGTTGGTGACTGGACTAGTTGAATGAAGCCATGAAGGTGTACATGATGGATTGGATTGTTGCCAGAACAGGATTGCCAGTCAATATTGAAATCACCTAAGATGATTGTTTCTTGGGGGAGATGGTGGGTAGACTAGCTGAGGAGGTTTTCTAGGGGAGGGATGTTTTGGCCAGGTCGGAAGTAGCATCCAATTATGTTGATGGTTTTGTTTTGTTTAATTTTGAGGTTGGTATATATTATTTCTTCATTGCCTATTTGTGGAGCTGATGATTTTAAGATCTGGATGTTTAGATGATGTTTAAATATTATAGCTACACCACCTCCTTTTTTGTTTAGCCGGTCTACTCTTAG
>NC_056744.1:459928494-460005994 GCF_019279795.1 Protopterus annectens | reverse complement strand
CCACCTATGTGGTAATTCACGGGTACATGTTTTTTCCCAAAGGGGATAACTATACATTTCTTGGCATTGTGCCTGAGCCCATGGCTCTGGCACCAAGCATCTGTTTCTGTAAGGCCTTTTTGTAGAATATTCACATCATTTGGGGATTCGATAATGGCTCCCAGTTTGCAGTCATCTGTGAACTTTGTTAGCCAGAGTCCCTTAGTGTTGGCCTGTACTTCAGAGAACAAGAACAGTCCCAGGATTGAACCCTGAGGTACTCCACTTGTCACTTGTCTGGAGCTGGATTTGGAGTCGACTACTTTTACAGTGTGGGTTCTGTCAGTAAGCTAGTTGGCAACCCATCAGGTGACGTAGGGATTAATGCCCAGCTTAGTACGTTTATCTATGATTCCAGAGTGGGGTGGTGGTGTTGAAGGCCTTGGCGAGGTCCAGATAGGCTGTGTGGACCACCTTACCCTTGTCCATGGCTCTGGAGACTGATTTGAATAAGTCAGTCAGGTTCAGGAGACAAGATCGGCCCTTCATGAACCCAAACTGTGTGGGGTCCAGTGTTTGAAGGTTGCCAATGTCTTTGTTTATAAGTTCCATGATAATACATTCCATGACCTTGCAGATCAAGCTCGTCAAACTGATGAGGGGGGGGGTAGTTCCCAGGATCCAAGGTGGATCCCCCCTTGTAGAGTGGGATAACTGTAGCTGTGCACCACTCAGTGGATGCGAAGACTGATGTGAGGCTATGATTAAACATGACACTTAGGTGAGGTGCCAGTTCATTTTGTAGTTCATGCAGTACACAGCCTGGGATGTCGTCTGGTCCCATGGATGCTGTATTCATAGCTTTAGAGAGTGCGTTTTTTAACCTGTGTGGCTGTTATTACCGGAATTTGGCAATTTTTCGGTATTGAGATGGGCCCTTTAGGGGGTGAGGGGGGGGTGAAGTTTGCACTGAATCGATCTGCCAGGATATTGGCAAGATTCTTCGGATCAGTATATTTAATGCCATTCTGTTATAGCTCAGAGTAGATCTGAGCATTGCCATTTAGATTCTTGACATAGCTATAGAATGCCTTGTGGTTGCCTTTGGAAACTTTGGCAATTTTATTTTCATAACTAACTTTGGAGGATTTTATGAGGGATCTCAGCTTCTTACTGAGGCTGGTAAGGGAGTTTTTTGCATCCTGGGATTTTCCTCTTTTCTGCAATAGTTTCTTCCTTTTGTTGTAAAGTTTGTTTATGGCAAGGGACTAACAGATTGGCTTCCTTTTGTTGGAGGAGAGCGTCCTGGTTCTATTGGGGATGGCAGGATTCATAGTGGATCTGCTCATACAGTGCTTTAGTGTATGATTCAGCAGTCGAACTTTCAGTTCTCATCTGCATGGGTGTCATGAAGTTTGTCACTTCTGACTTGAATAGCATGAAGTTGGCTTCGGAGAAGTTTTTCACGGAGGTTTCCTTACTGGTGTGTGTGGGTGAGATGTGGATGTCAAGGGTGATTAGCTTATGGTCAGACCTAACTAACGAGGGGGTGGCCATAGGTGTGGAGAATCGATTTCCCATGTTGGTAATGACCAGTTTTAGGATATTAGAGCCCCTGGTGGGATTAAGGATTAGTCGATCCAGGGCATTGGAATTTATGAAATCCAAGAACCGTTATTGGTAAATGAGTAGTTTTCCAAGTTAATGGCAGGGTAGGTGAAATCACCCAGTATTAGGGTGTTTGGTTGTATCTTATATTTGCCAGTATGTTTAGAAAGGTGTAGTGAGAATCTTGGGGCATGTGGGGGATCTGTAGCAAGCTACAATTTGGATTGCAGTCTTACCTAGTGTTAGTTGCACCTGGAGAATTTCAGACGCATTGTATTGGGCAACTAGCCTGGTGTTGTGAGTATCCTTGGTGAATATGAACACTCTTCCACCTTTAGTGTTTCGGTCCTGGTTTGCTAGCCAAAAAGTGTGGTAAGAGTAGTAGACTGGTATTGCAGGGGTATTCTCTGGAGCCTTGAACCAGGTCTCAGTTACTGCACAGATAGCGATGTTCTCCATATTTAGAAGTGCCTCGAGAGAGTGCATATTAAGGTTTAAACTTCTAGCATTGAGTAGCATTACCTTCAGATTTTGCATGCTTGTACCTGTTACGGTGGTGGTTTTGTCCTTTGAACTTTGCCTAAAATACTTAAAACCGCAATGTTATTTGATTACATTCCCCACAATTAAGACAACTCATAATTTTAATGATGTTCTATATATTCATCTCACTGTACACCTTCAGGCAATAACATATGACTGCGCGTGCGCACGCACACACACACACACACACACACACACACACACACACACACACACACACACACACACACACACACACACACACACACACACACACACACACACACACACACACACACACACACACACACACACACACACACACACACACACACACACACACACATACACACACACACACACCACTAAAATATTACTTAAAACAATTACATTTCAGAAGAGTTTACAGGTGCCATAACTCTGCACAAGTATAACTCAGCACACATACAGGATGCACTTCATTACTTGATGACCAAATACCAGCAAATAAGCCTTATGTTGTTTAATAAATGATGGATGTGAATCTGTATGAGTATGACAGTTGAAAAAATACCATTTCGATTTCATTATGCATGATGAGGTCAAGTGTAGCTTTACATAATAGCACCTACTATGTTCTGACGTTTAAACTGCACTGAAGTCATGTTTATGCACATCACCCATCTGTACACCCCCACAGGAGAAGGGAGGAATTTTGAAGACTAACTACTTCTCAGTTGGCTGAAGGTCATTTATGAAGATACTATGAGTGAGTTCCATTTTGATTGGAAAAATGTTTTAAGCAGAATTTGCACCAAGGAGAAAAACATTTTCGTGAGTGGCACAAATTCCATATTTCCATGCAGCATCTCTGCCTCAAGAACCCCACTGCTTATAATAATCATCTCTGTGGTCAACACAGCTCTCCTTTACAGTTACATAAGATAATGGATGTATATTTTGACTACTTGCCCACAATGTGAATTTCACACAGACAGCCTTTAAAAGAATATTCTGCTCTGTTTTACCCATAAATCTAAACTTCCTTTCCCTAGTCTGTGCCTTCATCTGTGAATTCTGAAAGTCTTGGGGAACCCTACAGTTTATCACTGACTAAATGGTTAAGTCTTAGACGGCCACCACAGTAAAGGGTTCCTGTGGTCGATGTTTCATAGTGTCAGAAGTGGTTGAGTCACAGATATTGTATTCTGCTGGACTCACAGAAAATGGAAGAGTAAGTTTTATGTTTCTTTTCACATCGCCACAGTAGTCAGATAATCACATCACCACAGTAGTCAGGAAATCCTTCTACGTGGCACACCTCATCACAAAAGGTTTCTCATCCAGAAAAAAAGAGGTCATTGTTCCCCTCTACTCATCACTCATTAGACCCATTATAGAGTACAACACCCCTTTTGGTATGCACCTCACAAGACATCTACAACAACTGGAAAGGCTGCAGAAATACCTCACAAAGAGGATTACCAGCCTCAAACAGATGCCCTACGCAGTCCGTCTCAAAAAACTCCAGCTTTACTCGGTCACATATCGCCTACTCAGAGGTGATCTCTGCCTAACGTACAAAGCTATGTCAAACCCAGAGCTGTTGGTCATGCTCCACTTAAAGAAATCCCAATCCCTTTGAGCTACATGCTCTAGGGACCTAGGTCACCACAATAAACAGAACATGCCGGAGGGATAGATTCCTGTCCCAGAGACTTCCCATACTCTGGAATAGACTACCTATCTATGTCAAACAGAGCTCCTCATTAGCACTCTTCAAGAAAAACTTGATGATTGGATGGGAAATAGGAAATTCACCTCTGGGGATCACTTCTGTGGCTCTGCTTGACAGTGGTACAGGAAAATAATTTTCTTGGGTGGCAAAAGCCAGGATACCTTTTTGGCTGGGCTTGTATAGGCCCCAGGGCCGATAGCCTAGTACCTACCTATGAACCTATGAACCTAAGTTTTCCTTTTTCTTTGAGTTTATGCAACATCTTACTTGGTATATTTAGAGATCAGAGTGTAGGAGCTACTCTTATATTGAGGTTACAGAAGGCTTTCTCCCCTGCAAAACATAATTGTTTGGTACTTCTTGCAACCTTTGTAGTGTTGCTTATATGGGTATGAGATATTTTGGGACTGCAGATATTTTTGTGATGATTCAATTACATATGACATGATTAATCATTGTGCATGCCAAATCTTGACATCAGTGAAATAATAATTATAACTATCTATGTAATGTTGCAATATGATATTATCACAGATAATAGGTGAAATAGTAAATCAGGTTTCAGCATTCTTAAGTGTCATAAAAATAAGCACAAATTCTTTACAAAGTAGGTAAGGTCAAGAACACTAACCTGTTGCAGGTGTATTGTGTGGTTATGTAAAACAGGCAGCATATCTCTTGGTTTTGGAAGGTCCAGTATTCCTTATATGGTTACCCCCAATTAAAAGTTTACCTTACTGTATTTTTTTGTGCTTTCTGCTGCCTTTTTGTCAGCACCATTAAGCAATGGCCTTTAATCATTTTGTTATGTTTTAAGAAATCAAAAATCAGTCAATACAAGTTCAATCTTAAATATTCTTCTTGAATCAAAAGGAAGCACATTCATCTTAGGGATAGCTCTTTGAACAATAGTGGCATTCAGTATGCAAAACTAATTTTGGGAAAACAAGTGTGCAATGTCAGGAGCATAGTTCATGAAAACCTAGGCCCAAAGGACTAAATAACTCTTAGCCTATCTTTATTTAATGAAAACAATCAAGTAATACACTGAACCAGCAGTTTCATACATTGAATTGAAAGCACTTACTCCAGCAAATGATAAACTCACAAACTATGGAAACTCTTCTGCAAATCAGGATGATGATTATGGGTAATGGCTGGATAACGCTATGGGATCAGAACTGAAGTATACAGATTTATATACTAATTATATGGTAAGAAGACCATTGAGGAGTGCAGACAGAAAAACTAAATAATATAGAGATGTGCTAGCTACCCCAATCACTCTTAGCTCTCCAACATACCTCAGGGTGAATTTGCAATTACCCCTCCAATCCATAATTCTGGATTTAAAGGTGGCCAAGGTAATGTTTGGTTTGATGAGAAAATGGAGTTTGCTGCACAGCTAGGGGATGCATTACATTAAATATTCATTGTGTCAACAAGTCCTAGTTATGTGTTGATGCAGGTTAAAGTCTTTGGTATGGTCATTTGTGGTGCCATCAGTTTTGTGAAGGTGTTATTCAGAGCAAAGTAGGCTAGGCAGATATCCCTATACATGAATTTGAGATAAAGTATAACAAGATTTTAATTTGGAATATTTGGGTTCTTATAGTTTGGCAAGCTGTTTGAAGAATACTGCAGTGGCCACTGTTTTTAATGACAGGTCTAATTATGGATGTATACTGGGTGAACACGTGCGCCCTTGGACTTGGAGGAGAAGCCTTTGGAAATTAACTTTGTCAAATACAATGATTTCCTACTCATGGTGAAAGGATAACTTATTAACAACAAAAATACATATATTGTTAACATCTGTACCACTTTTAAGAGAGTGTATTTTGTATAATATAAATAATGTAGGTCATACCAGTACCATAGTCTACAGTGCTAAAGCCCCAGCTACAGCTCAGACAACCTGGGTTTGATCAGCAGCTGTGATATCTGTGGTGCCAGCAAAGTAGGATGGGTAGGCTTAACTTGGAATGGGGGTTTTTCTTAGATGCACCTTCACACTCCCCAGGTGAAGGCCATGAGAGCATGAGGTCTGTCTATCACAGAGGGGCAGGACTCTGGCTGAGGTTCTGTGGAAGCATGGCTTAAATGCCACAAAATCCATTGTATGACAAACCCTAGGTTAGGATAAGGCCATTTAAGGATGGGTAGGGAAACAAACTGGAAAATACTTCCATGGCAGCAGTAGGATACTCAGTCTACTCACAGACCCCAGTCCTAATCAGAGAAAGTCTGAGAGAGTTAAGGAGGGATTGGTGGACTGTGAAATAAGGGAGTGTCTGGGTCAGCCGTGAGGTAGGAAATAAGAGGTTAATAAAAGATATGTAGGTTACGGTGCACAAAATAAGACCATGCCAATTTTCTAGAATTGTATTTGAGTCCATGATCATTAAACCTGATGTTGGTCACGTCCAGTCCTTGTTGAGGTATATAAGTAACAGTAAAGGGAAAACACAGTAGCACCAAATTTAAAGTTATCTACTAACCTGGTTAGCTAAAGGCCTTTGACTTCTACTTTTATATCTGAGAAGCAGATGTTCAAGAGGAGGGGGTCAAAGTGCCCTGAGAGACAACCTGTATGACATTTTTTTGTTTGTTATGGATGAAGTGCCTATAAACCTTACTGTATAGATTCTACTAGTTAACCACTCTATCCAACTGAAAATATACAGATTAATGGTTGTATAAGTCTGTCAACTATCACTATTTGCATGGGGTATTGCATCAATGACTTTAGCCAGATACTGACATGCAATTTAAATACCCTATCCATTATTTGGGTTCTAAATAAGTTTTTCAAAAAAATCAATGAGACTGAGCAGGCAGGATCTGTCCTTAATGAAGTCTAATGTATTTGGATGAAGGGACTTTGAGGCACTAGTTTTTTACTTAGAAGTTCAACGATGATGTATTCCATGATCTTACAGATGATCCTGATGATATTTATGGGTCTGTAATTACTAGAATCTGGGGCGGTTCTGTCCTTTTGTATTTGTATCACTAAGACAATTCCCCAAACATCTGTCATGTAAATTCTGTAGAGACTTAAGGGCAAACGTGTTCAGAAGAGGCTTGGATAAGCTATGTTTTGCACTTACCAGGAGAAATCTGGAGACCTTAGCAGGACCCATGGAGTCAGTGTTCTTACTTTTATCTAGTGTAGATAAAATCTATCTCTTAAAATTGTTGGAGTACAACAGCTTGGAGTGCAATGTGAGGACAGTGGGGTGAATGTCTGAAAAAAAAGTGGACTGATATTTGTTAGCTAGCTTAGCAAGCTTGCTGGTGACGGCTTCTGGTTCAGACTAAGTGGTATCTTAGATATCATCTCAGAGCAGCACAGGATATTAACATCTGTATTTACTAATTTAACTACAGAAAGCCTTATTATTGTCTATGGTATAGGTGACAGACCCGAGTTCAAAGCTACCTTTGCACTTTACACTATGGTTAAGATATTTAATAATCAAGTCTAAGTCATGTATATGCTGGGGGGGTGGAAGATTTATTATAAAACAATAAGTAGTTTTTTTTTCTTATTGGTATTCAGTCTGTGCGGGAACTCCATCAAATGGATTTATTTTCAAATTTTCCATTGTACTTACAGATAGGAGCAGATGCTTTAATACAGTTGTTTAGATGGGAGTAGAATTTGGAGGTATATGTCATGTCATTGGCTTTGGGGTCAATAATAGGAAAGTCTCATTTGAACTTCCTCATGTTGTCTGTAAATGGTATGAGGCTTATGCTAGAACAGTAACAAATTTAGTAGGATTCTTGGGGTCGATTGTGCCAGTTATAAATTAAAATATAATAACCAGGAGGCCAGAGTGTACCAATGTGGAAGAGATGCAAGGAAGACCATAGGCTGAGAAAAGGACAAGGTCACAAAGGTTTGTTGTACAAGATTTAATGGTAGTTAATGGATGGGTAGTTAGAGTTATACCTTAGGTTTAATACTTATATTTTCCATTTGGCTTAAGTATAAATTGTGCTCAGTAGGGGACATGGAAGACAATTTGTAGTTAAGAACAATGTGACAATTGGATTTGCTTTGAGTCACAAAGACCTCTAATAGTTCCAGGCTAGTATCATGTGTGATACGATATGAGAAAGTAGGGTTATGAATAAATTTAGATATGCTCCCGTGGCTTCTAAAGGGACACAAAGTATGATAGATAAAGAGCTCACTCAGGCATGTGTGTGTGTGTGTGTGTGTGTGTGTGTGTGTGTGTGTGTGTGTGTGTGTGTGTGTGTGTGTGTGTGTGTGCGTGTGTGTGTATATATATATATATTTATATATATATATATATATATATATATATATATATATATATATATATATATATATATATAGATATATATATATATATAGATATATATATACAGTATATACATATACATACAGAGAGAGAGAGCATTGTCTGTATAATGAAATCACGTTTTAGAAATTAAACACATATAGATGTTTTTAAAAGCCATAAAGACCTCAAGCTGTGGCATTTTATTGTTTAGACTTCTAGTATTAAGCAGTATGACCATAACATTGACTGAGTTGAATTTGCTTTTGTTTTTTTTTGGCTCTCCAAGATTCTACCTAAAAATGTACTTTAAGGGCAGTAAAAGTTTTAGCTAGAATCTAAATCCATAGATAAAGATGTAGCCCATATGCAAATAAGGCATAGCCATTGTACATTTGACTAATAAGGTGGGGTACCTGGGTTTGAGAACTGCAGGTTCAAACTACACTCTCAGTCTGGCAGTTAATACATAAGATTAAAAACTTGAGCCATTAATGAGTTGTTTCCTTTATCTGAGGTTTGATTCATCAGCTTCCATTTTCCTACTGTGTGACCGAGGAAATCACTTGACAAAATCTGTACTTTGAGACAATGAGAAACTTGAAATAAGCTTGTCAGTGGTTTCTTTGACCATGTGTCTAGTAATTAACTATAATTTCAGGTGAAGCAGGTCGACTGTTACCCATTGCCTCCCATGCCGACTCACAGAGGATCCACCTACAATGACATCAGCTAACCAATTGTTAAAGCCAACTACCTTCTTCTTGAACTGAGGTATCATTCTGACAGATGGATGAGTACTACTTAAAATTAGGCCCTCAACTGTTTTGAGCACATGAGGAAAGCTTGATCATGTTTCTCTGCACCCCCCCCCTTAGGTTAGATCACCTGAAATAATTCACTTCCACATGGATAACTATGAGGTCATAGTCCTAACTGGAAAAGTAGAGGGATCTAAGGACCTTCATGACATCATGGATCCTGGACTATGAGGTCATAGTCCTAACTGGAAAAGTAGAGGGATCTAAGGACCTTCATGACATCATGGATCCTGGACTATGAGGTCATAGTCCTAACTGGAAAAGTAGATGGATCTAAGGACCTTCATGACATCATAGATCCTGGCACCAGAGATATAGCTCACAGTTCTCCTTTCCTTGGCTAGCTAGGTAAATACACAGTCCAAGTGCATAACTGTGGAGGCAGCAATAGCTAAGAGATTTCAACCAACATTAGGAGAGGGCTTTGAGGGAAGCAGAATTACAGAAATAATGGCTCACATTGAAGGTGAATAATGTCGGTTTGTTCTCAGTGAAATGGTGTAGGAATTGTCTCACATTCACTGACAACCAACTTATCCTTAGAGAAATGGATACAGTATGTGAGAGATGTAATTACACAATGTCACTGGAGGTAAGACGCTCACAGAAAAGCACTCAAAATAACAATCAGGTTTTTGATAACATAAATGTTACACTCATCACACATGTTACTTACTCAAAACATAGTCCAACATGTGCTTTGGCATGTAAAAACAACCATCCTAAACCCCAAAGGCCTCTTAGACATTTGTTCCATAAAAGGAGTCCTCAGCAACTTCAAAAGCACTCCATCAAAACAACACCTAACACAACACGTACAGCCACACCCTTGGGAGCTTCAACTACAAAGCCTATAAGGCAAGCCAAGACATTAACCAATATTTTAATCACAGGAGACTCCACTGTGAGACATACAGATATCCGCTTACTAGGCTGAATGAGCAAATCATGTTCAGTTGTCTGTTGGAGCCAACATTTTCCAAATTAATGAGGCATTCAAGTCATTAGACCACAAGTACCTGCATGACTCAGTCATAGTCCATTTGGATGTAAATGACCTGACATGTACCTCCCTGGACTATATGAGCAAAGACAATATGGAGCTCTTAGACTATGCATCCCACACTGGTATGTGCTTTATATTAAGAAGCATTTGATCTTCACCAAGGATGATGCCACAGTATGAACAAAAGATGACTCACTTCAGTAACTGGCATAGTTTGTAGTGTCATTGCAAGAGGATACAATACTTGTCAGCATGGCAGGATATGGTCAACAGATCACATTGCTTTGCAAAGGATGGCCTGTACTTGTCTCTTCTAGCCTTTTGAATATTGGTTAAGACTTTGTTCTCTCCCATAGTGCCTTCCTTAGACAGTGCCAAACTGACATATATTCTGACATAGCAAAACCAACTTAATGGAATCTAGACGTGTTATTGCTCAATGCCAGAAACCTAAACAAGAAAAGTACAGTTTTGTACCTACCATAAATGTAGATGTTCGAGTGTATATACTGCTGCAGTCATCACACTTGGGTTATCCTGCCATCAGGCGGTCCCGCAGTCGGCCGAATCCCAAAGTCTTGGTCCGGCGTTGGTTGTCGTCGCTTCTTCCCTGACGTCAGTGCAACAGGGGGATAAAAGAGGCAGCCAACGCCATTTTCTTTAGTTTTTCTTGCCCCAGATATCAGGTGACCCCAACTAGGAAGGCAATACAAATAACTATGCAAAAATACCTTAGTAGATAAACAATAGTACTAGCTGTTAGCAGATACACCATATAGACATGCATCCAATAGATTAATGTACATGGAGTTATAACTAACACCCTGGTATGTAGAGGGGATGGTGGGAGGGTAACTTGGACTGCAGCAGTATATACACTCGAACATCTACATTTATGGTAGGTACAAAACTGTACTATGTTCATTGTGTTATACTGCTGCAGTCATCACACTTGGGTTGAATCCCAAAGCTATGGATGGGTGGCTGGTACTAAAGTGGGTTAGGTGAAGCTAGGATGCCCTGCAGAACTGCAGTGGCAAAACCAGCTCTGGTTTTTGAGTATAATGGAAGGTGGTAGTGCTTGGTAAAGGTGTGCACTGAACTCCAAGTAGCTGCCTCCAGAATGTCCTTGGTTGGAAACCACCTGAGAAAGGCTGCTGAGGTTGCTGTAGCCCTGGTAGAATGGGACCTAATATTAACAGGCACTGCTTTCCCATGGTGCGAGTAGCAAAAGCGGATACAATGTGCTATCCATTTGGAGATGGTGTGTTTTGAAATAGCCTTTCCTTATGAACCTGCAGCATAGGATACAAAAAGTTGGTCAGTTTTTCGGAAGGTCTTTGTCTTATCCAAATAGTAACGTAGCTGTCTGTGAATGTCCAAAGAGTGAAGGAGTCTTTCTCCTTTATTCTGGGGGTTTGGATAAAAGGTGGGTAAATGAATGGTCTGATTCAAAGTCACACTGGATACTACCTTTGGCATAAAGGTAGGGTTAGTTCATAAAGAGACTCTGTCCTGATGGAAAATGATGAAAGGTTCCACTGCCATAAGTGCCTGTAGTTCTGAGACCCTGCGTGCTGAGGTGATAGCCAGCAACAGAGCTGTTTTCCATGACAAGTATTATAATTCTGCTGAGAAGGCTGGTTCGAAAGGAGGCAGTGTTAATTTTTCTAAAACGAAGTTGAGGTCCCAAACTGGCGTTGGGGGTTTTCTGGGGGGGTCTTATATTCTTAGCCTCTCTGAGAAACTGCCTTAGTAAAGGGTGTGAGAATATGGGAGGATCCGCATTATATTGAGCTGAAATGGCTGAAGCATGGATCTTAATGGATGAGAAAGAAAGGCCTTTGTGTAGCATCTCAGTTAAGTATTGCAGTATTTGAGAAATGTTTGGTATCCAAGGATTTTGGCCTTTAGCCTGGTTCCATTCACAAAATCTTTTCCATTTGTCTGAGTAAGTTTTTCTGGTGCTGGGCCTCCTGGCCTCCAAAATGACATTCAGGACGTCCTTTGAGAGAAGTGTTGATTGATAATTCAAGGTATTCTCCATGCAGCTAAATTTAAAGTCCTGTGCTGACTGTGAAGGATTTGAGAGTTTTGCTGAGTCAACAGAAGTGGGAATTGAGGTAAGATCCATGAAGGGCTGTGAGTCAAGGTGCTTAGTAATGGATACCAGTGCTGACGTGGCCAGTCCGGAGCAATGAGGATCATTTGTGGTCTCTCTGATTTGACTTTCAGTAATAACTTGGTCAAGAGAGGTAGTGGTGGGAAGGCATAGACTGTCAATGCTGTCCAATTGAATGATAGGGCGTCCACTTTCCAGGCTAGGGAATGATAAGTCCTTGTGCAAAATTTCTGTAGTTGGCAATTGTTGGGGGAGGCAAATAGATCTATGTCTGGGCGGCCCCACCTTTGAGTTATCATTGAAAATACTTGTGGGTGTAGTCTCCACTCGTGAGGATCTGCCAAATTTCTGCTTAATTCGTCTGCCAATATGTTTTCCTTTCCTGGCAGGAATTGTGCTTGTAGTTGTACTTGGTAAGTCAATGCTGTGTTCCACAAGGTCATTGCCTGTCTGCATAAAGGGCAGAAGTGTGTTCCTCCCTGTTTGTTTATGTACCACATAACTGTGGTGTTGTCTGTCCTTATTAGTAGTTGTCCTGGATGCAAGAGGTCCTTGAAGGCTGTCAGTGCATTTTGCACAGCTAGCATCTCCTTTGGTTGATGTGTAGATGTATTTGTTTTGCAGACCATTTGCCCTGTATGCACTGTCCTGCCATGTGTGCTCCCCAGGCGTAGTCTGAAGAATCTGTTGTCATAGTTTGGTTTGCTGGAGGTAAGACAAAAGGAAGACCTTTGTTTATTTGACATGCTTGAGCCCACCATAGGAACTCTTTTTGAAGGCAGGGAATAAGAGGTATACTTGTTTCGAGGCTGTGCCTGTGTTGAGTCCATACACTTTACAGGTACCATTGTAATTTCCTCATATGCAGCTTTGCATGTGGAATTAGTTGAATGTAGGATGCCATGAACCCCAATGCCTACAGGATTTTCCTTGCAGTGAGCTGGGTAAAAGTTGCCATCTTTTTGAAATATTGAGTCAGTTGTTTTTGTTTGTCTGGCGTGAGATAAGCCATCTGGGCCGTTGTATTTAAGCTGGCACCCAGGAATATTATATCTTGTGAGGGTATTAGCTTTGACTTCTTTTTGTTTACTGTGTACCCTAGGCAACTTAGCAGCTTTGTTACAAATGCCAGATGCTGTAATAGAATGGCCTTGCTGTCCGCTTGGATCAGGCAGTCGTCCAGATATGGATAAATTTGTATTCCTCATTGTCTGCAGTATGCAATTACTGATGCCAGGCATTTCGTAAATACTCTGGGCGCAGTAGATAAGCCAAAGGGCAATGCAGAGAATTGATAATGTGTTGTACCTGCCAAAAATCTGAGGTATCTTCTGCAATCTTGTCTGATAGGGACATGCAGGTATGCCTCTTTGAGGTCCAACGTTACCAGCCAAGACTCCTTGCCCAGCATGGGAAGAAGCTGCTGTAGTGTGAGCATTTTGAAATTGGGTACCTCTAGGTATGTGTTTAGAATTGAGATGTATAAAATGGGTCTCCAGGCTTTGTCCTTTCTTGGTACAAGAAATAGTCTTGAGTAAAAACCTTGACGTTGCTCCTTTGTAGGTACCTTTTGAATTGCTTTCATATCCATGAGAGCTGAAATTTGCGTTTGTGCCTCTGCCCATTGGTTTGGCATGCCTCTCATCCGTGGTAAAGTGTGAAAATGAAATCTGTAGCCTCGGGTAATAATATCCAGAACCATTTGTCCTTTGTTATGATGAGCCAATTTTGTGGAAATAGAGCCAGTTTTCCTCCCAAAGGTGCTGCCAGGGCAAGTTTGCTTGGCAGGCGAAGAGGGAAGTCATTGTGTTTGTTTCCTGAAGGGTTGAGAACTTATGTCTCCACCTCTTTGAGTTGTTGTATGCCATTGTCTAGGCCTGAAAGAACGTTGTGGCTGGCCTCTGCCCCTTGGGCGTCTGTACCCACCCCTTTGGGGTCTGTCTGATGCAGGAAAGGACCAGTTTTTTTATGGCCAGTTTCTGCTGAAATGAGGAGGTTGTACCTGTAAAAAATCTTTAACTGTCTGCATAGATTTTGCCTTTTCTTCCATTTTCTTTAAAACTTCCTCTGCTTTGACACCAAATAACACATCTTTCTGCAGTGGAGCGTCCAATAACTTTGCTTTGACATGTTCTGGTAAGGCTTGCTCTTTTAGCCAAGCATGTCTATGTATTACAGATCCTGTGACAGCTGCTCTACATGAGGCTTCCAATTAATCAAAACCACACTGTAAGGTATGCTTTCCCACCTGTTCTGCTGCATGCAGCAAATCCTGCATCTCTTTGAAATCAGGTTGATCTGTCTGAGGGATCATTTTCTGCTTTAACTGTGTAATCAAGTACTGCTGGTATTTTAGCATGTGGAATTGGCAGTTTAAGGCCCTCATGGCCAAAGTGGCAGACGTATACACTTTCTTCCCCCATCTTTCTAATGCTCTGGAATCTCTTTCAGAGGGTAGTGGATTCTTAGCAGTAGAGGCCTTAACCCCTTTGGGACCCTGGGAAATGGTTTTGGGGTCTGCAACAGGGCTTTTACATAGAAACTTATGAGAATCAGGAACTCGGTAGTATCTGTCTGGTTTAGATGGTGCAGGAGGTAAGGAATCTGGGTTTAGACTAGATTCGGTGTAAACATCATCCAAAATGTCTAAAACTGGAGGAATTGCAAGGGGTCTATGCTGTGGGAGAAGAAGAAACTCACTGAGTCTTTTCTTAGAGTCAGAGTAATCTTGGCCTTCCCAGTGGAAGTGTTCCCTCATGGTTTGTAAAGTTTTCCCAAAAGAGTAGTCTTCAGGGGGGGAGACAGAGGGAATGGACTCTTCAGCATCTGAGTCTTCATAAGGAGGGAAGGAATAATCCTGATCCTCAGAGTTAGCTGAGGAAAAGGATGCTTGGTCAGAGGAAGGATAATCTTCCTCCAGTCTAGGCCTTTTGTCAGGAGGGGGTTGTGAACCCCTGATAATGGTAATTAAATCCTCAGCCATTTTAAGCATCTGTTTTTTAGGCATAGGGGCCTATGGGGGAGTCTGTGGACCCAGTTTCCTAACTTTTAAGGAGGCTTTAAGTTTAGCATAAGACTTAATAGAGATAGTTGTCGGTTTGAAGACACCTTCAGAAACCGAAGGCCTGTCCAAAATCTCCGGATCACCGTCAGGGTTGGCGTCCGAGGGGTGAGATGGAACCGGCTCCTGAGGCCCAGATGATTCGGTCTGGGAGGCCGTCAGAATTTCTAACTCAGCGGTAGTCAGGGGCTGTGTAGGCGCCTCGCTGAAAACCGGAGAACCGGCGGCAGGCCTTGCTGAGGCCTCGGTATCTGGTCTTGGTCTTGGTTGCCTGTCCTTATCCTTGCGTTTTTTAATCATTGTTGATGTTGGTTGCTCCGATGACATGCTATAAATTTTCTGCCAAAATAATGTCGGGCGAAATCTGCCCGACGCTTGATTGTATGTTTGTTGAACCTAGCACAAAACCGACAACCAGAGATGTCGTGGTCTGGGCCTAGGCAAGGAATACAATAAGAATGAAAATCCTTATGAGGTATTTGCTTCCCACAAGAAATGCAATTATTAACTTTATCTGACATCGGTCTGAGGCAAGAAAAGTTTCCCCAACGGGCTACTTAGCTTTAGAGAAGACTTTGGGCTGAAATTCGATTAGAAAATCTCAGGAGCTAGTCGACCGGCACTTGTGAACTTCTTCTGCTTTGGGCACCGCGCGGCAAGAAAGACTGAAGAAAATGGCGTCAGCTGCCTCTTTTATCCCCCTGTCGCACTGACGTCAGGGAAGAAGTGACGACAACCGACGCCAGACCAAGACTTTGGGATTCGACCGACTGCAGGACCGCCTGACAGCAGGATAACCCAAGTGTGATGACTGCAGCAGTATAACACAATGAACATCTTCACTCCCTCCTGGTTCTCCTGACGCTGGAGAATGTGGACATCTGCACAGTTACTGAGACAAGTTTAAAGCCACGGAGAGCAGCCTGGCAGTACAGGGCTACAATGTCTCACACACACACAACATAACTTCTGCTCAGACATGGACCAAAAGTAAAGGTGCTTAATCTGTGTCAACAACAAACTCACCTTGGGATTAGTCAAACAGGATGATTTCCATTGGCAAAGTCCCATATCATATCCTTGTAAGCTATAGATCACCATCTATGACCAAATAGACCCATAACTCATACCTGGACTTACTGGAGGTCCTCACGATTCAACCCAGTACCATATTCATGGGTGACTTCAACTACACCACTATAAACTAAGATACTTACACAAGGTCACACTTACAAGGCCAGAGATAGATGGACTTTATAAACACACCCACCCACATCACTGGTGAATTGTTGGCAACTTGGCAATGAAGAACAGGGAACCCTGATGTCTGAGTAGGGGGAAGGGAACTGCCATAGCTGGATAAGTCAAATTCAATAATTTTCTGATACGATACCCACTTTAACCTACTTGGGGTCAGGGATAGCCAGTGCCTACCCCTGGAAACAGAGTGTGTGTGTGTGTGTGTGTGTGTGTGTGTGTGTGTGTGTGTGTGTGTGTGTGTGTGTGTGTGTGTGTGTGTGTGCTATAGAAAGCTGAGTAATCACCAATTCACTTGCTGGTACGTCTTTGTAATGTGGTAGGAAACAAAAGCCCTCTACAAAAACCCTAGTGCTCACATTACTTTAATTTCATTAAAACCTTACTTACCAATTGAGAAGGGCATTTTTTTCTTCCATCTGGGGCTAACACTGACAGATAAAGCATGTGCTAGGGCCATGGGAGCAGTAGCATAGGTAGGATGGAGCAAAAGAGGAAGCAGATCCCGATCACTCTTTAATGCATAACAGCTTACAGTTTAGAAGAAAAATATTTTTTTTCTTTCCTTGTTTTTTTTTTTTTTTTTTTGATTTAGTAAAACCTGAGGTCTGTAGTCCTCCATGTGTGGTCTGAGCTAACTCTAGCAACTGCACGCTACATTATGCTAAGCAGCTTACTACAGTTTAAAAATAAAAAAAATAAATAAATAAATCTGAGTGCTGTCGCTGTCCTCTCTATGGGGTGTAAACTGTAGAATATGTTTTTTATTTAGTAAATCGTTTGGAAGGAGGGCTGGGGCAGAGTGCAGAAATGGGATCTGATTGGCTCCTGCATTTCAGGATCTACAGGTACCTGACTGAGAACTTTTTTTGTTGTTGTTTTATTTTGTTTTGTTTTTTTTGTTTTCTTTTCTTTTCCATTGAAGAGTTGGGGCAGGAGTGTGGGGGTGTATCATGTAATTGGCTACCTGGCTGGTGTGCCAGTAGAAGTAGCAGGCATTGTTTTGTGCTTCACTTGAAGAGGTGGGATAGGTATGTAGGGGGGTGTCATGTATATGGCCATTTGCTCTTCAGTTGAAGAGCTGATAGGGTGGGGCACTGGTTAAGCCAGCTACTCCTCTTTGTTTTGGGGGGTGCAAACCATGAGACTGGCCTCTTTTCAGTGAGCCACTAAAGAGAACAGATCTAAGAAGACAGTTAAGATGATGCAGATACTGGCAAAGGCGTGAACTTTAAAACTGTAGACATGATTTGCAAATACATGTCTCCGTTTCATGGAATGATACTGTTAGATTGCTGACACTGGTGGATTTAAATTGCTTTCATTTAGTTTAACTGTAAAGTGGTCACAGCTGGAAAGAAAAACTGCCCTGGGAAGACAGGACTTTTTCCCTAATTATACAAAAAAGGATGTGCAGTAGTTTTCATTCTTTGACAGTAAGATAAAGCATGCAATACTCTACAAATGTAATGACTTACAGTGGGGATTCACAACACACATGTCATTACATAGATGTCGAGGTACATGTTTATATATGGATGTACATATTTAAGCGTGTGTGTGTGTGTGTGTGTGTGTGTGTGTGTGTGTGTGTGTGTTTGTGTGCGTGTGTGTGCGTGAGTGTGTGCTTGTGTGCGTGTGCATGTGTATGTATGTGTGTGTGTATGTGACAGAGAGAGAGGGAGACAGAATCTGTAATTATGGTGTCCATGTACTGTAAATGTTTGTAGTGTTCAGCACATTCTGTATAAATCTGTTGTAGATCAGAAATTTTGCCAAAATTATTCTAAAGTACAAGAATCAGTCTGCTATCACCATTGTATCATTGTTTTCATGCAGACGACCACATTGCGTTTCTTGTGCTAGAAATACCAACACCCTCAATAAGGTAAAATATTTCATGTAAATGATGTGTTACTACCTGGAATAGGGGCATGGATCATGCAGACTTACCAAAGAACTGTGATGTAGCCATTAACTATGATACAGAGGTACACACATGCTACATATCCAGATTTGCTTACACATTCACACACATGCATACACACACATACACACACACACACACACACACACACACACACACACACACACGTATACTATACGTGTATGTAGTATAGACACACATATATGTACTCACAGTAAATACAAATTTTCTGTGTATGTGTGTGTGTGTGTGTGTTCGTGCAATGTGTGTGTCTTTCTTTCATTTATTTCTAAGTTAACCTCAGCTTCCTTCCGTTTCATCAACTGTATTTACTGAACATTAAACCAGTTCTGCTAGATAACTATTGTTTTGTAATTTAATTTACGAAGGAAGGACTGTAATGATATCTTTGTTATTAAATTAAAACTGAAATTCGCAAAGTCAAGCCACATTTCTAGTCTGAATTATGATTTGGTACTTCCACCAGACTGAAGCTTATTACTGAGATTTAAGGGCATATCTCACAAAAATGTCATTACTGGAAATGAACACAATGTAAGTTATACCCTCTGCAGTCCAAAGGGTCGGTGATTCATACGAAAAACTATTAACAGCTTCTTGGAGAGTCACAGGACCTGATGCAATTTAGAATTTAATGTTATGCTGTCTGTGCTGCTACAGTGTTTTCTGCCTAAGAATATGTGAATGTCAGAATTATTTTATGTTTTAGTAAGTGCTACCACTTAAGATGCAATTCACCTCAGAACAGAGCTAAAATATTTAAAGCACTCATACTGAATAATTTATATCATTAAACAGGCATCTATACAGTGAAGGTGTGTGAGTACAATGACTCAAGCAAAAGCGATATCTTCAGCGAAGGCGATCTCTTCAAATGTAGTTGGACATACCACAACAGGATTTGTGCAGATCTGCTTTACTGCAGGTGTTACCAAGTCAAGTACTTTATCAAAATTTTGTGTCAGTACAAACAGAAGTGACTATGGTTATGTATAACAGAAGAATACAGAGACAGCTGCATACCTCTCAGCTGATTAGAATTTTGCAAAATGCCTCTGATTTTGCCTTATATTTTTGCAATGTTCCTCCTACTTTTTTTGATTTTCTGGTAAATCACTGAATATTGCAATCAGACAGCAATGCCATCCATTAAAGTTTCATATTACTTATTGATCAGAACATGCATGTTGATGCAACACCTGTTGTTCTAGTAACTTTTAAAGTAAATTAGAGTAATATCTAAAAATTCCTCCTGATGTTGGGCCTTTGTCCGCAAGCAAAGAAGCTGATAGGTATGCGGGTGTCAGTTTAGAACTAAACATCTGGAAAGCTGCATTTTGTTCTTATATGAGCATTCATTCATTTCCACTTTCTGACACCACCTTTGCCTAATTCAGGGGCACAGGATAACCCAGTGGCATCCTGGCAAGTAACACATCTAAGTAAGGGAAACAGTCCTGGATGACACATCAGTTCATGAAAGTCGCATTAGAATTAAATGAAAGGACCATTTTTGTCTACGTGAAATGTTTAGAATAGGCTGATTCCCGAGGACAAATAGGGTAAACTGTGCTGCACAAAGTTGATACAGTGGCTAAAAGTGTGTCACCCCAGGTGTGTTTTACAGACATTATCACTGAAAATGCAGTTTCCCATGAAATCACTTTGGAACAAGTCTTAGAATTCCCATCAAAGGCTATAAATAATACTTCCATGAGACCAGAAAACAACTAAGGCTGCATTTTCATCAGGGTCATGCATGTACTATCCAAGCCTCAATTTAAAATGTTCAACCTCAGCCTGTACATAAGGTTTCTGACCGATGCCTGGAGGACAGCCATTGTAATTCTCCTACACAAGGGTGGCCCCTCTACTGACCCTGGTAGTTACAGGCCTGCCAGCCTTATAGACAAAGCCACAGAATGCATTATAGCAGAACTCATTTATTCAGACAGAATTAAGTTAACTGAACTAGGCCCCACTCAGTCTGGTTTTGTGAAGGACAGTTTCTGTCTCTGGAACCTACTAAGCTTGTCTGAAAAGGATACAGAGGCTATAGCTCAAGATAACCCAGTGTACACTGCCTATCTTGACCTTGCCAAGGCTGTTAATATTATTCCTCATGCTGGAATTCTTGAAAAAGAAGACACACTTAAAGGAAATTACTACATTGTTCACTAGATTGCAGATTGAATATTCAATGAATCCCCAGTTTGTGAAAGTTGCTGGTACACTCTCTGAATGGAAAATATGGATTCATGCTAGACCCTCTCCTGCTTGACACTTATTTTGCAGACATCCAAGCCAATATCCCAGAAGTGTGCTTGACCAAATTTTTCTGATGACTGCAAGCTGTGAAGTGTTATCCGCTCATCCACTGATATTAATCAGCTCTAGCATGGGCTGGGAAAATGCTCATACCTGGTGTAGTGAAAAACGTCTAAAGTTAAATGCAAAAAAGAGCAGAATACTAGCTCAACTTCCTTTGGCTTTATCAAGTATATTTACTAAACATTAAAACATTCCTGTGACTTGAATACTTATGTGGAAATTTGGTAATCATGTTTCCACCATAGTCAGGAAATTCTGTGTGGCCCAATTAATTATCAAGAGAATATCCTAAAGGGCTAAAGAAGTCATCC
The DNA here is from genome assembly GCF_019279795.1 of Protopterus annectens. NCBI lineage: Eukaryota > Metazoa > Chordata > Ceratodontiformes > Protopteridae > Protopterus > Protopterus annectens. Next base: position 459,984,995 of record NC_056744.1, on the reverse strand, counting down.
CACCCCTATATTCTTCCCTTTTCAGAGCTGTTATTGAATACAATGCCCCCTTTTGAAATGTATGAATCCAAGCATATTGCTGAACTGAAAAGGCCCCAAATATTTTTAAGAAAATTAATGGTCTCAGATAGTTCAATTAATCCTGTTTGGTCTCTACAAACACCCACACTAGAGACATAAATCTGCACCAAAATATTAACAAGACTGACCAGAGGGATTGGTTCCTAACAAAACATTTTCTCAGTCTATGGAATAAGTTGCCATTACAGGCAAAACAAACTACTACGTTGGCTACCTTTCAGGCTAATCTTAATGACTGAATGGGTAGACAAAAATTTACATCAAGCTGATCATGTAACACCCTGTTCATTTTTTTGTGGGAGGTTAAGTAGTATATAACGTGCTTGATAAGGGTGGCAATAACTTTTAAAAGTGAATGAAGATAGGTATCATATGACCCCCATGGCTGCTTGTCCAGCATTATTTCCACATTCTTAATTTAATGAAGGAATCAAATGTAAAATAATGAAGGTGAATACATTTAATATGACAGAACATGGGTAAGCATATTAAATAATGTAATGAAATGTTTGGAACACAATGTCAAAATGTAGTAAGTATTCTCAAGAGATTCAGGTGTGTATGTATGCGGGTAGGAAGAAATATATGGAAAATTTGCATGTCTATGATGTGATACTTAAAGAAACCATTTCTAAATCTGAGACTCATTAGTGTGAGTCTCACAACAGTGGGACTGAATATCCAAAAATGTGGAGTTGCATACATATATATATATATATATATATATATATATATATATGAAGAGAGAGACCGAGAGAGAGATGTAAGTCCAAGATTGCTGTGAATTGGAGTGTTCCCTTTTCTTTAAGACATGATAATCTATATAAGTAGCAGAGGTGTTGGGGATGCAGCCCCCACAGTGGGGGGGTATGAGGACAGGGTCTGGCACAACTGCAAGGAGCAATTTTGAAGCGATTTTTAACCTGCATTGTTCGCCAGTATGTATATATTCTTTTTTTTTTTTTTTTTTTTTTTTATTCCAGGATTAGTAATTATGAAACTTGGAGTTAAAATATGCAGCTGAAAACTGAAATATCTGTAGATATAGGAAAGTAGTTGCATTATGTGTGGCAAGGCAATAGGCTGTGCAATTATACAATATAAAACATTTCTTTTCTCACAGAAAGCAAATCTTTACTTCTTTTTTTTATATATATTTTTTTAGTTTGGATCACTATTTTCCATTCATTTCAGTTAGATGCTATTATGACATAGATTGTCTACTGAGTAGGATTTAACATTAGTTATACCAGTTTATTATGAATGGGCCATGTCAAGGATGACTTTCTACTGTAGCTGTTACATAGGTTTAATTTTTTTTTTTACATTTTTAATTTTATTCTTTGATGACTGCTAGGCTAGTGTTGTCCTTTCAGGGGAGACATGATATGGTATTCATACTGACTTGTGGAAATCTGGTCAGGGCACTGGGGAACTTTTTATATTCTTTTTTTCAATAAGTGGCATGGGATCTTTTACATCTACCCAAGCTACCACCAATTCATACGTAATCTCGGTTTAACATCTCATTTGAAGCTACAGTCATTTTTAAATCTTTTACTGCTTATGCGGTGATGATTTATTACCATCATGAGGACTTGTTCTTCTCTGTTAGTTGTGTACTTTAGTTTTAGTTAGTTTTAAGTTGTGTACTTTAGTTTTAGTTAGTTTTATTATTTTATTGCACTTAAAGTAGATTTTTATTTTCCAGTCTATTTTGCCAGTTTGGTTGGTTACGGTTTGTATTTTATTTCAACATAGTTTACTTTAAGCTTTAATTTCCTTTTTTCTACTTTTGATGAAGGTATTTCTTTTGCAGGGGGTGGACGTATGTGGATATTGTTGATGTTGTGCAGTTTGTTCATTTGTTTGTGTATATTTGATGTGTGTGTGTGTGTGTGTGTGTGTGTGTGTGTGTGTGTGTGTGTGTGTGTGTGTGTGTGTGTGTGTGTGTGTGTGTGTGCAGTTTCATTTTCAACTATGACCCATGGGGCAGCCATGCACTGAAGAGATGTGAGGTTGGTCACCAACTTCTGTGAATGGCATTATCCATGTCTTATGCCCCTTGGTAGACAAGAAGCTTCATCCATCTCAATTCTTCTCTGGAGATTGTAAGCAGAGAACACATCCCAGGGCACACCTCACAGACCATCCCTTCTGCAAGGGGTGTACAGGCTTACCCTCTACATTCCTCTCACTCTCCACCTTGCACCTCCATTGCCAGGTCATTAATAGAACACTAGTCATATGGATCATAGCTGGAGTGAATGCTGATTACTTAAAGTGAATGATGACATAGGTGAAGTCATCACAAACACTTCATAGTACAAGTGAGGTTGTAACAAATACAGAATTTGCGGGATTCTCGAATGTAATGAATAAAATATTTTTTGTTGTAAGTTTAGGAAATTAGGTTTGTGATATGTGGCAGTCACAGATGAGCCCCCCCCCCCCATATTTCTTTCTGCAGATTTTATATGTGATTATTATTTACATTTTTATTAAATGGGGTATAATAATTAGATAATCTGTCCATTGAATAGGGATATACATAGTTTATCTAGGTTTTAATGACTGGTCTGTCTCACAAATGGTTTTCTTCCATCTTTGTAAAATAAAGCTTAATCTTTTATTAATTTTGTAAAGGTTATGCTAAGATCTGTTACAACTGTAACATTAGTCATGTGTTTTAGATAAATGTTACCATGTGTAGACCTGCAGTTTCTGGTATGTTTTGCCAGTAATGCCATTGTTTACAGTTTGTAGTTCATGTTTTAGTTTAGTCTTTATTAGTTTAATTTATTTCATTATAATTGTATTTAATATATTTCCATGGATGTAATTTTTAAGAGTGTCATTATTTTTCTAGGGTCTGAATGTATATTAATAGGTTATATAGTTATTATTTCTATGGCCTTGCATATACGGCTAGTCAAACTTATCAGCCTATAATTCCCACGGTCAGTTGATGGTCCACCTTTGTGCAGAGGGATTACTGTTGATGTCCTCCATTCCAGTGCAGGCTGTGGTTAAACAGGGATCTAAGTGGGTCTGCTAGGTCATGTTTTAAGTTGTTTAAAAGGCAACCTGGGATGTTGTCTGGTCCCACTGATGCAGTGTTTTTGACATTGGAAAGCACTGAGATGACCTGCTCCTTTGAGATAATAGACTGAGGAATGGTGCTAGGTATATTTTGGGGGATGAATGGATGAGATGGAGGTGAAGTTTGCTCTAAATCTGTAAGCTAGCTGGTTGTCTATTACCTCCGTTTGAGTATGGGTGGTGACGTCCACAACAAGTTCAGCCCACAGCTTGGTATTCCCTTTTAGATTTCAGACACTTAAAGAATGCCTTGTCATTATCCTTAGCTAGGGTTGCTATTTTTGCTTTGTAATTAGCTTTGGAGGACTTGACAAGATCTCTAATTTGCTAGAGAGGGGTTTCTTCCTCTGTTACAATTGTAATATTAGTCATTTGGTTTAGATAAATGTTACCATGTGTAGACTTGCAGTTTCAGGTATGTTTTGCAAGTTTTGCCAGTAATGCCATTTTTATAGTTTGTAGTTCATGTTTTATTTTAGTCTTTATTAGTTTAATTTATTTCATTATAATTGTATTTAACATATTTTCCATAGATTTAATTTGTGAGACTATCATTATTTTTCTAGGATCTGAATGTATATTTTTGGATGTGTAGTGTTTGAACTTAATCATTTATTAATTTAGCTGTTTATTTATTTATTTTGTGAATGGGCTGTGTTGGAGGACATACATAGAGTGGTGATCAGTGTCTGATATGTGCAGACTGTGGTGTTAAATAAACATGTATATTTTCTGTATTTTTATCATACCTATTTATTAGTGTGTACTGTTAAGCTAAAGAATTCTGTGCCAGATAAATATTTATACCACATCAGTCTATCTGTATCCACAACAAAAAATACACTCTCTATACTTGCTTTTACATAAAGTCACTGGATGCCAAATCTCAGCTACTGTATGCAGTGGCAGATTATACTAAAGGCGACATGGGTGGACACCCAGGGCCCGCATCTTCAGGGAAGATCATGGCAAGCCAGCAAAACAATGTTTAATTTTAATTCATTGCATTCAAGCCTATAGCATGACTAGCAGAGAAAAGTCTCTCTCCACAGACTGATGCACATGAAGTTCAATACAGGGAGTAGCACAACACATTACAGGAAGTAGTACTGCTTTGAATTGCTGCACGATATAGGAAGTAGTGCAAACAAAATTTGTGTGGGCTGCTTTTATCACTGCTCGCAAAGCTGGTTTACTGAATTATTAGCTCGGCTGCTTTGAAAAATCATTGCTGGAATTAGAGTTGCTTAATTTACTGCAGTGCATCTTTGAATTTCCCTCCCTCTCTCTCCTTGTCCAAGTAAGTGTGTGATTATGGCTACAGATGGAGGCAGAGCATCACAGGTGTAGGTTCATAGGTGTGTACTAGGCTAATGGCCCTATGGCCTTTACAAGCCTAGCCCATAGGATTACCCTGGCATCATGCCACCCGACCTTAGTTCCCAGTGCCTGTGTCGAGTAAAGCCACTGGAGTGATCCCTGGGGTGAATTTTCTATTTCCCATCCACTCATCAAGATTTCTCTCGAAGAGGCCCAGTGAGGTGCTCTGCTTGACATGTATGGGAAGTCTATTCCAAAGCATGGGCAGTCTCTGGGTTATGAACCTGTCCCTCCATCATGTTCTGTTGATTGAATGAGGTTGAGGTCTCTGGAGCATGTGGTGCAGAGGGATTGGGATTTCTTTAGATGTAGCATTTCTAACAGAGCTGGGTCAGACATGGCTTTGTAAGTCAAGCAGAGATCGCGTCTAAGTAGGTGATATGAAACAGACAATAGTTGGAGTTTTTTGAGTCTGTCCATATAGGAAAAATGTTTAAGGTCTAGAATCCTCTTTGTGAGGTAGTTTTGTGGCTTCTCCAGTTGTTGCAGGTGTTTAGTGAGGTACATGCCAAATGGGGCATTGTACTCATTGGCCTAATGAGGGAAGAGTAAAGGGACACAATGAACTCTTTCTTCCTGGATGCAAAACCCTTAGTAATGAGATGTGCCACATAGAAGGACTTTCTGACCACAGTGGCAATGTGCTTGTCGAAAGGGAGGCTGCTGTCAATCTGTGTTCCCAGATCTTTTATAATGCCTTCTGTGTTCAGTGGACTACCATTGATGTAGTAATTCATGGGAACTGGGTTTTTTTCCAAAGGGGATGATGACACTTTTTTTGGCATTGAGCTTAAGGCCATGGTTCTGACACCAGTTGTTGGTCTCAGTGAGGCTTTTCTGTAGGATGTAAACATCACTCAGGGAGTTAATAATAGCTCCCAACTTGCATTCGTCAGTGAACTTTGTCAGCCAGAGTCCCTTTGTGTTGGCCTGGACTTTAGAGAAGTAGATACCAAACAAGAGAGGACCCAGGACCAAACCCTGTGGGACTCCACTAGTGACTGGTCGGCAGTCTGACTTGGAGTCAGCTACTTTCACACTGTGGGTTCTACCTGTGATCCAGTTTGCAAGTCACCTAGTGATATAGGGGTTGATGCCTAGCTTACTGAGTTTTTCTATGATTACTGAGTGGGGAATGGTATCACAGACCTTGTCCAGATCAAGGTAGGCTATATGAACCAGCTCTGGTGACTGATTCAAAGAAGTTGACCAAGTTGAGCAGGCATGATCTACACTTTACAAAACCAAATTGGGTGGGATCCAGAGTTTGGAGACTCCCTATATCCTTGTTTATTAGGTCCATGATGATGCGTTCCATAGCTTTGCATATCAGACTCATCAGGCTAATGGCGTGATAGTTCCCAGGGTCTGTAGTCACTCCTCCTTTGTGGAGAGGGATGACTGTAGCAGTGCGCCATTTGGTAGGGACAAAGCCTGAGGTGAGGCTGTGATTGAACAGGGCACACACGTGAGGTGCCAGTTTACTCTGTAGTTCATGTAGAACACAGCCAGAGATATTGTCAGGTCCCATATAAGCTGTATTCTTGGCCTTGGACAGTGCTGTTTTAACCTGTGCAGCAGTAATACTGGGTGCCCAGCAATCTACTGGTATTGTGACTGATCCCTTGGGGGGGGTAAAGTTGGCACAGAATCTGTCGGCCAGTATATTGGCAATATCTGTTGGCTCGGTATTGGAGGTACCATTGCGCAGTAGTTCAGAGCAAATCTGGGTATTGCCATGGTGATTCTTTACATAACTATAGAAGGCCTTGTGGTTGTCTTTACTATCTGCTGCAATTCTGTTTTCATAGCTAGCTTTAGAGGATTTGATGAGGGATCTCAACATTTTGTTGAGGCTGAAAAGGGAGTTTTTCCAGTCTTGGGACTTCACCTTATACCGCATCAGTTTCCTCCCTCTGTTGTAGAGTTTGGTTATGGCAGGGGACCACCAGATTGGCTTCCTTTTTTGGAGGAGAGTGTCTTGGTTCTATTGGGTATGGCGAGATCCATGCATTTGTGTACAGTGCATTGGTGTATGATTTGGCAGTCATGCAACTATTCTCCATTGGCATGGGTGCCGTGAAGTTAGTCACCTCTGTTCTTAGGAGCCCAAAGTTAGCTTTGGAGAAGATTTTCATGGTGGTTACCTTTGCAGGGGTGTGGGGTGTGGGAGGGATTTGGATTTCCAAGGTGATTAGTTTGTGGTTCGATCTAACCAGGGAGGAGTTGACTATTGGTGTAGAGCAACAGTCGACCATGTTAGTAATGACCAGGTCAAGGATGTTGCTACCTCTAGTGAGGATAGGAATGAGTTGGTCCAGGGTACTGGAATTAATGCATTCCAGGAAACGCTGGGCAAGTGTGTTGGTACATGAGTAGTTTTCCCAGTTAATGGAGGGGTAGTTGAAGTTACCCAGTATGACAGTGTTTGTTAGGTTGGACCCTAATATTCTCCAGGGTGCTTAGGAATGTGGAGTGTGAGTCTTGGGACATAGTTGGGGACCTATAGCAGGCTATGACCTGAATTGCTATTTTACCCAATGTTAGCTGCACCTGAAGTATCTCAGATGAGTTATATTGGGCTACTAATCTGGAGGTGTGCGCCTCCTTTATGAATATGGAAACATGACTGCCTTTGGAGCTTTGGTCCAAGTTCTGAACATTGAAATGAGGATAGGTGGATTGGTAATTACAATCCCAGGTCAAATACCATAAAACTACCAGTAAAAACATCATGCATCTTATTTTTTGGGAAGATAAGAGCAATAACTATGCTGTGTCTGAATGTACTGGAAAATCATAGTCAATAACCAAGAACAAGTCTGCAGAAATGAGAAAAAGGATGATATTTATCTCAAAATGTTGCTCTGCAAGGATATAATTTATTTAATACAAAGTTTTTGGAACTACTATGTTGGGTGATAGCAATAGCTGTAAGGACTGACAATGTTTGTGGGTCGTAACTGTCTGCATTTTAAAATGATAGCATGTTTTCTTTTGTGTGTGTGTGTGTGTGTGTGTGTGTGTGTGTGTGTGTGTGTGTGTGTGTGTGTGTGTGTGCGTGTGTGTGTGTGTGTGTGTGTGTGTGGTGGAGTTTACCCAAATCTCTGCCTGACTTTATATGACATCCAAAAACTTAAACTGAGTCTGAATGACTGAAATGAAACTGATGAACTTCTCTTTCTAAACTTTACAGTCTATTCATAGTGTCAAACTTCAAGTGGTCTACACTTAACAACAGAAGCTAAACAATACAAAATAAGAATGAGCATGTTTTACATAACTTTGGTAGCCATGTTTGCTCAAACATTCTTAGTTTTAGATGCATAAGAAGTGCATCTGACATTCCTGAATGGTTGTATGATACTGACTCAATGGTAAAAAGTAATGAAGGTGTCAATGTAGACCCCCTGATGTAACTTTAACAAGGAAGTCCAGGTTCTGGGGGATCCAGCCAGGGAGGGTGGGCAGTGGTACCTCAGTTGTCCTGGGGAAGAGTGGTGTAGAACACCATCTGCATGAGGACACATAGTAGGCAGGTGGGAGGCAGGGTGGCTGCACAAGGACGAGTTGGAGCAGATTACCTGCCAAAACAAGCACTGCATTTCAGAAAAGAAGGTGAACTTGCTAAATGTGTACATGCACACCGAGCCTTTTACTGCAAACACTGGACTGTGATTGCTGACTGTTAAAGAGAGAAGGGAGTAATATTTACTTAGAAAAATGGGCTTAAAAATAACAAACCCTATTGGTCACTGAAAGTCCAAAGTGGTGTATTAACATACAGGTAGCGTACCCAAAAAGAACAAGTGCTAATCAGAGCACAAATTCAATATGGAAAGAAAAGCACACATTTCTCTAATCCACTAAACTGTGACATACTTAACAAGTAAAAAAGTTAACCATCGAACTAAATACCTTTTCATGGGTGACATCAATTATGGATCTATAAACTGGCAAATATATACTACCAACAACAATGTCCAGAAATGTTCAGAGATTTCTAGACTTTGTAAATAATAATGTACTTGACCAAACTGTCCACCCTATGCACACCAGAAATGCATATCTTCTAAATCTTGCTGTCATTAACACAAACCACAGGTGTATCTCCCCATTTGATATCCCCTCCCTACTAAAATCTGTTCATCTTGCATAAGCACTTGTTTCATGGATCCTAGTAACTCTTCCAGTTTCACAGATTATTCAAAAAACAATTATTTACTGTTTACCAGTTTTATTGCTAATCACAAATGGTAATGCAGCCCAGCAAATGTTGTACCTGAGATTGCTGCCAACTACTCTAAATGTTACTTCCTCTTAATTAGACGTATAGAGGTATTCTTACCCATCTGAAAGAACTATAATGGCATGTTTACAAAATTATCAGCATTCTAAGTGATAAATTGTCTGTTCTTGAGGAACTCCTGTGTCTGCAGAATATCCATGTCTTAATAGTTTGGTTTAAATGCAAAGAGAGCTCTCCCTCTACACTTGAAGTTTGCATTTTTCATGCCTTTTGGCCCAAAGGCAACTGTCTTACCTCAAGCAAATCCCTACAGAGTCTCAAACTGAATTTATTAAAGTATATATTCACTCTAGATAGGATTAATTATCGGCTAATAGCTTGTTACAGAACACCTTCTTTGCCACTGATAACCATCTAAGATTACTTCGTATTCTAAATGATCTCCCAATTAGCAAAAACTCCCTTAGTTTGGTGACTTTAACTACCATGCAGTAAACTGGGACACTTATAAAAATAATGCAGGCTATGTCCATAAATTCCTAGACTTAACAAACAAAAGTTCCCTGAACAGTTAGTAAATAAATCTGCTACAGGGCATAGCATCCTTGCCTTGATTCTTACAAAGATGAATGCCTCTTGTACTCCTGTGGCATCTCCATCCTCACTGAAGTCTAACCATAAACTTGTGACCTTCACCTTTAAACTCCCAAAAGTTCTATAACAATCCCCACTGAATTTAAAGACTACAAACATGCCAATGTCAACCTGCTTTGTGAAGATATATCAAAACCTACTTATGACTGCACTTTCCCAGATCTTAATACAGCAGAAGCTTCACAAAGGAATTCTACACCCATTTAGAATAATGTACAGAACTAGCATTCTCTACCAGAATCAAGTATCATGAAAAATTCAAAAACAGCTTGCACAAATAGCCCACCACCATAAATAAACTGTGCAACAAAAGAAAAAAAATCATTAAGTTATACAGTAGATTCAAAACCCATTTGCTTACAGATAATATCAAAACACTACAAACAATATGAAGAATACTATGTGGTCAACTAAAGGAGCTCTGGACTTAGGCTGGCCTCTAAAGCCAAAGATAATTATAAATATTTCTTCAGCTATGTTAAAAATGAAAAAAAAAATACTCTACTTTGCTTATTCATAATGAAGCCTACTATTCTGACCCAAATGATGTAACCAATATTCTTACAAACAAAATTTAGTACCAGCTTCACCCCTGAGATTTCTAATAAAAGGCCCAAAATATCAGAATCCCCTACATCCCCCATTTAGCTCTAAAGATCATTTACTGAAAGTGCTAACCAAGACCAAAAATTCTTCATTCATGTGACCTAACAATATATCTGGTTGCTTAATCGTGTTAAACATGCCCTTGCAGGTACAATTCTCAAACTATTTAACTTAGGTTTAGCTCCTGGTTTTGGCCCTGATGAGTGATACATAGCAGTAGTGATGCCCTCTGTAAGGGTGGTCTTACAAATGACCTGGGTACAGACTTATCAGAATCACATGACTCATCTGCAAGCCACAGAACACATTTTTAATTGATTCCATAAACTGTGATATCAGTAATCTTGTTAGATTTGACCCCAGCAATTTGGTTCTGTGATTGATAGATTCTGTCTATTTAATCTGGAAAATGTCTTTGAAAGGGTTAAGGAAGCTGTAGATGGTGGCCACACACTGCATCCCACATATATTGACCAGGCTGTAGCCTTTGACACCATTCCCCACACGGGTATCATACAAAAGCTAAATGCTTAAAATCTGCCCCAATACACCATCTGTGGTAACATGTATAGCAAACTAGTTGAAAGACAGAACCCAGTGCAAGTTTCAGAAGCCTCATCAGAAGGTATGAGAGAGACCAGAGATGTCCCACAGGACTCAGTGAGGGACCTCTCCTTTTTGGTATTTACTTGTCAGATCTTCAAGCAGATATCCAAGACCTCTGGCTAACAAAGTTTGCAGCTGATTGCAAACTGGGGATTGTTGTTTATTTACCCTATAACACCCGACCCCTCCAGAATGAACTCTCCCTAGTGAAGTCCTGGTGAACTAAAATGGGCTCAACCTAAATCATAAAAAGGAAGTATTATCAGTATCTCCCTTCATCATATTGTCTAGCATTTTGGTTGATAGTTCCCTCTCTTTTGACCATCATGGAACAATAGTTGTCAGGATATCCATTTATTTTAGCCCAGCCAAAGGAATATCTTCAGAAGATTTAATCATTCTCTTATACTCACCATTGATCTCACTAAACATATCAAACAATTAGAAAGACCACACAGGTTTCTATGTAAAAAAAGCACAGGCCTAAAGCCCCTGAGATACCAAGAGAAGGTGCCAGAACTTCCTAAACCTCTGGAACAAACTTCCCCTGCATGTTAAGCAGTGCAGCTCACTATCTTCCTTTAAACATAAACTAGGTAATTGGATGGGTGCCCACATATGTATTGCAGGATTGTCTGGTATGTCCCTCCTGGAGAAAGGAGGTGCTGGCTGAGGAAAGGTATTGACAGGTCAAGAATAGTCATGCGACTCAGTGGCCTTGGCATATCTATGAATTTATGACTATGAATCATTAGGAAAATAAAAGCCATCTACAAACTTAGGATTGCAACCATTTCAAACAACAGACATAAAGTTTTCTTCAGCTGTATTAGAAAACTTAGACGTAACCAACAATTATGTACTGAACATCTCTCTAACAGTACTTCCTTCTCTAACACTCAAGGATATCACTAATATTCTTGTGGACAAATGATATTTTAACTTCACCCCTCCCACTGTTTCCTCTGGCCCCATAACCCCTCATGGACTTCCTTCCCAAACATCACTCTTGACAAAGTTGTTTTGACTCTTCACAAAGTTAAAATCACCAATTTTATTTATTTATTTATTTATATTTGTTGACCGGGAGTGTCCGACTGGACGTAGGTCCATTTTCAGCGGAGGCCCGGGGAGAAAAGCTCCACAGTTAAAATAAACAGACAGTAGTTACATTGGATTACATAGCGATTAAAAAATTACATAGCAATTACTTACAACGTATTTACAGATGAAGAACATAGTACATCAGTAGACAACTAGAATCTTTATCTGTGAAGTACATAACAGACATTAACAAATGTTACAAGAAGAAGTTCCTGCTGTATAATAAGTACTGGCTTATGAGCATCTGAGCTTGCTATAACCAAGGTAGTTAGAGGAGTGGAAAGAAAGGTAGTGGTTGGATTGGGTGGGTGATATTAGAGTGGGAGCTGCAAGGGCATAGCCGGCATGTTTTTAGGTGCACTTTTAGTAAAGTTTTGAAGTGGGTGCATGATAGTATGGAGGTAATTGTGGGTGGGAGGGAGTTCCATAATTTGGCTATGGTGCAAGAGAATAGTGCTTCACCAGCAGAGTTATTGGCTTTAGTGATCTGCAAGTGATTTTTGTTGCTGGATCTTAGTGGTCTGGTGGTGTGATAGGGTTGGAGTAGATTCTGGAGGGATGGGACATTTAGTGGATGGTTTACTAGTTTGTGGGCGAGTGAGAGTTGATACCATTGAAGGAGGTGAGGGAGTTCAAGCCAGCCCAGTTCAGCAAGTGAGAGACAGTGGTGACTATGGTAGGATGCTCCTGTGGCGAATTTGGCGATTTTGCTGTAGCAGGTCTCTAGCTTGTTTAGATCGCATTGCCTTAGGTTGGTATATATTGGAGAGGCATAAAGTAGAGTGGATGTAAGGTGGGAATTTGCTATTGAAATCTTTGCTGCTTTGGTGAGAAGTTGCTTATTTCTGTATAGCGCTCCTAGTTTTTTGTGGACTTTCTTATGGTCATGGATATGTGAATGTCAAATTTTAGTTTATTGTTTATTTCCACTCCTAACAATTTGGTGTTTTCAGTTGGGTATATAGTGGTGTTGTCTTTTGCTGTGATGTTAAAGTGAGAGTTGTTTTGAGTATGTTTGGTGGGTTGGAAGATGAGTAGTTTAGTTTTGTTTGGGTTGAGTATTAATTGGGCATCGGATAACCAAGTTTCAACAGAGGAAAAGGCTTCCTGTGCGACTTTTTGCAGTTTGGGTAGGGACTGGGCTGAGCAGATGATGGTTGAGTCATCTGCGTATTGTATGAGTGTGCCATGTTTGGTGGCAGAGCCTAGATTATTGGTGAAAACAGAGAAGAGTAGTGGTCCAAGGATGGATCCTTGGGGAACCCCTATGGAGACAGGTAGTTGGGGAGATATGTCATTCTGCCATACAACAAATTGTTGGCGGTCAGACAGGTAACTCTGAAACCAGTTGGTGACTGATTGTGAGAAGGATAGGTTATTGAGGACAGAGATAAGTTGTTTTTGGGGGACCATGTCAAATGCTTTAGATAGGTCGAGGAAAGTAGCAGAGGAGAGATAGTTATTGTTTTTATGCTGAAGGATAGTGTTAGTAAAGGAGAGTAAGGCAGTGGTGGTGCTATGGTTTGGTCGGAAACCATGCTGAGTATTGGAAAGCAGGTTGTTAGTAAGGAGGTAGTCTGGGACCTGAGAGTGTATGCATCTCTCTAGTATTTTGGAGAGTGGAGAGAGAATAGCTATGGGGCGGTAATTGGTTAGTTCTGTGGAGGGTCCGCCTTTGTGAAGGGGAATTATATGTGATACTTTCCACAGTGCGGAAATGTAACTTTCTGAAAGAGATTGGTATCAAGATGGATACTGGGTAGGCCAGAGCATCAGCTGCGATTTGTAGGTATTCACTTGGGGGGTTGTCTGCTGCTAATCTGGTGGGTTTAGTTAAGAGTTTTTTTTATGTTGGAGGTAGGTACAGGAGAAAAAGAAAAGGCAGTGGGGAGATTACTAGTTGAAGGTGTGGGTTGGAGGGGAGGGGGGTTGTGTTGTTTAGCTAGTGATAGTATGGTTTGTGTGAAGTGTGTGTTGAATGAGGTAGCAATATTTTCTGAGGAGTGAGGGATGTTAGGAGGAGGGGCACTGACTTTACCTGGGTGGAGGATGTAGTTTATGGAGGACCAGAATTGTTTGGGGCTGTGTTGGGAGGAGTCTAGGGCAGACTGAAAGTATTGGAATTTGTCCTGTTTTATTAGCTTTTTGACTCTATTGCATAGTTCTAGGAATTTGTGTCTAGTTGAGGGGATTTTGGTTTTGCACCAGTGCTCCCAGGCTTTATCCCTGTTTTTCATTTCTGACTTAGTGTTTTTTTCTGGAGCCATGGGGAGGGTTGTGCTTTGATTCTGGAAAGTCTTATGGGGGCATGGTAATTAAGGATGCTCAGGAAGGTAGTATTAAAAAATTGAACTGCGTCATCAAGACTGAGGTACTTTAGAGGATGCCAGTTACACTCTTTGAGGGAGGAGATGAATGTGAGTGGGTTAAAGTTTAGTTTTTTACATATTTGATGGTAGATGACAGGTTTAGCTTGGTATAGGTATTTTGTGAGTAGGAATGTTGGGGAGTGATCACTGAGGCTATCTGATAAGCCACCTGTTATATATGACTGGGGGCTCTTACTGACTAGTATCCAGTCCAGTGTAGTGTGCTTGCTGGAGTTTTTATTTATCCTGGTTGGTGACTGGACTAGTTGGGTGAAGCCATGAAGGTTTACATGATGGGTTGGATGGTTTCCAGAACAGGATTGCCAGTCAATATTGAAATCACCTAAAATGATAGCTTCTTGGGGGAGATGGTGGGTAGACCAGCTGAGGAGGTTTTCTAGTGGAGGGATGTTTTGGCCAGGTGGAATCAAATTATTAAGCATCCAATTATGTTGATGATTTTGTTTTGGTTTATTTTGAGGTTGGTATATATTATTTCTTCATTGCCTATTTGTGGAGCTGATGATTTTAAGATCTGGATGTTTAGATGCTGTTTAAATATTATAGCTACATCGCCTCCTTTCTTGCTTAGCTGGTCTACTCTTAGTATGCCATAACCTGTAGGGAGAATTTGCTCACTGGTAATGTGAGGTTTTAGCCAGGTTTCTGTCAGGATGACTATATCTGGGGAGTACAAGTCTATGGTGGCATGGAGTTCATGGACTTTGCTGGATATACTTCTAATATTTAGGCTTAGTAGAAGGAAGTCATTTGGCTTTCTATTGTCTGTAATATGGGAGAAGTTGTGGTTTCTAGTCTGATTATGAGGACTGGGGTTGGAGATGGTAGGGCCAGGGTTGGGGTGGATATCTCCACTTAGGGCTAGTTTTGATATGCATGAGGTTATTAGTTTTCTCAGTTTTTGAATGTGTTTGTTTATAAGGGAAACATTATGATTGTGCTCTTTGGGTAATAGGTATGGTGGGAGGGTTACTGTGTTAAGTTGTAGGGATGCTTTATGTTTGAGTAATATAGTTGGTAGAATATGTGTGGGGTGCATAGGGATGGTTCTTGAGCTGGTGGGAGGGGAGCTGAGTGTGGGTGAGACATGAGTGGTGGTGTGAGTAGTAGTACAGTGGTAGTGGTTGAGTGGGGGAATGATGGCGCTTTGGTAGGATGTAAGATATGCAAGGAGAGTGCATGCAGTGAGCATAGGTAAGGTATGCTTGTACATGTTAGTTGGCGAGATGTGATAGTAGTGGGAAGATGGAGGAGGTAGTGTTGGGTTAGCGCTGTGGTTGGCTACTGGAAAGATGGGAGGGGTTTGTGAGTATAATAAAGGTGGGACCACTGAGGGCGGTACGGAATAGGGGGCAGGGTGGGGAGCGAAGCGGGTAGAGACCCTGTTAGTTGCTCTTATGAGGGGGCTGGAAACAATCAGGTAACAGAGTTAACTGATAAATGAACATATCCAATCCCACAGGTCTTGATAATATCTCTAGCTGTCCACTGAGAGGTGTTAAATCTCACTTTGCAAAACCCCTCCATCAACACTTTAACCTTTGTTTTTCCACAATTACATTCCTGAGGTGTGGAGTATAAAGGTGGTTCTTCTACAGACAGTGAGATTAGTATTTTTTTGCAAGACTGTAGAATGTATTATAGCTGAACTAATAAACCATGATCAAAGTAACCTTGTGTGACACTCATCAGTATGGCTTTGTAAAAGGTAGATTATGTATGCTCAACTTGGTTGAGATCTTCAAAATCTTCTCTTGATAAACTCAAGGTTCTGCTGCTTAATGCTAGGAGTCTAAACAAGAAACTGCTCTCTAGATAAACTCAAGGTGCAGCTGTTTAATGCTAGGAGTCTAGACAAGAAACTGCTCTCTCTAGAAGCACTCCTCACCTTGGGAAATGATGATATCTGTGCAGTCACTGCAAAGCCAGAGAAAACACGCTGGCCATGCAAGGCTCCAATGCCTTCTAAACATTCTGACCACTGACTGAGCAGGAAAGATCCAAAGGAGGAGGTGCATCCATCCTCATAAAGGATAAGTACACCTGAAGACTGGTCAAACAACATGACTCTCTCAAGCTACTCCATGTCCAAATAACCATAGGCAAAATCTCCTACTACATCATCGCTAACTATAAGTCCCCCACCATGAACCAGTAAAAACATACCATGTACATAGACCTACTGCAGTTACTCACCATGCAGCCCAATACCTTACTCATGGGTGATTTTAACTGTCCTACCATTGACTGAGGAACATACATGACCACTAACATGCAGGTTCAGAGGTTCTTGGATTTTCTCACTGCAAATGCTGTGGAACAGCTGTTCTGCACACCCACTAACTGGCTCAAATATCCTGGCTATAGTACTCACTAACTCCCTCCCCATGTGTAATGTCTTCTTTGGTAAGATCAGACCTCAATATGGTCTCCTTTGAAATAAATATAAGGGCAGACACCTCATCAAGCTCAAAAACACTGAAGAATTTCTCAAGGTAAATTATCTCCTACTAAGAGATAGCATAAGAAATTTCAAGGCTCCCATGAACCCAGAGAACACAGAATTGCACTCAGGACTGTACATCAATGCCCTGCATAGCCACATAAGCAGTTGTATAGATTTAGCAGTACCGGACTGAACTAAAAATAGGTCTTGCCAGAAAAACAAGCCATCTCGGTGAACCTCTGGTATAAACAGGTTATATAACAAAAGAAAAAAGCTAATGTCCAAAAATAAGTGGGAACAGAAGATGAAATTCCTCTTTAGTCTAAACAAACAAATCAGAGTCTGGTCAAGTCCTCAAAAGCAAGTTATGAAACAAAAATACCCTCCCTAACCAAGGAAAATCACAAAGCATTTTTTAATTGTATCCAAAATCTTAAGGGGAATACCCAGCTATGCGCAGAGCTAATTGTGGATTGCAGGACCCACACTCAACTGGGGGAAATAGCTAACCTGCTAGCTGACATATTTGGATCAAACTTCGCCCCCTGTCTCCATCAGTCGTTCCCCAAAATGTATCTCCCACCACTCCTCAGCCTATTATCTCAAGAAATTAGGTCACCTCTGTGCTCTCTAAGGCTAAATTCACAGCATCATTGGGCCCTGAAAACATCCCAGATTGGCTTTTAAATAACTTTAAACATGACCTAACAGACCCACTTGTATCTTTATTCAATCACAGCCTCCATGCAGACTATGTTCTGGCAGAATGGAGGACAGCAACAGTCATCCCTCTGCACAAGGCGGGACTGTCAACTGACCCAAGGAATTACAGACCCATAAGTCTAACTAGCCTCATCTATAATGCCAAGGAAAGCATCATCATGGACCTTCTCAGACTCTGGACTCACCCAGTTCAGATTCATTAAGGGTAGACCATGCCTGTTAAATCTAGTTAACTTCATTGAGAAGGTCACCAATGTCACAAATAAGGGAAAGACTGCACAAACCACCTACCTTGACCTGGTCATGGCATTTGACATAATTCTCCACTCTCACCTGGGTGTAAGCCCCTACATCACCAGGTGGGTAACCAAATGGCTCTCTGAGAGGAGACATACTGTCAAAGTGGGTGAATCCACTTCTAGCAAAAGGCCAGTCGCCAGCAGCATACCACAAGGTTCTGCAATGGGCCATCTCCTGTTCAGTATTTATTTCTCAGAAGTCAAAGCAAATGTAGATGGCCTTTGGCTGACCAGTTTGTGAATGACTGCAAACTGGGAGAAATCACTAAATCATTGACCGATGCTAATATCCAGGAGAAAGGATTAATACAGACAAATGATTGGTGCCAGAGCCATAGACTGAAACGTAATGCAAACAAACGCATAATTATTCCCTTTGGAAAAGCAAATACCCAAGTTAATTACAATATAGACCACTAAATGATACAAACCACCCAATGTTACAGGCACCTTTGCATAAAAGTATTCCAGAGTATCCACAAAGTAAACACAAAGTCCATGAACTGCAAAGGCGAGGCTTCAGAGCAGAAGCTTCAGTTTAGTAAAAAAATATACTCCAAAACAGCAACCTCAGCTTAATAAGGTGTATACTCAAATTTCTCCAACCACAGAACAAAGATCTGGATTCCACTCGGCTGCAACACAGTTTTATTGGTACACAAGCGCTTTCACAAACAGCTTCTTCAGGTGTATAACAACCATTAAAATACACACACCTTATATAACACTTAAAGTCAGTCACATGACTCTGCTTAACCATTTTTAAAGGCATATATACACATTCTAAGTGTTACTTTCTTGATCCACTCTTACAAATTCTAAACTTATATAATATAAGAAATATAAAAAATATATGTTAAAAGCATACGTAAAAGTCTAAAAAATCAACATTCACCTATTCAATGGTCTCTTTTTTAATATTGGTGTTATAGGAACAGAATCATTCGGTCCATGCCCTGAACTAGCCCTTAACCTAATATAGACCACACTATATACAATAAAGACCACACCCTCTTAAGAGTGAAACCAGTGGTATGTGATCTGAGTATTCAGGATGATAGTAATTCTTCCCTTACTGGGTCCTGTGCCATGTACCTATGAAATACCTAATCCAACTTGTTTCCTCAACAAAATGATCTCAGGACTTAGTACCCTTAGCTATTCTGATAGACTAGAAGCTCCATTTCTCGATTCAGTTTTATACCAGCCTCTAAGGGGTGATCTTTGTTTAGAATGCTGTGCTATGAATAACCGTGCACTCTTTGAAAATAGAATCTGTACTAAAGTAAACACTTGACCTTTAGTTCTAAACCTATATTACTACAACAATAATAAAAGCTGATACAAGTGCCTAATTAAACATAAGTGCTATGTCTTCTATAGCATCCACTTACATATCAAGCACATTACTTCTATGGCAACCTATAAAAACAGTCTCAGTGACTACATGGGTGATTTTTTTCTTGCCTGGAATATGGAGAATAATACATTTAACTGGGGACTCTTTGGATCGCCCACAGATAATGGTTGATATGTCTGAGCTACTCAATTATGTTCATGGTTGCAAGCTTAGAAAGAACATATGAACATAAAAACCCAGACACTATTATGTGCCTTCCTAAATCAGCATCTTTTTCCACAATTCCAAACATACAGAAGGTTAACAACTGTTGTGACAGTGACATTTCTCATCATCCTGCAATGTGTTCCCTAATTTACTATAGTGCATTTTCTGCTGCAACCATGTTTTGGTTGGTTTAATATAATTTTTTAAAATAGATCTCTCAAACTGTTTCTACAGTAGTAGGGCAGCACCTCTGCTGGGTTGGGCAAATCAATTACAGATTAGTTAATGGATGTTAAGTGTGAATGCCAAGAAGTGGCAAAGGAAGCAATGCAATATGTTCATGCGTGTGTGTGTGTGTGTGTGTGTGTGTGTGTGTGTGTGTGTGCATCTGAGTATGTCAGGTATTTCTTTTCATATGAATTGGTAATGCATTGTGGTGTTGAGAAGAAACTTTTACAAGGGTCTTATCAAACTAAAATTCTGCTAGTCCTTCACTTGTTGAAGGGGGTTATTAGAATACTTTTCTCATTACCAACACCACACTGAAGAAGGAGGAGCTATTTTTGCTCCTCACACTTGCTGACCATCGGACTGATCTCTGCAGCCTGCATCCATCCATTTCCTTCTGGATGAGAGCTGATCAATGCATGGTTGTCCTTTAAGCAACCATTGCCCACTATGTGCTGTGTAAGCCCTCCAGGGGTAGGCATGTAATGGACTGTCAGTCATTTCTTGGTGTAACATCATGTCCTTCCTCAACCCCACATGAGTAACAGCCCCACACAAGGTGTCTGGTCTCTACCAGGAAAGCATTAGTGGGGAACAGTTACCACTGAATGATCCTCAACCTCCATCTTGCGGCAAGTGAAATTGCATTGCTGCTTCATTCCTTCCTCTGTCTCTCTCTCGTACCCAAGATGCTAGCTGAATGTATGTAAGTTAAGTTATAGTCAAGCCTTTTGTGCCATGGAGCCAGCATTAATAACATTCAGAAAAATATTTATTCCAGACACTAGCCAAAAGGCTTCCTTTTTGTCATTTTCTGAAATCTCTTTTGTTGGACTGGCTTTCAACAGCAAGGCAGGTGACCTTTTCTGCTAAGGAAGACATCATTCTCAGTTTCTGTATCACATACTGTAGTTTAATGAGAAAAATGTTTCTTTAGTTCTGTTTTACATGCTGTTGTCACATTTTTCTATTAAATTAGTTGCTTTTGTAGCACAGAAGCTTAGTGATGAAGACAAACTAAAGTTGGTATCATCATATACTCCTGTCACTGACCAAAGAGCATGAAGGAGAAACATTGATATTTTAAGGGAAGAGTGACACATATGGAAGCATGACGTAATAACCATATGACACAGTTCACCCTTTAATGCATTAACATAGCATGATATATCAGGTGATATAGTCTGTTAAAATTCTGTTTAGTGTCTATCTTTGACACTAAGCAATATGCAAGTAAAAGACAAATGGAGAACAGACGCTGTTTCCAGCTCAGAGATTATAAAACACAACATACAACTGCAGTTTCCCTATTGACTACTTTTGCAAAACAAAGTAGTGATGACCTGCCAGAAAACACAGACCATCTGGAAAGACTAATTATGAAAAACATGAAATGGGAAAGAAATGACACTACAGAATTCCACTGCACACAAGCCAGCAGGAAAAGGGGAGCTCTACTGCAAAGAACTTCTGCAGGGAGGCTATTTGGAGATAACATCTGGTGTAGCGCATCTCCTGTTACAACTATTGTAACAAAAAAAAAAACTTACAAAAATTGTAAAGCTTTGGAATTCTGCCAACAAAGTAGAATTTAATGAACCGTGTGCTAATAATGGCAAGAAAGAGGAAACTCCAATGTAATCTGATAAAACTGACTTAGAAAATAAAAATATTTGCATTGTATTCTAAAATGAATATCAGAACTGTAGTACTTTTGTATCAACAATAGTGCAACAATTTGAAATAAGGATTGGGCTCAGATTATAATACACATTTTGCTCAAGGTAAGGCACTGTCTTGAGTTTAGAATATCGTGAAGACCATAAATAATTCCAAGATAAAGCTTGCAAGGAATGTATGTAAATAGAGAGGCACACAAAGCCTTAGTGGTATGCTAATGTCTTTACACACATATCCAACAATTGGATTACTGTCACAAACTGCAGTCCCAGAAAAGTATAATTTGACAAAGCATACCTGAACAATCATTAGTAGTCAAAGAATCTAGTGGGGATTACTCCACAGTGATTCTTTGTCCCCATTACTGTTTTGCTATTTTTGCTATGGGTATATTCTGATTTCAAGAAAACAGCCCTCTCTGACATCTCTTTTTTTTCTTCTTCAGAAAAATCTAACCCTGTATTGCTCTTCTGACAGACATATGAAGTTATATAGCTACACATTACTGTATTAAAACATTTTCAGATGATATAAGAATGACATCTAGTCTTATCAAATGTGCAAAAGCAATTTTTTCTAGCTGGAAAATTGAATCAATAAACTGTAAACTAGAAAAGAAGGGAATGTGATCTAAAATAATCTGAACAGGAAGGAATATAGAAATGCCTGGGAATAAGTGAAAGGGTAGCAATACAGCATGAAAGAATGAGAGGAAAGCTTAGTAAAGAATATTTTAAATGCTGAAACTACCTTGACATATAGCAATACAGTTCAAACTATAAAGAAACTTACCTTTCCTGATTAAATGTATGCCAGCAGGCAAAACCCTAGACCCTGATGGTTTAATTTCCGAATTTTACAGAAAAAACAAAACAAAACAAAAAAATGTTTTATGCCTGTCAAATGATATAAAAAACATAGTGCTTTCCAAGATTATTTTCCCTCATCTGAAGGATGAGTGTACCTTCTGAAGTTGACTACACACATGAGCTGGCTGTCATGGGACTGGTTATATTTTGTTTACGTCATCAGATTGAAACAAAGTGAAAGTTCTAAATGATGTGGAACACAATTCTTAGATGATGTCTTTAGACACTTTAGCAGAAGCTTTTAGGAAGGGAGCAGGCATGGAATCAAAGCAAAAGTCATCAAAAAACAGGTTGAAACAGAAAGTGCTAAAAAGCCAAATAAAGAATATAAAGAATGTGTCCAGGAAAAAAAAAAAAACAGAAAACTAGGAAGCCCAAAATTGTAGTATAAAGTATAGAGAACTGCTGTGACAATCACCTGTCGATAAACAGTTAAGGCTCAAATGGCTTAGGTTAGGTGAATTGAAACCAAATAATGAGAGGTTAATAAGGCAGTTGAGGGTAGTGAACTACATATACAGAAAAGGTAGGAAATACAAAGAAGTGTACATTATGCAGCATGAAACTGGAAAAAGCAGTGTATCTTTTCAGGTTACGATACACTGAAGTGATGTGCAAACTGAACTGAAAAATAAATCAGAGTGTAAAGGTTGTCACACAGGAGTCTGTGTGACCATTATAACATGCAGGTAGTTTAGAGGCATTAGAAACATCTAACACAAATGATTACTGAAAATCAAGAAGTCATTTTCATGTGGGAATCATCAAATAGCAGCAATTTATTTTATTTATCCTTTGTTAACTGGATTAGTCTCACTAGACTAGTTGTCTCTTTTCAGGGGAGGCCTGAGGATGTATTTATACTAGTAGGGGAAATTTGGCCAGGGCATCAGGGAAGTTCACCAACCCTCTTCAATAGGTGTCATGTGATTTTTTACATCCACCTAAGCTACCACCAACTCAAGCAGATGGGGGCTTCTGTTTACTGTCTCACTTGAAGAGTGACATATTCAGGAGTCTGGTAAAGGGATATCTAAAGTGAAAAACTACCACACAACATTTCTTATCAATCCCGAAGCCGAATTGTATGCAAAAACATTAGCTTTATGCATCCAACCATTCCTGTATCTTCTGATTCATGAAGCCCAGGAGGGATATGCAAAAGGCAGACACAGTCTAGACTGCTTGAAGCTTTACTAACTCTTCTTCAGTGGCAAAAAAAGAGCACTAAATAATCATCAATAACTAATCTGGTAGACTTTGTGAAATAATTTGATTGTATTTGGTAGGACAATATCTTGGCTGCCATGGGGCAGACAAACCTTCCCAAAGACTTCCTCCCAATGGCCCCGATGCTATATCACCTTCCCCATGCAAGAGTTCTCACAAAATCTGTATTATTCCTTCTCATTCAAACTATGTAAAGGTGTAATAAAAGGCTGTCCCTTATCACTCCCTTTAATTTCAAAGCTGAGTGTACGTACTTTAAGGCTTCATTAATCCCTTCAAATGATAGTCCTGTTTTTAGAGGTTTGTACCTATTTTCAGGCTTGATTTGCTGTTTCACACAACTTTCTGCTCCCCTCCCCGAAACACAAGCTTTTTAAACCCAACATAGTGGCGTCATCAATAATTTAAAAAATGATTCACATGTTACATCTCATTTTTCAGAGGTAAAATATATGACTGTGTGAGATATTTTTTTTAATATCATTCATTCATATCTACAGATTTCACACTCTTTGGCAATATGATTATATTTTTGCATTATTTGTTTTCACTCTCAGTTGTGTGAATTTATGTTTCTGAGAAGCATCTCACAGTTATACTGAAAGTGGGACGTGTTAAGCACTATTCAGTATGCATATTTTGTGGTAATTAAATGTCCAGATTTTTTATGTTTCTGTGTTTCAAAAGCTTTTGTAATAAAGTCTGCAGATTGAGAGATATGCTGAAAGCTGTATGAAGAAGAAAGAGGAATAGAAATGCTTGCAGATGACTATTTGTTATTTTATGAAGCCCTGCACAATGACCTACCAAAGATCATACAACTATACAGTTCATTCTGTCAAGTACTGCACTCTAACATCAATGAATTGAAGACGGAAATTATTCTTGCAATTTGAGTAGTGAAAGATTTGATGAGTAAAACCCCCCTCTTTTCCTTAAGGGGAGCAAAAGCCCCCCCCCCCAAAATGCTTAGGGAATGAGCATGCATTCAACTGTTTATAAATTAATAAATGCAAATTTGACAAAGCTATGCAGTGGAATGTATGTATAGACATTTGGAAAAGACCACACTAACCACTACTAGGCAGAGTTAAAGCATCTGAATGATGCTGTGCCCACGACATTAGTCATACTATTTAATTCTTGGTAGAAACTGTATAAGTTAATGCTGAAATTCATTTGAGAAGGAAAAAGGAAAAAGATTTCCTCCAAAATTATGCATACACACACAGGTAATTGAAGGTTAGCCTTCCCAATATAAAAAAATATCCCTCAGCCTTTACTATACATAAGATAGTGACAGTGAGTGATCCCGTTATTCCATTATGGGCTACATAAGAAGGAAACATTATGATCAGTGCTACCATAGCCATCCAAAGCTACAGTATGTACTTGTGTAACCCACTCAGTAGTTAAAACCCACAGTAAAAGTTGCTCAAGGTGATACTTTGGTATCCTCAAAGCTCATCATTTGGAGTTGCCCATCATTGATTGTATTAGATATCCATCTGAAGGAAAGATTGTAAATGGCCTTTTGTTTGTGCTGTGCTCTCAGACCCATTAAATCAGCTCATATATATGCCTGTCAGTTATTTATGCTGTCAAGTATTACATTTTTAGTAATTATGATGCTCCAAAGAAGACTTCCTTACATGCATGGTAATGCACTGCACGTTACATCTGCATTTTATGTGTAATTTAGGTTCATAAATGTCTTTTGACACATATGTTGCTGACTTAAGGCAAGAAACTAAAATTGTTAGTTTGGTGATTTGCAGGCCTCACAGCTGTGAGAAAGAATTGGATGTAATATAAGAAACCATAAAATGACTCCGCAAGACACACCAACCAAAGGTAAAAAACAGAGCCGGACTCCACAAATTTTAGCACTTTCGTTCACTTTTAATTACGAACGAACTTGATCAGAAAACATGTGACAAAAACAGTGCCATCCTTTTAAGCAAAATCAAAAAAACACGACTCAAATCAACAAATAACACAAAAGAGAAATAATTACATAAATCACTTAATGAAAATCACTATGTACTTAAAGAAAAAATACTTCCAATAAAAACTTGTTTTGTATAAACATAAAATATGCATACATGCATAAGACTATTCAGTCTTGCTGAGTTATTTAGTTCTTTGGAGTTCGTGGTTTAAATAGACCAAAAATGAGATTGAAAGCGACTTAACATTTGGGCAAACTATGAATAGCTGTAGAGCAACCGAACAAACCATAGCTGAAATGAACAACCTAAGTGAATGTATAATATGTGTGTAAAATTAAAATAAAATATATGTTATTGTATGAATCTGGAACTAAAAGTGTAACTTGATGTATCAAGCCATGCCATGCCACAATATTATGCATTTTACATATAATAGTATGTAAGCAAAACAGCTTCTATGTGTTACAAACGTATCTTTAAAGATGTAATTTATATGACATTCCATATTGTCTTTAGAGAGAAGCTATATCAGATGTGCTCCAGTCTGAAGAAAGTCAATATATTATTTGGGTAATTACTATTCCAGGCATCCTGGGGTCATTAAACTTAATATCCTTTTTAGCAAAATCATAAAATTGCTAGAATCATTTGGCCTCATATTGCCAATACACTTGAAACACACAATGTCTTGCAGTAAGTGAGGCAAGACTTCAAAAACTTTTCACAAATATGGGAGTATCAGCTCTTGTGTGCCAAGAGATCCTAAATCAAATGGCCAAGACAGTAAACCAAACTAAAATATACAAGAAAATGCTTGCTGCACATTTGTTATCACTCACTTCTTAAGCACAGAGTTATACCTTTTCAGCCCATAAGGATTCCGTCTTTACCTTCACAATTGTTGATAAGAGAAGGAGAGCAAAGTTACCAGCTTTGTCAGTCTTCCTTTGTCTAGAACAGATTCCAGAGTTCAAACAGCATGGTTACCTTATATTTTACTATGACTGGTCAGCCAAGTCAATGCCAAAATAGTTCACATTTAGAATTCAAAAGTGGACATTAAGATCAACAAGAAGCTGTGGTTGCCAGAATATCCAGTACATCTTATATTGTTTAAACTAAAGATGGTCTTTTACCTGCAAGAAAAGAAAAGACTTGGACTGTTCTTGTCACAGACTACTAAACTGATTAAGAAAGTATCATTTGCTGACATTGTAAGTCAGGAAGTGTCTGACAATCTGCAAAAGGAGACTTGTTCATATTGTAGTTTACACAAGTCTTAATACAGCCTGTGTTACAGGTGATTCTGCACGTGGCAATCTGTTGATGGATGTCCTGTTTTGCTTAACTACACAATACGTCCTCAGAATCAGCATGACTACCATTTCATTTTTGTATTGCACACAGTGTTTCCTTGGGCTGACACTGATTTGTGTTTTTATTATTTTATGTTTAGTTCATTTTCGTATTGGCAGTGTGTTTAAAAAGAAAGTTGGATGAAATGACTATGTCACATGCTGTGACAGCAAGGACTGAGGGATAACAGTTTTGTGTACGTATCTACAAAACTAAATATGTACTGCTGTGAAATTAATCCATATAAGTCATAGATGTCCTTACTTTACAGTATTTCATTTTTATTTAATGTAAACACGAATGTTTAAGGGAAGGGTGTAACGTATACCACAGTATGCTTCATACATCTCAACCTCTTAGCCCATGAAATCTAGACAAAGCCTGAGATAACGGGGGTACGAAGGCTCAAAAATAGGGACACATTTTAAATATGGCTCTTATAAACTTGAAAAGTTGCTAGAATAACAGGGTATGCATTAAAATGCATTTTCTAAAGGTTGTGAAGTCTGAAATTCAAATGTATGACTTCTTTACTAATTTCATTCCTCAGATCATCCCAGTGATTTCAAAAAACATTTATGAGGAGCAGAACAGAATTTTTAGCCATAAATCTTGGCATTCTACAAAAATCTGGACAGTTGAGAGGTATGCTTTATTTATCCACCATGTGACTAAGTCTTCTTCAATAGTTGCTCCTACAAAGTAAACAGCATAGTTGCTTATTCACTAGATTCTGCATCTGTATGTCTCCCTTTTGCTTACCATTGGCTTCTGTGAAATAGGGTAAGTGACAGAAGTCCTGGCAAGATATCTGTTTTCAGATATTAAGGCCCAAAAATGACAAATTTTAAATATTGTTCTTATAAACTTGGAAAATTGTTGGAATAACTGAATATGTGACAGCATGCATTTTCTGAAAGACATGAAGTGTATGTCTATATACATGCATGTCATTATTTATTGACCTCAAATTTCAGTGATTTGACAAAAAAACATAAATATGATGAGGAAAAGGCCAAAAATACGAGTCAAAAATCTGGACATTCTGCAAAAATCTAGACAGTTGAGAGGTATGGACTGGCTATACTACCATGATCTTTTAGAATCAGAACCTTGTTTTCAGAAATCACCATGATTCCTTCTATCACAGCTCACTTCAGCCACATGAAAAAACAGGTGAGTGGTCTAAGAACCTAGATTACATGTGAATTTATCACACATTGACCTCTCAAGAAAAAAGGTTCTATATTAGATCATCAGAAATTCACTTCAGCAAACGGCATTTTCGGTGCACTTACATCGAACATACTGTTCATTGAACTGTTCATACTGAGATCGTGGTACAATGATGATCAGAAAATTTGCCATTTCCTCGCTGTAGTGCGATCTTGGAGTTGGTATATATAATTTGTGGGAGGTGTGTGGGGTGCAGCCCCCCACAAGGGCGGAATTTGATGAACGGCATTTACGAAGAAATGCCATTCGTTGAAGTGGGTTTTTGCTGATTTAATATAGACCCAGAAAAAATACCACTAAGATAGCATATTATTAAGATGTGAGGAAGTATATCTAAAGCCAAAGAAATATTTGAAATTGCTTTATATTTTTTGAATTTTGCAGACATCTGGATATCAGTGATGTTTCTGACTCTAAAGTTTTGAATTATTAAAATACATGACAGAATACCCCCCCCCCCCCAATACTGGATCAAACATAAGCCGAGTGTCTAAAACTGCTAAAGTAATAAAGTGAGAAAAAATGCAAATCACAAAAAAGTGACAATCTGCATGCACTGATCTGCAGAATATGAGCATGTCAGCTGAAGATAGAAACATACTCTGTCAGCATCAAATGATGGACTGATATTAAATAATAGATCCAGTTCCACACTCCCAGTGAGCTAGTTTCACTGCAGTTTGAATGAGGGAAAAATAGCCAAGAGGCAAGAAATAACATGACTGATGCCTTTCAAAATACGACAAGCCAAAGGAGCTGCTAATACATCATAAAAATCAGAGTGTAACATGTATCTCTGTGTGTAATACGTAGTTAACTGTTCAGTTCTCCTGAGCTGATTTATAATTTGTTTTATCCACTATAATAATACATGGAGCTTTTTTCTGCAGGCCTCTACTGAAAATGCAGAATGCCAATTTAGAACTTTCTGGAGAAAAAATATGAATAAATAAATAAAAGTAAAATAAAGAATATTATTTAGTATGGCACTTACTCGTTGGGTATGACAGATATATATAGTAGTATTATTACTGTCACTCAGATCAAAGTAACGTTGTGTGTTTAACACAATAGGCTACAGTAGGACTTGTCTGGTTTGAAATGCACAGGGTTATTCAAAATGCAGGAACTGGATGCAGTCAAACCTGTAGACTTGGACAAGCAAAGTATTTCTGTACAAAAAACACTGTTCTGTTGGACTTGTGAATGGAGGAAAAAAGAAAACAGTTATTGCATGTGATCACTGGCTTTTCTCTTAATAGTGCCAGTATCTACTGGTAAAAATGGAACATATCTGTAAGAAAAGAGATCAGTGGGTACAACCAGACAATCATGTAGTCTATATGTTCTGTACATACCTCTCAACTGTCCATAATTTTGCAGAATGTTCAGATTTTTGCCTTGTTTATTTTTTGTCTGTTCATCATAAAATGTATGCCTTTTTGGCAAAGCATTGAGGACTTCACCCATTAAATAATGACACAAATTTGAGTTTCAGACTTCACATCTTTAAGAAAATGCTTGTTAATGCTTGTTAATGCAAAACTTGCTGTTCTAAAAACTTTCTAAGTTTATGAAAGCAATATTTCAAATATTTCCCTGATTTTGGTTCTTTGTTCCCGCATTATTTTTGGCTTTGTCCACAATTCTTGTGCTAAGAGGTTAAGACATATGTACAGATCTTGACAGTACAGAATAGCATAAGTAGAGTTTACCTGATTTTTTGAAGAGTGTGTTATCAAACGTTTGTCCGTTTAGAGCACAGAATTATGGTTCTGAAATGGCCTTCAGTATGTAGACCCGGGGTTAATTCTGTTAATTCGAAAATGCCTACAGTTTTAGTCTGAACAAGTCATTTAATATTGCAATATTTTCAGGTTGACCCTGAGGAGAGGCACTTATAGCTAAAGAGTTTATGTAGTTAACAAGTAATATATATACTTAAAAGAAAAATATGCAGAGCTGGAAAATATGGATGGCGCTGTTTTCCACTACACCAATATAGAGAAGAGTAGTCCCACATAATTTAGCTGAATACAGAATAGAAGTAGCTCTCCTCTGTCTGGTAGGGCAGTATAGACTTTCCAGACTTTCTCACAGTGAGTTATAAGCAAGAATAATGTAGTATGGTGTCTTTTACTTACCTAGCCAGTACTGTAATTATTACAATCATCTTGTAAATTCCTGAAAGTCTTTGCATTTTCAAGACATTGCATAAAATTTGCATGAAAGCAACTGCTGTACTCTTGTTGAATTTTGCAGGAACTGTTTGTTACACATCATTTTGTGAGATAACTTTCATTTCAATGTGAAACAGCTGCAAGGACATTGTTAATTAAACAGCAACAAATGATACATGTGCTAAAGTTTAATCTGCTCCTAGGGATCAACATGAAAAACTGATTTAATGTAAACTAAATTAAACTCATAAGCTACTATATGCAGAGTAAATGTGTGTGTGTGTGTGTGTGTGTGTGTGTGTGTGTGTGTGTGTGTGTGTGTGTGTGTGTGTGTGTGTGTGTGTGTGTGTGTGCGTGTGTGTGCGTGTGTGTGTGTGTGTGTGTGTGTGTGTGTGTGTGTGCATGTGTGTGTCTGCGCATGCATGTGTGCGTGCATGCACGTTGGTGTGTGTGTGCGTGTGTGTGTGAGAGAGAGAGAGAGAGAGAGAGCATGTGTGTGCATGCATGCATGCATGTTGGGGCTGTTCTTGGTCTACAGAAACAGATTCATAATCTGCTGTTATTGGTCTTTTTTCTTTCCAAGTAGATTCATGAATGGAAAGCACAAAAATAATGGGAACAAAACAAGATGTTTGAACAGTACCCGAAAATCACCACCTTTCTCATAATGTAAGGACCTTATTTCTGGATGATACACCAAACTGTTCTTGATTAGGCACTGGTATTATTTATGAGTACAGTGCAATCTAATGAAATTATCCAGTTCCATATCTGCATACAGTCCACTCAGACTATCTAATGCCATAGTTCTGAAGCAGAGTCCAGAACCAGGTGTACACATGAGGTTTGTCTTCATCAGTGTTTTTTCTCTTTTTTTAAATTGGCAAGTTATTTACTTATTTTTATTTATTAATTCTCTTACAGTTAGTAAGAATATTAAGGCTATGAGCTGCTTCAGGTTATCAAGAATTTGATTCCCTCTGCTTCAGTTTGACTAACGGTGTGATTTTGAGTAAATCACTCAAACTGACAGTGCTTCTAAGCTAAATAAGAAAAATGTCCATGTGGATCAGTGCTGCACCCTGGCTAAAAATAAATAAATAAAAAGACAGTTTCTAGGCATCTGCAAAACAAAACAAGCAAACCAAAAAAAAAAAAGACATGGCATTTTCTATCTCTCTTCAGTTCAAAGTTCACATGTGTTTGATAGAATTATATACTTTTATGATTTTACAAAAAAATAGACAATACAAAAAAACATGGGGGCATGTGCAAGGGATGTTGTTAGCCTAAAAGACAATGTGTGGGATTCCAAAAAGGCTACCATACTACTCCAATTTTTTTAGACTAATTTAAGGGGCAGTTTAATTTTTTGAAGTATGTAAGAGAGTTCATGCATAATAGGTTCATAGGTTCATAGGTTCATACTAGGCTATCTGCCCTAGGGCATTTATAAGCCTAGCCAGAGTGTGTTTGGCTTTCGCCACCCATTTTAAATTAATTTTGCTATGCCCTTTTTCGAGGTTAGTATACTGTGCCTCTGTCTAACAGTGACACAGAAGTGATACCCGGGGTAAACCTACGATCTCCCATCCACTCATCAAGATTCCTCTTGAAGAGAGTCAGTGAGGGACTCTGCCTAACCTGGACTGGGATTTTATTCCAGAGTGAAGGGAGCCTCTGGGTTATGAATCTGTCCCTCCAGCATGTCCTATTTATTTCAGTGCTGAGGTTCAAGTCTCTTGAGCGCGTAGCTCGATGGGATTTGGATGTTCTGAGGAGCAGCATGTCCATTAATTCCGGGTTGGACATGGCTTTATATGTCAGGCACAGATCGCCTCTGAGCAGGTGGTATACAAGTGAGTAGAGCTGGAGTTTCTTTAACCGGGCAGCATATGGCATCTGTTTGAGCCCTTTGATCCTCTTGGTGAGGTACTTTTGGGGTCTTTCCAGTTGCTGCAGGTGTCTGGTAAGGTACATCCCAGAAGTGGCATTGTACTCAATTATGGGCCTGATGAGGGATGAGTAAAGAGGCACGATGACCTCCCCTGATCTAGATGTGAATCCCTTCATGATTAGGTGGGCTATATAAAATGTTTTTCTAACCACTTTGGCCACGTGGTTGTCAAATGAGAGATTGCTATCAACTTGGGTCCCCAGGTCCCTAATTACTTCTTCTGTACTTAATGGATTACCACCTATGTGGTAATTTGTGGGCACTTTGTTTTTGCCAAAGGGGATGACTATACTCTTTTTGGCGTTCAGCTTGAGGCCATGGCTCTGGCACCAGTTGTCTGTTTCTATGAGGCCCTTTAGGAGGATGCTTGTGTCGGCTGGAGAGTCGATTATGGCACCCAGTTTGCAGTCATCTGCGAACTTGGTCAGCCACAGTCCTTCCGTGTTGGCCTGTACCTCCGAAAAATATATACCGAACAAGAGAGTTCCCAGGACTGAGCCTTGTGGGATGCCACTTGTAACTGGTTTGAAGTCTGATAAACAAAAGAAGCTGGAAACAGCGCACTCAAACCGCACTTTAATCAGGAAACAAAATAAATCCACAAGTTGATCACACAGTCAGTAAACGCTTTAAAATCCAATACATGCCAGCCTAAAGCTTCGACTTCATCAGACAAAACTAATTAAGTGATTCACCTTTATATAATAAAATTCAAATGTAAAAACCAATGAAAAACAAAGCATCCTATTTAAGCCAATAGTAATAATGACAACCTAAAGAGCTCATTATAATGAAGTCCTTAATTACTAAAAATTGACAAAAAGAATCTGTAAAAACTTTCTTTTAAAATAGTTCTAATATGTAAAAACTTTTTTTAAAAATTTTATTAAAACATGTTATAATTAATTTGATTTCTAAAACCAACATAATTAAATGAAGCTGTTTTTTTAAAAAACTGTTTGTTGTATTGATGTAAATGCTGAATTGAGTTTGTGCATAGGAAAGAAAAACGAACAACATTGCCATCTACTGTTCTTTAGGAGTAATTTGATGAATTTCATACATTAATTGATCTCAATTTTAGAGCTGGGACTATTGAAATGCATTCATTTAGACCTGGTTGTTTATTGGCTTCTAATAGTATTTGCCAATAAAGTTCCCTGTATTCAAGCCATTCTTCCCAGGGACCTCCTCTTGTTTCTTTTTTCACTTGTTCTAAAACGAAAAAGGAAAACTTGGCCTCCTTGCAGGTCTTAGTGTGTTTGAACAATGCATTGGTGTCCTTTGCTTTTTGTATTTCGTATAAATGTTCGTAAATTCTCCTCTTCTGACATGTCTCCAGCAAGTCTGACATGGCTCCAGCAATTCTAACCATGTGGGTTCTGTCCTTGAGCCAGTTTGCAACCCATCTAGTGACATAGGGGTTTATATTTAAGCTGGTGAGCTTATCTATAATGCCCGAGTGGGGTATTATATCGAAGGCTTTTGCAAGGTCCAGGTAGGCTGTGTGGGCCACCTTCCCCTCATCAATGGCCTTGGTGACTGTTTCAAAGAAATCAACCAGGTTTAAGAGGCAGGATCTGCCCTTAACAAAGCCGAACTGGGTAGGATCCAGTGTCTGTAGGTCCCCAATATCTTTATTTATGAGGTCCATGATGATCCTTTCCATAGCTTTGCAGACCAAACTAGTCAGGCTTATGGGGCGATAGTTTCCAGGATCCGTTGAGGCACCACCTTTGTGGAGAGGGACCACTGTTGCTGTACGCCACTCTTTGGGTACATATCCTGTAGTAAGGCTGAGATTGAACAGTAGTTTTATGTTTGGGTTTAGCTCTTCTTGGAGTTCATGTAGAATGCAGCCCGGGACACCGTCTGGTCCCATTGATGCTGTGTTTTTTGCTTTGGAGAGGGCGGCTCTTACCTGAGCATCTGAGATGTCAGGGGGGAAACACTCTGCTGGGATAGATATTTGCCCCTTTGGTGGGGAGGTGGGGAGAAGTTTGCGCTGAACCTGTCAGCTAGGATGTTGGCACTGTCTGTGGGTTCGGTGTATTTTTTGTCATTTTGGACTAATTCTGAGCATATCTGGGAATTCCCACCCAGGTTCCTAACATAACTAAAGAAAGCCTTGTGATTATCCTTAGTGTCCTGTGCAATTGTTCTCTCGAAGCTGGCCTTAGACGATTTTATGAGTGCCCGTAGTTTTTTGCTAATACTGATCAGAGATGCCTTCCCTTTTTGGGATTTTGCTCTATCATGTAGTAGCTTCCTCCTTTTATTGTATAGTTTGTTTATGGCTGGGGTCCACCAGACAGGACGTCTGCCTTTGGAGGATTGGGTCTTGGTTTTATTTGGGATTGCATGATCCATGCATTCCTGAAGGTGTTCATAGAATGCGTTTATAAAGGATTCTGCGGTCTGGGCAGATTTTCCACAGGCCCGGGGGCTTTGAAGGATTCCACCTCAGTTTTGAGGAGTGTGAAATTTGCTTTAGAGAAGTTTTTCACTGTGGTTTTCTGGGCAGGGGGTGGGGTCGGGATGTGAATATCCAGTGAGATTAGTTTATGGTCTGATCTTACCAGTAATGGATACACTTCTGGTCTGGAGCATAGAGTCCCCATGTTGGTGATGATCAGGTCCAGTATGTTTTCCCCTCTTGTGGGAGTGGTAACAAGTTGTTCCATAGCATTTGAGTTTATAAATTCTAGGAAACTTTGGGCTAGGGTGTTGGAGCTAGAGTAATGCTCCCAGTCTATGTTTGGGTAGTTGAAGTCACCCAATATAATGGTGTTTGGAGAGACCGTCATATTTTCCATTGTTCTCAGGAAGGCTGAGTGGGGTTCCTGGGTTTGGGAGGGTGGTCTGTAGCAGGCTATAAACTGGAAGGCAGTTTTACCCACTGTTAGTTGCACATGGATAGTCTCTGATGCTTCGTGCTGTGCCACCAACCTGGAGGTGTGGGTATCTTTGATGAATATTGATACTCCCCCTCCTTTTGTGGTTCGGTCCAAGTTTTGGGGCCAAAAGCATGGTATGAGGTATAACCTGGTAGTGCTGGGGTGCTCTCGGGAGCCTTGAACCAGGTTTCTGTTACTGCACAGATATCGATGTTCTCCATGCTAAGGAGAGTTTCGAGTGCGTGCATCTTGAGGTTTAGACTTCTGATGTTGAGTAGCATTACTCTTAGTTTCTTATCCCTTGTGATACCTATGGAGGTGGGTTTGTCTTTTGAGCCTTGCCTAAAAAAAGGCACTATGGGGGTAGCAAGAGCCTTTGCCAATATCCGAAAGCCCAGGGGTGACAGGTGCAAGCCGTCCCTAGCGAAGCATCGTGGCTTGTCGAGCATGTCATCCCAGGCTGACAGGCATTGGATCCCCTTTGAATGACACCAATACTTAAGCCAGTTGTTGAAATTGATCATCTTGTCTTCATATTGTGGCATCATTCTTGCTGAGGGTAAGATGCTACTCTAGGTCAGATCATACCAGCCTGGGCTACATGTTCAGAGAGCTCCTCTATGTCTCTTTTCATGTAGTCCAGGGAGGTACGTCTCAGGTCATTCACACCAGCATGGACAATGACTGAGTCATATTTGTACTTGCCTTGGAGTGACCTGAGTGCTTGTGTTATGTGGCAGATCCTAGCGCCCGACAGGCAGCTCAACGTGACCTTCTCCTTGTTCAGCCTGGTGAGCGGGACGTCAGTGTGCCTGACGATAGAGTCACCTATTACAAGTGTATCAGGTGTGTTGTTTAGCCTTAAGGGCTGTGACTGTTTGGCACACTGGCTTTGTGAGCTATGTGTTGCACGTGTTTTGTTTTGGGGTAGCGGTTGCTTGGGTGTCTGCTTTGGAGGTCTCTGCTGCTTAGGCAGATTTTTATTTAGAGCCTCCGAGTATGTTTTTGTGTGTTTATGTGTTTAGTTTGCTGTCGTGGTAGGTCTATGTGAGACTGGAATTGTAGTGAGTGTGGTTTCCTTCTCCTTCTGACTGGTTATGCCAGTACTGAGTTGAGAGAGCTTAGCCTCCAGTTTGGCTACATTGTTGCATCTCTCACATGTGCTGGAATTTGTTGGGAGGAGGAGCGGGTTGTCTGTGTACATGAGGCAGTTGTAACATCGCCTCAAGATTCCCAGATTCACCAGCTGGACCGGAGAGGAGATTGACAACTGACCTTTGGACATGCTAGAATAGTATTGGCAATTCCTTTATAATTGAAAAAAAAGGCCAATGGGGAACAAGGTACTCAAGGGGAGTTTGTGAGGGTGTAGTGCTTTTAATTTTTAGTGCTTACTTATATAATTGCTTTAGTGAGCAAGTGCCAGGTAACTTAAATGCAATGTGTTACAGGTAACTTAAATGCAAAAATGACAAACAGTAACTTTCTTTCAAGTGGAACAAGGAAATAAGTACAGTAAGCAATGCAGATATCACTAGGGATCCACAGAAGCGCTGAAAAGCCTCGTTTTAGGTGGAATTAGCGTTTCAGGGAAATAACAAGCAAACAAACAACAAGCATACAAACAAAGCTAGATTCAGCAGGCCTGGATCTAGTCTATGCTACAGCAAACAAGGTGTACCAATTTCAGTAAGAAACAGTTCAAATATGATACAAGTCTTGCAGTCCTGTTGGGATAGATGGATAATTCCCTCCTAGGACTGAGGCAGCATGGCTTCACCCAGTGGCTCAATGAACTGTAAGAACTGATGGGGGAAGGGAGGAGTGATGATCTTACTCCTGCCCAGCCCTCTTTTGAAGAGGCTTTGAGATAACATGCTGGTGTGAGGCAAGCTATTCTTGAGGCCTTAATGAAGCAGAGAGCTATAAAACGTGTCCAGAGTATGGTATGAGGGGGGTGTCACAAGTTCAGGAAGAGGTGTAGATTCACCAAAAGAGATGCTCATGATTATCGTCTCATAATGGCCTTGTGAAAGTTCTAAGCATGAGAGGGTGTGTTTGTTATTACTGTGTCAAGCGTTCCTTTGTGAAACATAATGTTGGTTCCCAGCCTCATTCTTGTCCTGTCGCCTGTCTTCATCAGTCCATACTACCTTGTGACCCTGGTTTGGGGTTGAGGGTTAAATACTTGGATGATAGTAAACAATTGTGGTATGATGAAAGCATGGCACAGAAGAGAGAGTTACCCTTTTCCAGGAAGTCATCACAACCCACAGAACCTCCAGAGATTTACAAAAACCAAAAAAAGTCTTGCAGATGTACATGCTCATATGCATTTTCTGGATGTTGTAATACAGCTTATTTGAAGCAATATGTAAATAAAGCATTCTAGCCTGTTCTGCCTGCTGTTTTGGTATCTTCCGGTAGTGTGACCTCCATTTGTCAACTAATACAAACACTGTGAGGCATCCCTATAGCAGTTCTCTACCAGCAAGTTGCATCTGCAAAAGTCTGTGGCTGGTTTACTTAAAGTAAAGGAACATTACAGTTTGCCAACTAATACAAACACTGTGAGGCATCCATATAGCAGTTCTCTACCTGTAAGCTGTATCTGCAAAAGTCTGTGGCTGGTTTACTTAAAGTGAAGGAACATTGCAGTGTATGTTAATGCTTTAACCCTTCGTTGATTGTAAATTTCATTAGAATGCATTTAGGGAGTGCACACTACTGGTAACCCCCACCCCCACCAGAGATCACTCTAAACCCAATACTTTCTAGTTTGGAATCGTTGTTTTACTCAGTCTTCTTTCCCAATACACTTGCCTATATTTCTCCCACGCTATACTCACTCATGGCATAAGGTTTATATTTCTCTAAGAATTCCTACTCCACAAAATTGTCAGCTGCACAGATACTTTTCACATTACCTGGTAGTCTAAGTGACTGATTGTCCCTTGCTGTGCAGTCATAGAACTTGGCTCTGCCCGCTTTGTTTCGCTCTTGCTATGCTTGAGTTTCATTCTGCTCCCCTACCCTACCCTCATTCCCTCCTACCCCCAAATCACTCAAATTTATTCTAAACCTAACCACCCCCATTCACACTTATCTGCTAATCACCACCTTTACAATTTTCATTTATAAAGTAGCTCACATTTCCACACTAACCTTAACAACACCCATCCATTACCACACATATATTAACCTTTAACCAATCCCTACCCTTTTTACCATTACAAAATGCTATTAGTACATTGTATATTACTAGCTCTGCTAACAACTGCTGCTCATTTAACAAACTATCATTCACAAATAGTCTCCCCACACACTTTTCACAAACTACAATTACCTTTTCTCCACACCTAACTGACTACTCCATCTTAATATCTCCATCCATCTTAAATATAACAGAACTCCATCATACTTTATACAGACTACACCATATTAAAAAAAAACCCAAAAGACTGTTTTTAAGTTTTATAAACATATATCAACATTCATCCAGACATGAGCAACCATAGCTACCAAACTTATTATAAGTGGAGATATTCACCCAAATCCAGACCCCCAGAATACCTCCTTACCACTCTCTCCAATACAAGATCTATCATGAAAAGGCTCCAAATTAATAATCCTAAATTTAAACCTGCAAAGCATAGTCAACAAAGTTCAAGAATTACAGGCAACCCTATCCCATTATGACCCCCAATATTGCTGTTTTAATTGAAACCTGGTTAAAAGCACACATTACTGACAACAAAATTACACCACCTGGTTACAACATTATTACAGCAGACAGGAAAGTAAAAGGAGATAGATGGGTAACCATCTTACTTGAGAACAGTCTCACACTTTTACCACAAAGCCTAAACATAGATAACCTCAAAAACATAGAAATCTTACATACTAAACTTCAACTAAACCAAAACAAATTCATATCCATTATAGCTACCTATGTCCCACCTAGAAATAGCATCTCCACTATAGAGCACATCATCCAGGTTATATCAAATTCCATAGCCCAAGAAACTATCATTAAGGGGTGACTTTAATATAGACTGGACAACTTGTAATTCACTTAACCCTAGCAATCACATCAACCTCTATGGCTTCACACAACTCATTCAAGCTCCTACACGGATAGATAAAAACTCCAACCATCATTCTATATTGGATTGGACACTAACCACCGAACCTCAGACTCATCAGATTAGTGGCTGCTTACCTGTCAGCCTTAGTGACCATATACCAACCTATCTATTTAGAAAAAATATCAGTACTGTCAAGCTCACCACCTCCCACCAAATCTGCAGTAAAAAAAAACTTTGACCCCCAAGACCTAATCAATACCCTAAAAAATGTAACTGGTCTCTACTAAAAAACTGCCACTTGATGCTGCATTAGATTACTTCAATAGTACCGTCCTTGAAATTCTAAACAAACTGGCCCTCCTAAGGTCAAGTCATATTAAAGCCACATACACACCATGGCTAACTAATGACACCAGAATTCTCCTTAGGAAAAGAGCCAAAGCTTGGCAGACATGGCTCACTTATAAAACCCAAATCAACTGCATCGCATTCCAGCAAATTAGAAGCAAGGTTAAACACCAAATCAACCTAGATAAAAAGAACTTCGGCTATATCCTGCAACATAAACACCAGCATAACCCCCCAAAAATTTGGAATACCATAAATGCCGTTGTCCACCCAGGACATTCAACCACCCCTTATCCCCAACTTACCACACTCTTCTATCACTGTTTCAGAAGAATTCAATAAATACTTCAATGAAAGTGTACTATCCCTAATCAAAAGTAATTCCACAGAACCATCACTGGCCTCTAAACCTCTCAATATTAATTCCAACTCTTTCTCCTTTCAACCTGTTGCCACAGCTGCCATTAAGAAGCTACTGAAAAAGCTCAAACCCTCTTCAATAGCAGCTGACAAGTTACCAGTCGAATATTTCAAACTAGCAGCTGAAGCCATATCTTATCCAGTGTCGATCCTTATTAATAGATCCATAGCAGAACAACATGTCCCAGCAATATGGAAAATCACACACATTAGTGTCCATAGAGCTGACCAACTACAGACTGATCGCATTCTCTCCCAGTTATCTATAGGACTGCCAACAATCTGAAAAATGGCTTAATGTCTTATCCCCCCTCTTCCCGTCACACTAGGAGTACCTCAAGGCTCAGTTCTTCGGCCGCTAATCTTCACCATTTTTACAAACAACATCCATAGTGCTACTGCACTGGTTTCAGCTATCCAATATGCAGATGACACAACACTTATATGTGCCACTAATTACCTGCAACACCTCCATGATATAGCCCAAAAATCATTCTCAGATACCGAGCTATGGCTCTCTAACCATCAGCTCATACTCAACCCCAGTAAAACAAAGTTCATGATCTTCCAACCCACAAGATCCCCAGAACCCAGCACCTTCTGCATTACAGCTAGGAATAATACTAAAATTAATGCCGATTCACGAACAAAACTACTAGGTGTAATAATAGATAAAAACCCAAGATTTGACCTACATATAGCACAAACAATTAAGAAAGTTCACAAAAAATGGGTACTCTTTACAGAAATTAAAATTATCTAACACCTCTAGGGTTGCCATTGCTAGAACCCATCTTCCATCAACATTTCTGTATGCTTCCCCAATTATCACCAAATTTAAAAAGACAGATTTAATTAAACTTGAAACATGCTACAATAAAATAGCTAAATTTGCAAATGACTGCCCACATCATACCCACCACTGTCACTCCTTAAAAAAAACTTTCCTGGTTAGAACTCCCACAACTTTTATCCAATAACCAGTTAACCTTAGCACACAAACTAGTACATCAACCTGAAAAAAAACACTGAGCTTCTAAATATTCTCCAGCCCCATACCACAAATAGAAGTTGTCGCTCAGCAAACAGATCTGTACTACAAGTGTCCAAATCTACTAATACAGCAGGGGACTTGCTATTTTCTCATTATGTAGCAACAAGGTGGAATTTCCTACCTCACAGCATCAGAACCACCACAAATACCTCCAATTCAAAAAGATTCTTAAAAATTATCTTAATGACCCCTGGCTTTGTTCCTGTACTACTCCAGGCTAACTAGTTTTAATAGTTTCTGGTCATACTTTTTCTTCTTCACTGACCACCTCATAATCTATGCTCTCTCTCATGTCTAGATAATCTCTAACCTCATCTTTTTCTATCCAATTTCCCCCCTACAAACCCTTCCTCAGCATATTTTGAGAAACTATAATGTCTGCACTACAATAAGGAATTATATCAGATGATTGTATGATACAAATGTCAGCTATAATAGCATAGAATGTAATTCCTAGTGTAATGTATGACTTGTATATTTTTTTTTGTATAATTTCTTGACTAAGTTTTGCATAATGTCTTGTATAAGGTTTTGTATAATCTCTGTATGTGGACCTTTTCTCCCAGGGCCTCCACTGAAAATGGGTCTTATGCCAATCGGACTTTTCCAGTAAACAAATGTAAAATAAAATCTTCTTCTTCTTCTTTCGACTTTTCCCAGTTAGGGGTTGCCACAGCGGATCACCTGTCTGCTCATGATTGGCAGTGGAGTTTTTACAGTGTTGAGTTGCCAGCCCAACCTTCCACAGAAGGCACACACAGGCACATACTCATGCCAAGGGCCAGTTTAGAGTGTCCAATCCACCTACATCTTTGGGATGTGGGAGGAAACTGGAGCACCCGGAGGAAACCCATGCGACCACAGGGAGGACATACAGACTCCACACAGAAGGCACCCCAGCCGAGGATCGAACCGGAGAACCTCTTGCTGTGAGGCGGCAATGGTAACAAACAAATGTAAAATAAAATAAATAAAATAAATAAATAAGATGTGCTGATGATATATGACCAAAATGTAGTAGGTACACACAGGAGACAGCCTAATTGTGGGACCCTTGAGATAATAATCCATTTTCTATAGGTACATAACTTAGGAATGTCACCATCTTTAATTTGCATATTAGCCAGGAGTTGCTGTCACATACCTATAATAATGATCTTAAACAATATTCTGACAGTAGCAGTTATCTGAGTTTTTACTATGTATTCCTTGCTTAGAGATCAACTGCATTATAGAACACCTTCTACATACTGTATATTTATACACTGCAGTCACCACTCATGTAATGCACATTGAACATGCCTACATTCGTACTGTTGCAGTTGTTAAGAATGTTTGCATTGGTGCTATAATTGATGGTATGTTAGTTTGCTGTAAGTAAACTGTTGCAGCTTAGTGACCTGTATGCTTACATCTACTAGGTACATGGGTAAGTGAGCTTTATTGTTTAAAGTGTAATACAATTTTATCCATTCTTCACCTGATGTGTTTTGCATCTTAACTGTTTAAGGCTATCCCCAAAATATTGTACCATGTAGACCTAATAAATTATAGCCTAGACATTTAATGTGGCTGATACACACATCCTTTTTCCAACTCTGTCCAGCGTTATGCTCTCCCTGTTATTGCAGAAAGGGTTAATTCCTGGTACAATCTTGGACCCTCTCACTACATCTCAGGATATGGCAGCAGGATCTGCCACTGAATTTTTGTACTGGGTTGTTATTATTTCTGTGGCAAGTAGAATCTAACTGGCTTCTTAGAGGCTTGCAAATAAAAATCTGCCTCTAAAGAGCCACTTTAGAACACATACTTAAAGCTTGATTGTCAGGAAGTACGGTGGAAGGTATGAATTACTCAATTCCTAAAAGCTCAACGTATATTTTTTCAGGGAGACATCTTCCTTACCTGCCACTTAAAATTCTCCTTCATGAGACTGGGAGTATCTGGTAAGGTAGCACCCTCAGGGGAAAAGTTGAAGATAAGATGTATGAAATATGAGTGTATGACTGGATCTGATCTGAGTATCCCATCCTTGAATAGACTGATGGGTTGTTTTCCCCTCCACTGAGGTAAGTGGGTTAGGTTTGGCATTCAAAGATGCCTAAATTATTTGCAGTGCGGCAAAATAATTCCGCTACAGATTTCTTTTAATCAAACTATAAGGTGGACTTCTCAGATTCCTGGGCAGCAAAAGCCTGTCTCTCTGTTGCTTGGGCCTCAGATGACTGCTGTCTCTCAGTACACTATTATAGGCCTATCAGACATCGGATGGACAGATGACCATCCTTTGAACAGCTGGAATTTCTTTGGTCAGGTGAGCACAGGAACCTGAGTAGCCTCTGGACCTGGAACAAAGGTAGCATTCTCTCCATGTCCTGCTGAGAATGATTGGAAAGTGATGTGTATGGTCTCAATAACTGGTAACTAAGATCTATGGTTTGAGTCACAGGATGCACTGTCTCTGTAACCAGGGGTTGTAGGCATAATTAGTAGAACTGCCTAGGTCATAACAGCCTCAGTTGCCTGTGTCTTCTTGATGTTAGCGACAGACTATGAAGGACATTTTCTTGAGTTTCTAAAACATTTCTCTTTTAATTGGTGTTTTGGATACTCTCTAAATACCTTACTCCCTTATGCCCGTTCAGAAAAAGAAATTGTAGACTTCTTAACAGGATTACCGTGCTGTATTATTGGTTAGTATCTCCCCAGATAACTCCAATGACTGGTAGTGCTAAATAAAGTCTGACAACTTCCTAGTAAATCTAAAATATTTTGCCAACACTATAATGTTCATAACCACATCTTGATTCTCCCCTTCAAGCAAAAACACATTTAAGATGACATTCCTTTGAGAGAGTTAGTCTCGAACAAAAGCATTTGTTTGTATGTTTTTCTGAGTCATGTCAATAGGAAAAGAGGAGTTCATGAATTTTTAATCAAAATACCAATACAATAAAAGAGGACTAGGAAAAAATACATATCACTATTTTAAGTCTACCCAGTAAGTAACCTATGGGCTGGAAAACAAAGGCAGTCAGGTAATCATTTACTTGGAAAAACAGGAGAAACCACATGTTGTACTTACTTTTTATTTACAGCTGGTCTTCCTGTAGGTTTACTGTTAAGTTCTGATTTGCTTCCCATATAAGAATTATGTCATATTTAGAAATTTTAAATATAGTAACTAACATCTTAAAAGAATTATAAACAGAAAATGCCCATCCCATTTTTTACTGATTT
The DNA here is from genome assembly GCF_019279795.1 of Protopterus annectens. Taxonomy (NCBI): domain Eukaryota; kingdom Metazoa; phylum Chordata; order Ceratodontiformes; family Protopteridae; genus Protopterus; species Protopterus annectens. The sequence continues at coordinate 459,941,050 of NC_056744.1, read as the reverse complement.
ACTTATTTGTGTTTTTGTATTGGAAACGTCTGACTGGGCTAAAAAGAGCAGTATCAGAGGGAGTCCAGGGAGAAAATATCTAAAAAAAGCATATAATAACAGCTTTGATAAGATACAAGGTAGCACACAAAAGATACATGTTGAAAAAATATCTTTTTCTTTCGGCTTTTCCTGGTTAGGGGTCACCACAGCGGATCACTGTCCGCTCATGATTCACAGTGGAGTTTTACAGTGTTGAGTTGCCAGCCCAATGCCCATCCTTCCACAGAAGGCACACACACTCACACATAGTGCCAATTTAGTGTGTTCAATCCACCTACAGCATTGTCTTTGGGATGTGGGAGGAAACCAGAGCACCCGGAGAAAACCCAAGCGACCACAGGGAGGACATGCAGACTCCACACAGAAGGCACCCCAGCCGAGGATTGAACCAAAGAACCTCTTGCTATGAGGCGGAAACACTAACCACTGCACCACCGTGGCTGCCTATAGAGAAGCTATTTTGTAGAAGTTGATTAGATGTTAGGTATGTTGTATACACTACATAATATGAGCAGCAGAAGTGAATACATACTAAAAAGAAAAAAGTAACTATCTTGCAGATAAACATTTACATAATTACAACTAACTTTGTGGACAACACAACAAGTCTGAGAAGTAGTGTCTATAGACAGAGCTGGCCTGAGGACTTTTAGCTGAGGGGATGTACAGTGACAAATATGTAAGTTAAGCAGATGAGTTTTTAGTCTCTTTTGAAGTTGTGTGAATTAACTTTTCTAAGATGTTGTTTCAAATGTTTTGCTATGCAGTTTGACTATAATACATCCCCATGTATATTTTGGGACTTTTGTCTACAGGTAACAGATTTATTCTGGATGGTGAATACCACTGAAATTTATTGAAACAGGTAAGCTACAGCAGGACAGCTGTCAGTGTGGAAAAGAGTTTGTGGGCTACTTTTAGCCTGGTGAAACTGAGGTAAATGGGAAGTTTTAACCAGCTAAGTTGTTTAGTGGCAAAGCAGTTATAGGTGAGACTGAAAGACCTGTTGCAAACAAGGCTACCTTGCTGTAATATTGCTGGAGCTTTGTAAGTTGTACTTTGCGGTGATTAGTGAAAATTTGGTCAGCAAAGAAAAAAAAAGGAAGCGGACAGTTGCTGCCATCTTATAGCCAACATCTGTTGTTGATAATAATATCCTATAAATAAAAAATAATATCATTGACACAGATTGTAAATGCTAGACAGGGACTGCTTAACTAATTGCCAAGTATTAAGACAGCCCTTCTAAGAAACCAAGTTTGAACCCAGATATATTTGGTTTTGGATTCATTTTAGTTGTATGGACAGTACAGCAAAAGCATGAATAAATCTTGGCAAACAAAATACTAGAAGTGCAGCTCTAAAGGTTAAACAGAGTTAGGGTGACTGTACAATACAAAGGCGCAGAAGGTTAAACAGAGTTAGGGTGACTGTACAATACAAAGGCGCAGAAGGTTAAACAGAGTTAGGGTGACTGTACAATACAAAGGCGCAGGACACTGAATGGCCTAAAAAATCTCAGTTCAGTTTAATTCCAGCTGCTGCAGGACTAGTGTTAGCATGATTTACAGAAAAAAAAAACTGCCAATATAAACCTTAAGAATTCACCTGTCCATCACAGTCAGTTATTCATTTTCATTCATTGCAGGTCTTAAAATAATGTTTTCATCAAGTAGAGAAAAGTTGATGCAAATGATTCCTGTATATTTATCTTCACTGGATGTCCTTGTAAGTAATCTATATCTCACTGCAAACAGATATACAGTACAATGATACAGATGTCATGTTTCATTGTCACTCATTCTTATTTATTCTTGCACCGTTCTTACAGTACACAGATGTAAAACACAGATATCATTAATCAGTCTTTGCAGTAGAATGTCTGCTGCTTTCAGCTATTTTTGTATCCACTGCCACTGATTATTTTATTTAGTCTTGAATAGTATGGTACAAACATTTTTCATGCAAACTGGGTTCAGAGAGCTAAAAAAGACAGTGCATAAACAACTTCAGTATTAAAAACAATGGCACAGTTCAATCTGCAAAAAGAACACCGATGTTTCTTTTAAAGTTGTGAGCAGTTACTATAGACAAATAGGCTAAATTCCACACTAAGATCAATGTACCTTGTAAGAAACAACACAGGACAAGCTGATAAGATTACAGTCAGGTAATATGTTTTATTTTTTTATTTGTATGTTTTGCTAAATTGAATAGTCCAAAGATATGAGACCTATTTTAAGTAGAAGCCTGGGGAGACAAGCACTAAATGAACACTATAACCATACAATATAGAGATAGCAAATGCAATCTCAGATACATTGACAGACATATTGGAAATTATATAGCATAGTACTATAAAAACATAATGCAACATACGTTTTTTGGCAGTTACAGTATAACCTAAATAACATATTACTGTCCACTTTCAAATATTTTAGCAGCTAAGACCGAAAGCAGTTTAATTTATATCTGCAAGAAGACATAAAGGATCATTAATCAGTTTTTGCAGTAGAATGTCTGCTGCTTTCAGCTATTTTTGTATCCACTGCCACTGATTATTTTATTTATTCTTGAATAGTATGGTACAAACATTTTTCATGCAAACTGGGTTCAGAGAGCTAAAAAAGACAGTGCATGAACAACTTCAGTATTAAAAACAATGACTCAGTTCAACCTGCAAAAAGATTAATTACATTAGGAAGGTTTGTGGCCTGCACTGTGGTGGCAGGACAGGTAGCTTACATCCTTCTAAGTTGGGAACTGCTGACTGAGGGCTCAGTGTCTGTTATTCTAAAAGTGTATTAGTTCTGGTTTAAGCACTTGGGCTTCAGGTCAGTTATTTTATATTAAGAAGGTTCGTAGTCTGCACTCTTGTGAGAGGGAGGCTGGACTCTACCCTTCTGAGCTGGGAATTTCTGGTTAAAGGCTTATAGTGCCTGCATATTTGAACTGTTTCTTACTGAAATTGGTACACCTTGTTTGCTGTAGCATAGACTAGATCCAGGCCTGCTGAATCTAGTTTTGTTTGTATGCTTGTTGTTTGTTTGCTTGTTATTTCCCTGAAATGCTAATTCCACCTAAAACATGGCTTTTCAGTGCTTCTGTGGATCACTAGTGATATCTGCATTGCTTACTGTACTTATTTCCTTGTTTCACTTGAAAGAAAGTTACTGTTTGTCGTTTTTGCATTTAAGTTACCTGTAACACATTGCATTTAAGTTACCTGGCACTTGCTCACTAAAGCAATTATATAAGTCAGCACTAAAAAATTAAAAGCACTACACCCTCACAAACTCCCCTTGAGTACCTTGTTCCCCATTGGCCCTTTTTTCAATTATAAAGGAATTCCCAATACTATTTTAGCATGTCCAAAGGTCAGTTGTCAATCTCCTCTCTGGTCCAGCTGGTGAATCTGGGAATCTTGAGGCAATGTTACAACTGCCTCATGTACACAGACAACCCTCTCCTCCTCCCAACAAACTCCAACACATGTGAGAGATGCAACCATATAGCCAAACTGGAGGCTAAGCTCTCTCAACTCAGTACTGGCGTAACCAGTCAGGAGGAGAAGGAAACCACACTCACTACGATTCCAGTCTCACATAGACCTACCACGACAGCAAACCAAACACATAAACACACAAAAACATACTCGGAGGCTCTAAATAAAAATGTGCTTAAGCAGCAGAGACCTCCAAAGCAGACACGCAAGCAACCGCTACCCCAAAACAAAACACGTGCAACACATAGCTCACAAAGCCAGTGTGCCAAACAGTCACAGCCCTTAAGGCTAAACAACACACCTGATACACTTGTAATAGGTGACTCTATCATCAGGCACACTGACGTCCCGCTCACCAGGCTGAACAAGGAGAAGGTCACGGTGAGCTGCCTGTCGGGCGCTAGGATCCGCCACAAAACACAAGCACTCAGGTCACTCCAAGGCAAGTACAAATATGACTAGGTCATTGTCCATGCTGGTGTGAATGACCTGAGACGTACCTCCCTGGACTACATGAAAAGAGACATAGAGGAGCTCTCTGAGCATGTAGCCCAGGCCGGTATGACCCTGACCTTGAGTAGCATCTTACCCTCACTAAGAATGATGCCACAATATGAAGACAAGATGATCAATTTCAACAACTGGCTTAAGTATTGGTGTCATTCAAAGGGGATCCAATGCCTGTCAGCCTGGGATGACATGCTCGACAAGCCACGATGCTTCGCTAGGGACGGCTTGCACCTGTCACCCCTGGGCTTTCGGATATTGGCAAAGGCTCTTGCTTCCCCCCATAGTGCCTTTTTTAGGCAAGGCTCAAAAGACAAACCCACCTCCATAGGTATCACAAGGGATAAGAAACTAAGAGTAATGCTACTCAACGCCAGAAGTCTAAACCTCAAGATGCACGCACTCGAAACTCTCCTTAGCATGGAGAACATCGATATCTGTGCAGTAACAGAAACCTGGTTCAAGGCTCCCGAGATCACCCCAGCACTACCAGGTTATACCTCATACCATGCTTTTCAGCCCCAAAACTTGGACCGAACCACAAAAGGAGGGGGAGTATCAATATTCGTCAAAGATACCCACACCTCAAGGTTGGTGGCACAACACGAAGCATCAGAGACTATCCATTTGCAACTAACAGTGGGTAAAACTGCCTTCCAGTTTATAGCGTGCTACAGACCACCCTCCCAAACCCAGGAACCCCACTCGGCCTTCCTGAGAACACTTTAAAATATGAAGGTCTCTCCAAACACCATTATATTGGGCGACTTCAACTACCCAGACATAAACTGGGAGCATTACTCTAGCTCCAACACCCTAGCCCAAAGGTTCCTAGAATTTATAAACTCAAATGCTATGGAACAACTTGTTACCACTCCCACAAGAGGAGAAAACATACTGGACCTGATCATCACCAACATGGGGACTCTATGCTCCAGACCAGAAGTTTATCCCTCACTGGTAAGATCAGACCATAAACTAATCTCACTGGATATTCACATCCTGACCCCACCCCCTGCCCAGAAAACCACAGTGAAAAACTTCTCTAAAGCAAATTTCACACTCCTCAAAACTGAGGTGGAATCCTTCAAAGCCCCCGAGCCTGTGGAAAATAAGGCCCAGACCACAGAATCCTTTATAAACGCATTCTATGAACACCTTCAGGAATGCATGGATCATGCAATCCCAAATAAAACCAAGACCCAATCCTCCAAAGCAGATGTCCTGTCTGGTGGACTTCAGCCATAAACAAACTATACAATAGAAGGAGGAAGCTACTACATGATAGAGCAAAATCCCAAAAAGGGAAGGCATCTCTGATCAGTATTAGCAAAAAACTACGGGCACTCATAAAATTGTCTAAGGCCAGCTTCGAGAGAAAAATTGCACAGGACACTAAGGATAATCACAAGGCTTGCTTTAGTTATGTTAGGAACCTGGGTGGGAATTCCCAAATATGCTCAGAATTAGTCCAAAATGACAAAAAATACATCAAACCCACAGACATTGCCAACATCCTAGCTGACAGGTTCAGCGCAAACTTCTCCCCCCCACCCCACCAAAAGGGCAAATATCTATCCCAGCAGAGTGCTGCCCCCCTGACATCTCAGATGCTCAGGTAAGAGCCGCCCTCTCCAAAGCAAAAAAACACAGAATCAATGGGACCAGATGGTGTCCCGGGCTGCGTCCTACATGAACTCCAAGAAGAGCTAAACCCAAACATAAAACTACTGTTCAATCTCAGCCTTACTACAGGATATGTACCCAAAGAGTGGCGTACAGCAACAGTGGTCCCTCTCCACAAAGGTGGTGCTTCAACGGATCCTGGAAACTATTGCCCCATAAGCCTGACTAGCTTGGTCTGCAAAGCTATGGAAAGGATCATCATGGACCTCATAAATAAAGATATTGGGGACCTACAGACACTGGATCCTACCCAGTTCGGCTTTGTTAAGGGCAGATCCTGCCTCTTAAACCTGGTCAATTTCTTTGAAACAGTCACCAAGGCCATTGACGAGGGGAAGGTGGTCCACACAGCCTACCTGGACCTTGCAAAAGCCTTCGATACAATACCCCACTCGGGCATTATATATAAGCTCACCAGCTTAAATATAAACCCCTGTGTCACTAGATGGGTTGCAAACTGGCTCAAGGACAGAACCCACATGGTTAGAATTGCTGGAGCCATGTCAGACTCCAAACCAGTTACAAGTGGCATCCCACAAGGCTCAGTCCTGGGACCTCTCTTGTTCGGTATATATTTCTCGGAGGTACAGGCCAACACGGAAGGACTGTGGCTGACCAAGTTTGCAGATGACTGCAAACTGGGCGCCATAATCGACTCTCCAGCCGACACAAACATCCTCCAAAATTGGCCTCATAGAAATAGACAACTGGTGCCAGAGCCATGGCCTCAAGCTAAATGCCAAAAAGTGTATAGTCATCCCCTTTGGCAAAAACAAAGTGCCCACAAATTACCACATAGGTGGTAATCCATTAAGTACAGAAGAAGTAATTAGGGACCTGGGGACCCAAGTTGATAGCAATCTCTCATTTGACAACCACGTGGCCAAAGTGATTAGAAAAACATTTTATATAGCCCACCTAATCATGAAGGGATTCACATCTAGATCAGGAGAGGTCATCGTGCCTCTTTACTCATCCCTCATCAGGCCCATAATTGAGTACAATGCCCATTTTGGGATGTACCTTACCAGACACCTGCAGCAACTGGAAAGACCCCAAAAGTACCTCACCAAGAGGATCAAAGGGCTCAAACAGATGCCATATGCTGCCCGGGTAAAGAAACTCCAGCTCTACTCAGTGGCATACCGCCTGCTCAGAGGCGATCTGTGCCTGACGTATAAAGCCATGTCCAACCCGGAATTAATGGACATGCTGCACCTCAGAAAATCCAAATCCCATCGAGCTACGCGCTCGAGAGACTTGAACCTCAGCACTGAAATAAATAGGACATGCTGGAGGGACAGATTCATAACCCAGAGGCTCCCTTCACTCTGGAATAAAATCCCAGTCCAGGTTAGGCAGAGTCCCTCATAGACTCTCTTCAAGAGGAATCTTGATGAGTCGATGGGAGATCATAGGTTTACCCCGGGTATCACTTCTGTGTCACTGTTAGACAGAGGCACAGTATACTAACCTCGAAAAAGGGCATAGCAAAATTAATTTAAAATGGGTGGTGAAAGCCAAACACACCCTGGCTAGGCTTATAAATGCCCTAGGGCAGATAGCCTACTATGAACCTATGAACCTATAAAGTACAACTGTGGAAGTTGCACTTACCCTCAACAGTATTTGCTTGAATTCCCCACTGCTGCAGTAGCCCTTAGGCTTTATGGGTTGTTTCACCAGGAAACAATGACCGTCCAGCTTCAAAAAGCTATGGTCCCCCCACCCCACTCCTTCAATCTGACTGTTGATTGGCTAATCCTGTGGAAAGAAATCAGCAAAGTGAAGCTTTCTTCAGGGCTTTCATACCCATGCAAAGAGAGAAAAGCCTAACATTTTAAAATATTTAATCAATAGTAATAATAGAACATATTAAGCAGAAACCAAACACAATTCTACTTTATATCCCAGATACACTATATACAAGAATACTGCAGTAGTGAGGAATTTGAATTTCTACTGTTATGGATAAGTGCAACTTAGACAACTGTACTATGTTTGCATTCATGGGTGGCCGCGGTGGTGCAGCGGTTAGTGTTGCCACCTCAAAGCAAGAGGTTCTCCGGTTCAATCCTCAGCTGGAGTGCCTTCTGTGCGGAGTCTGCATGTCCTCCCTTTGGTCACGTGGGTTTCCTCCGGGTGCTCTGGTTTCCTCCCACATCCCAAAGACATGCTGTAGGTGGACTGGACACTAAATTGGCCCTAGGTGTGTGTGCGTGCATGTGTATGCCTTCTGTGGAAGGTTGGGTGCGTGCCGGGCTGGCAACCGGGAAAGCCGAAAGAAGAAGACTATGTTTGCATTCCCACTGCTGCAGTAGCCCTTAAGCTACAGGGGTTTAATATCAAGGTCTATCCATCTTGGAAGGAGAATGGATATGGACCCAGGAGTACCTAGAGAATAGTCCTAGCAAAGTTTGATCTGGACCTACAAAAGGAATTTGGAATGTAATGCATTGTAAAAGTATGTGCATAGGATCATGTATCTGTCTCTAGAATGCTTCTAGAGTCCATTCCTTTCCAGTATGCCATTAAAGAAACAAGGTTCTAGTGGGATGTGCTTTGATACTGCCTGGAATGCATTTGCCATGGTGGGAATAAGAAATAAATAGCTGGTCTGCTTTTTAAAGGGCTTAGGTCTGTCAGGATAGTACCCAAGCTGCTGATGGATGTTCAGAGAATGCAGAATCTGTTCTCCCTAGTTTTTAGGTTCTGGGTAAAAACTGGGAGATTCATGACTTGAATCAAAGTAAACTCTGAATCCATTTTGGGCATGCATAATGGGTGTGTTCTTAAAGACACCCTATCCCTGTGGAAATACAATACGATTTACCCATTATGAGAGCTTGTAACTCAGATACTATTCTTGCAGATGTCAGAGCAATTATATAGTTTTCTAAGTCAAGAACCTTAAATCAGCTTTATGGGCAGATTCAGAAGGTGACATAGTCAGTTTCTCCAGCACACAGCTGAAATCCTAGAGAGGACCAACCTGTTTACGAGGTGGTTTCAGGTATAAAACTTCTTACAGAGACCATAGCCAGGCATGCTGAAATGGCCAGAAGATGAACCTTTATAGATGAAAAAGCAAGGCTAGAAGCAAGTAACTCACACAAATATTTCAGCACCAGTGGTAAAAAAATCCTGATGGGCCCCCTGGTTGTTGGTTAGGCACCAACTTGAAAATTACTTCCACTTACCAACGCAGGATTTCTAGTAGCAGGCTTTATTGCCTGCTTTACTACCTACTGCATGTCCTAGTGAAATAAGTGCCTAAAATGTACTAAAACTGAATCATCTAGGCAGGCAGTTGAAATGTATTTATAGTAGGGTGTATCGAACTCCCTCTGTCTTCTATGAGTAGATCCAGTTTGTGAAGAAGTTTGTGGTAATTACCCTTGGCCATTTCCATAAGAAGGAAGAACCTATGTTGCCTGGCCCAAAAGGGGGGGTCACCACAATTATTTTGGGTATCATTTGAATCTTCAGAATTACTATGGATATCAGTGAAAAGGGTGAAAAAGCATATTGGAATGTAAAAGCATCTAGCTTCCAAGTTTGTTTGCAAGTAGCCCTAGAAAAAACATTGTTTAGTTGTCTGTTTTGAAAGGGAGCAAACAGACCTATATCAGGTGTTCCTGACAGTTGGATCAGTTTCTGGAAGACCCCTTTATTCAATGTCTATTTCTGAGGGTCTGTCCTCGTCCAACTGAGCTTGTCTACTACTACAGTTTATTCTGACAGAATGTAAGATGCTTGGAGGGTTAAGCTATATTGAAGAGCTACCTCCCAAACTACTAATGCCAGCCGCATAGAATGGACAAGCTTGTATCTGTAATTGTTGATATAATGAAACATGACTGTGTTGTTGTCTGAAATCACTAGAAGAGGTCCTGTGGACCACAGGTGATGGAGAGATTTCATGGTGTGGATCACAGCCAATATCTCTTTTCATTTGGTGTGGTTTGGTCTTCCAGAAGCATTCTACAGACCTTGCATCTTTACCACTTTGGAAACTGCTCCCCGAGTAAAACCTAATGCATCTATGGTGATAAGACTGGTTTGAGGTCTGAGGAGAGAAGGATAGACCTGGTTTAGTTAAATATATTGTCTCCACCAATGCAGTACCCTTTTTATAAAGCTTAAAACTGGAATTTGATATTCCATAGAATGCAAATGCACAAGATACTGAGTACCCTAGAAATCTCTGTTCATTTTGTGTGTTCTGGCAAGAGGAATCATGAGAATCATAGAAACCATGAATCCCAGGATCCTGAGAAATTCTTTTGCAGAAGTCTGAGACTAACTGGAGAAGTTCGGCAAACATTCCAGACAGAGAACCACCTTGTTTTATGTTAAAAAGGCCGTTTGAAGGCAAGACTATATATGGCATCCCAGAAACACAATCCTATGAGATGGAGTCAAGGAGAGTTTTACAATATTCATCTGAAAGCCTAGATTGGTCAAAAGAGATATAACCCATGCTAATGGCTCTTGACTCTGCAAAGATAAGTAAGCTGTCTATATAAGGAAAAATGTGAATGCCATTCAATCTCCAATAAGCTGTGACTGGGGCTAGACATTTTCTGAACAACTTTGGAGATGTATATACACCAAAGGGTAATGCAGAGAACTGATAACATGATGCAGAAACAGAAAACCTTATAAATTTCATGAAGTCTGTGGCTATGTGAATTTTGTAGTAATCATCTTTTAGATCTACAGTTACCAAGCAACTCATCCTAGGACTGAGGGATAACAGATTCTGTAAGGTCAACACATTTTGAATGTTGAAACTTTCAAATGCATATTTAGAAATTAAAGCTCTAGTACTGGTCTCAAAGAAGCTTTTTTTTGGTACCAGAGACATTCATTAATAAAGGCCTTTTCCATTTTGATTTAAGGGTGCTGATTCTATGACTCCCTGGGTATATAAAGATAAAAAAAACTAATGAAAAATTCTGTTTGGTTTGAAGCATGGGGAGCCTATACCCCTGAAAGGAGGTTTTTGCATCTAGTGCCATATGCAACTCTATTATATTTTACAAATTTTTGCCTGTCTGTACTTTTCAAACACACAAACACTAACACACACATGGGCGCACACACACACACACACACACACACACACACACACACACACACACACACACACACACACACACACACACGCTGACAGGATCAAAATGGTGGATGGGTTGTTACAAAGTATAAGCATTACACTAACACCCAGTTTTCTGCCCATTTCTCCGTAAATTTTTCTGTTCCACAGAATTTAATGTTTATACAAGCAGTACACTTTTTTCACCAAACTAGCTCCAAATACCTTAACAGGCACTCTATGCTAAAAACAGAAATCCCTGACAGGAAACCCCCAGTAATGAGAAAAAAAACACTGTTTTTTTTTTAAAGAAGAAATACCACCTTTAGTTAAAAAAGATAAAATGCTATATTTTTAAACGGGCAATAATTTTTGAGTGGAGAGTATTCCAATGAGGACTTATTTGCCAGAAATGAAGCCAAGAACCAAAAGTAAGCTCTTAGCTGTTTGCTGCTCCTGTGAAGCCTGAGAGATGCTTCTTCTTGAGACAGCAAGAAAGTACTGAAGAAAGCTTCACTCTGTCTGCTGATTTCCCTCCACTACATTAGCCAATCAGCAGTCAGATTGAAGAAATGGTGGGGGAGGTGGGAGCAGAGATTCTTAAAGCTGTCTGGTTGTTGTTTCCTAGTCAGGAAACAACCAGTATAGCCTAAGGATTACTGCAGCAGTGGGAATGGTGAACATTATATACTTTGCACACCACTTGTATTCCTTGACCTGCCTTGACATATATGAAAAAAGGGAATAACATATAATGGTAGCAATGCCTTCTGCAGCATAAATACAAGATGTGTTATATATTAAACCTATAATACTTTTAAGAACTACAAACTTAACTGTAAATTTAAGAGGCACACTGAGAGGCAATGAATTATTAAATGACATAGTATCAACATTCAGTGTTTGAAAATTATACAACAGAACAATAGCTGTATATATCTTAACAGATCTAAGCCCTTTAGAAAGCAGAGATAAAAAGAGACACCCTGCATTAAAGCAGACAGTTTCCAGGTGCTTGTCTTCAGCTATTGTTTTTTGTTGTTTTTATTCCCACCATGGCAAATGCATTCCAGGCAGTATCAAGCTATCAAGGCACATCCCACTAGAACCTTGTTTCTTCAATGGCATACTGGAAAGGAATGGGCTCTAGAAGCATTCTAGAGACAAATACATGATCCTGTATACATACTTCTACAATGCATTACATTCTGGATCCCTTTTATAGGTCCACATCAAACTTTGCTAGGACCATTCTCTAGGGACTCCTGGATTTATATCCACCCTCCTTACATAATGGACAGACCTTGATAAGCAATGGTGGGAGACAGGAAAATTAATTGTTGATGTCTATTTATATCACACTATACATGGTATATTGCTAGATGTTTGTCAGCAATTATGAAAATAAACAATATTTGCATATGTGCTTAGAACTTTTAAAAAAAAACAAGAGACTTACAAACTGCTGCATGACATCTGGTAAAACCTTGGATATTGCTGAAGAAAATGTTCTTTCAAATTTGCAGTGAAAGTTGAAATTCTTGAGAAATATTAAGTGTTATTTATACTGCTAATTATACAATTAAACATATGTTTGCATATTTCAGTAAATATCTCAATAAATATGCACCCATAGAGGAATTCCTTATTTGAAAGTTTTTGTCTGGTTAACAAAACATGTTCTAACAATATTTTACTAGATCATACAGTTTCCA